>NC_052624.1:121323894-121623894 GCF_016161935.1 Mauremys reevesii | reverse complement strand
TAAGAGCAGGTTGAAAATATCAGGTCAAGAATATTAATGTTTGCAAAGCAGTTTGAAAATAAATGATTCTTTCAACTTCAAAACTCTCAAATAGTTTTACAAACATTAAAATAAATTTAGGGCTCAAAATTAGGTATGAGGGACTTATTGTCAGACCATAGTTAAGGTTGCATCATAATTTATTTTGATTCAGTTCATCAAACCATAATGTTTTGATTGAGTCAGCTTAATCTGTAACAAAAGTATTTCATGTAGATTTCTCCAATGGAAAATCAAAAAAAAATCAGCAAAATAAAAATTCTGTGTGGAAAATTTCATTTTTAAAGAAACTGCATTTTCCTCTGAAAAATCATTTTGATGGAAAGTTCCTGACTAAAATACTAAAAGGTATTTTAATTATCATCCTCAAATGAAAACTCTGGAAAATCCAAGGCACAGGGATGCTGACGTCAGACAGCAAGTCAATAGCAGAGTCAGGAATATAGCTCATATATTCTGACTATTAAGCCTGGATTTAATTGCTAACCCTGTTTAAGTGTTGTTATCACATATGGAGAAAATACTGCCCCCACCCCCACCCCAAAGTTTGGAGATTGGGTATTATGGAAAGGGGGAAAAAATGTAGTTTCTGAAATGCAATAAAAAGGCAACATTTAATATTGCAACCAATACTCATAGAATGTCTATCAACATTAAACAGGATCCATGTGAAATATATCTGAATATCAAAAACGTAGACAATTAGCAGCAATTATACAGTTTCATACTCAAAACTTATTTTAGTCAGGGAAAGCACCAATAAAATCAAGTTGTGTGTCTGAACAGGAAACCTATTGTGTAAGAACCCTTTGTTCTTAATTAACATTTGGATAACCACTTTCTACAGATTACTATCTGAGATGCTGTGTAGAGGAAACTATGTATTTTAGACTCAATTAAAGGATTAATTCTATTATTTAAGTACAATATGGTAATCAGATATAATGGTTGTTTGCTGGAGGTGTACTGTACTTAGTGAGCTGGTGGATTAAACAGTCCCTATATTAAAAGGAATTATTGTATTTGTCATAAATTCCTTTGAGGATAAATTTGCTTTCAACTAGTGGAAGGATTCTTTGATACCAAACATGAAGGATTACATGCAGGTGACAGGAGAGGTAGTGTGCATCTGTCAGGTGTGCTCCTGATCACAGGCCAAGAAAACTTATAAAGTAACCTGGGGCACATTACATTTAGAAACCAAGACCTGCTATCAAAAATCAAAGAGTTTGATGCAGCTGAATGTTTTATATTTGGAAAGGGGAAAGGGATAAAAGCATGCATTGGGAATTTATTGTATTTATGTACTAGATGCACTTTTGGGGGTGGGGGTGGGCTCACTAACTGCGCAGTTAGAGGGCAATTGTGTTTATAACAATATCTGTTATTATGTATTTTAGAGAGATATCTAATCTCATTTTAAAGATGCCAAGCAATGGTGAGTCCACACCTCCCCAGTAAGCTGTTCCAATGTTTAATTACCCCCATGGCTAAGAAATTGCATTTTATTTTAAAATTGAATTTGTCTAACTTCAACTTCTAGCCACTGTATCATGTTCTGCCTCTGTCAACAAGGTTGAAATACCCTCCTCCTTCCCTCTCCTTCCCTCACCCTTCCCCACCCCCGTATCAGGTATTTTTCCATGTGTAGGTACGTATTCACAGTGATCAAGTCACCTCTGAACCTTCTCTTCGATATGCTGAATAAATTGAGCTACCTAAACCTCACATTGTAAGGCCTGTTTTCCAGCTCCTGGATCATTTTGGTGGTCCTCCTTTGGATGCTCTCCAGTACTTCCACATCCTCTTTGAAGTGCAGACACCAGAACTGGACAAAGTATTCTTGTAGCAGTCTGGCTAATGCTGCTTCACTTCCCTGCTTCTTCTCAATATTCCACTTTTCTAAATCCAAGGATTGGAGTAGCCCTTTTTGTTAGAGCATTGCACTGAGATTTTATGTTGAGCGGATTATCCACCATGACTATAAATCCTTCTCTGAGTCATTGCTTTCCAAGACAGGCTATCCCATCCTGAAGGTATAACCTGTATTCTTCATTCCAAGATGTATTGACTTGCATTTGGCTGAATTAAATATGCATTTTGTTGGATTGTGAACAGATCCCTGTGGAATCCTGCTAGATACAGCCCCAGTCATTGATATCTCTCCATTAACAACTACAGTTTGAGATCTGTCAGCGAGCCAGTTGTTAATTGATCGAATATGTGCCTGGTTAATTCTGTATAATGCAAATTTTTAAATTAAAATGTCATGTAGTACTAAGTCAAATGCCTTGGAGAATTCCAAGTATACGGTGTCAGCACAGATGCCTTTATCAACCAGACCTGTAATCCTGTCAAAAAAAGATATGACAGGTTTGTTTGATAAGATCTTTAACCTCTAATTCTTTGTTTATAGAGTCCTGAATCAACTATTTCATTATTTTACCTGGGATCACTTGTCAGGCACTTGTGCTTTCTGTATTCAGATCAAATGGCTTCTTCCTCCATGCTGCATGGGCACCAACAGGTGAGGCGCTGAGGGCACAGGAGAGACAGGATCCATGCTAGCCGTTCTGATGCCTGGCCTTACTCTAGCCCAGAACAGTAATTACAGGAAAAGTCCAGCTTTGCCCCGTAGCCATGGGGTGGAGCATTCTCTGTCATTTTGTGGGGATGGTGCATGTGCAGTGTGGTCAGCACTAGAGGATATGAGAGGCTTGGAGCGTGTTCAGCGTTGACAGAATCTTTTGAGATTTTAGTCACTACACTCAAAGAAGTCTCTACCGAGCCTTTGCAAAGTGAGATTATTCAAAGGCTTAGAACTTGGCCAAATTTAGGCAGATTTTCACAGGGACTGCAAAATGCACATCTCCACTGCTGAGGCCATGACCATCCCTCCAAAGCAAGAGGGTAGCTAGAGCTATTCAAAGAAAGAGTCACATATTTTCCCCAGCCTCTTTCTCAGAAATAACTGCACCATTTTGGCTGAAATAAAACAATCAATCAAACGAAAACAAACAAAATAAATAAAAATCCAGCCTAGGTGGACACCTGGCATGGAAAATGTCAGCCTGAATGGTCAAAATTCAGAAAAATTATAAGCAACTGAAAACAGGATCTTATAATGGGAACTTCATAGTTGGTGCTACTTGCCCAGCTTTTAAAAAAAAAAACCAAAACCAAAACCAAAAAAACCCCTCTTTTATTTCAACTGGAGATTGTGACTATTAAGTTTTAAATGTACAGTAGTTTGAATGACCTAACCCATCAGTGCTGGGCAGTAAAACATCCATAGTTGACAGAGTCAGCCAAGTCTGAAAGCTCAAAACAGTACCCTCCTTGTTGTTCTATTGACTTTTGTGCTGTTGTTGGCATGTAACTGAGTGCTGATTTGGGCCTACAGTGTTTATCTCCATTAACGTTCTCAGGATAAGACTGTGGTTTATTACATGAACTAGGAAGTGGCAATACACTTTAAGTAAAATCGTATGGATGAAATGCTGTATCTCTATATCACACTATTTAAGTGAAACTAAACTTTGTGATTTGTCTGGTTGAACATCTTCTTTAAGTCTCATTACATGGCAAAGTAAAGTGATTTTCATTTCTTAGATGTGATTAAACTCACATTCATGGGTTGATTGAGGTTTAGAATCTTTTATTTGGAAAAAAAAAACTACTTCCAAAGCTGGCAGTCTAGTGCTACAGAATGACACTCTGTGAGACCATTAAATTTAATCCTTCCTTCAGACTCACTCCAGGGGTGATTTCAATTAAATTTGTTCAAAATTTATCAGTTTCCTGCATGTAGGCATAAATGATTCAAAGCCACTTACATATTCACTGAGTAGAATTTATTGAAGGGTACATATTATTGTTAAAACTTTTCACAGTTTCTTCATAAATTCCCCTAATAGGAGTTTCTATTATTTAAAACTCTTGTCCTCCACATTAAATGTTCTGTTGTTCTTTCAGAAATAAGTTCTAATTTCCTATGCAAATTTTGAGAACACTCCTGAGCTACCAAAATTGCCTCTTTGACATGCTGATGCTCATCTTTTCCAGAAGAAAAATTTGGCATTTAACCTACTAATGAGTAAGGCCTTGTCTACACTACAAGACTATTTCGAATCAACTTAGTTCGAATTTGTGGATTCGACCTTATGAAGTCGAATTTGTGTATCCATACTAAATACACTTATTCGAATTTCTGAGTCCACATTCACGGGGCCAGTGTCGACTTTGGAAGCGGTGCACTGTGGGAAGCTATTCCACAGTTCCCGCAGTCCCCGCTGCCCATTGGAATGCTGGATAGAGCCCCCAATGCCTGCTGGGGGGAGAAATGTGTCGAGGGTGGTTTTGGGTAAGTGTCGTCATTGAACCGTCAATCACAACCTCCCTCCCTCCCTCCTTGAAAGCGCCTGCGATCAATCTGTTTGTGCACTTTTCTGGTCAGTGACAGCGCGGACGCCACAGCACTGCAAGCATGGAGCCCGCTGCGATCATCACCGTTTTCTCCTCCTCGCACTTTATCGTCCACCTCTTCCACAGTCAGCTGCTGAGAAATTGGGCTACTTTTCAATGGTGCTGCAAGCACTGGGAGACCATAGGGGACGTTTTACAAACATCAACGTCGGGTGGCCGGGCAAGGTTCATGATGCGTGTGTTTTCAGGAACTGTGGGCTGCTCAGACGCCTGCAGGAAGGTAGTTTCTTCCCGGACCACGAAATAACTGTTGTGGATGTGCAGATGCCTATAGTCATCCTCGGGGACCCAGCCTGCCCGCTAATGCACTTGCTCATGAAGCCCTATACAGGCGCCTGGGACAGCGACAAGGAACTCTTCAAATACCAGTGAGCAGCGAGCAGCGTGACCTGTGACTGTTCAGTTTCTTTACAGAAAAGCTGAACCTGCCCCTGTTTCTTTACCCAGTTACTGTTGACTCTCCTCTTCGGTTACATACCCCGTTCACCCCGTTACCCCCACTTCCAGCACACGTGTAAAAATAAAATACATGTCCCATTATTACTTAACAAAGGTTTCTTTATTCATGACTTTTCGTGAAAGGGTTGAAACTGGGACGCAGGCTGTGCTGGGTAGGGTGTGCGGTGATGTAAAGACCGCCTCTAAACTCAAGGAATGACAGGCTCCTGCTCCTAGAGCGGTCCGCAGTGCCGGAATGCTTCTTTCAACGGAGCCTACCATCCCTCTTTATGGAATTCTGTGTGCGGGCGGATATGTGACCTTGTGGTGGAGGAGGACGGATACAGATTCCTCAGCTGCGTGACTCAGCGGTCCAGGACAAGGACCGCTGTATAAGATCTGTAACCGCCCTCCCCCGCTGCAAAGTCACATCTCCCCCGCCCACACAGATCCTGGAAACCACCTCCAAAAACCGACCAGGGTGCCTACTGATGCACCGTGTGTGTGACCCGCTGCTGATCCTGCCCCCGTGTCTGTACCCTGGGAAAGGTGACTGTCCTATGCAATTAACCACCCCCTTCCCCACGCCCCCCATTCAAACACAGTCTTCTTTGAAAAAAACATAACGGAAACAGTAATTAACAGCAAAGCATTTTTATTAATTAAGTAGACAGTTAGGGGATGGGACTGGGATTGGGACTACTGTGTGTCTGGAAGTGAAGGACTTCAGCAAATGTAGGGTATGAGAGCTTTTGGGTACTTGAGCACTGTGCTGTGGTGCAGTGACAGTATTCACGTCCCCGGCCGCCCCTCCTCCTGATTATTTTCGGTGAGGGGGGTATGGGACTTTGTGGCAGGGGAATGCGGTTGCAGATACACTGCAGGGTGTCTCTGTCCTCCTGCGGTCCTGCAGAACATCCACAAGGTGCCTGAGCGTGTCCGTTTGCTCCCTCACTAGTCCAAGCAGCGTTTCAGTCGCCTGCTTGTCTTCCTCACGCCACCTCTCCTCCCGTTCGCTGTGTGAGTGCTGGCACAGAGAGACGGTCTCCCTCCACTGGCTCTGCTGGTCCGCCTCTGCTAGGTAGCAGCCCATACGTTCCTCGAACAACTTGTCCCTTGTCTTTTTCTTTCGCCGCCTAATCTTTGCCAGCCTCTGCGAGGGGGATGCTGTGGCAGGTCTGGAGACAGTGGAAGCTGTGAGATGGGAAACAGGGAGTGAATTCCTTGCAAAGATACATTTTTGCGAACAATTAACTGAGTCTAGCCTGTCTCTGTGAATTCTGGGTTGAGACCCCTGTGCCTGCTGGGGCACAAATCATTTTCGCGGTGGATTCTGGGTAAATGTCGCCAGTCATTCCTTCCTCCGGGAAAGCAATGGCAGACAATCATTTCAAGCCCGTTTTCCCAGAATTGCCCTGGCATACGCCATAGCGTGGCAACCATGGACACTGTTTTGCCTTTTGTGTATGTCACCGTATGTGTACTAGATGCCGCTGACAGAGGCGGGCCAGCAGCGCTACACAGCAGCATGCTTTTGCTTTTGCATGATAGCAGAGATGGTTACCAGCCATATTGTACCATCTACCATACCATAAATTGGTAATAAGATGGTAATAAGATGGGCATGGTTACCTGTCCTTTTGCACTGCACCATTTGCTGCTGTCATAAGTGTCCCTGGCCGAGCAGCCAGGGGCGCAAAAGCAAAAATTGGGAATGACTCCCTGAGTCAATCCCTCCTTTTTGGTATCTAAAAATAGAATCAGTCCTGCCTAGATTATGGGCAAGTGTACTAGAGAACCACTGTATCATAGAACCAGAGAGCACAGCTGCTCTGTGTCCGATCCTGCATAAATTATGAGCTGTATGCTATTCACAGGGGGTGCTCCTGCAACAACAACACCTGTTCATTCTGTTCTTACCCCAGCCTTCCTGGGCTACCATACCATTGTCCCCCCACTTGTGTGATGAAGTAATAAAGAATGCAGGAATAAGACACAGTGACTTGTTTGTGAGAAATGAGTGGAAGGAAGCCTCCAGCTGCAATGATAGTCCAGGCAGGACATTAAGGAGTGTGGATGAAGGAGCCCATCATCCCTCTGCTAGTCCAGGGGCAATTGAATCTTTTATTTACAATGAAGGGTGGGGGCTGATGGAGCTCAGCCCCCTGTTGCAATGATGAGGACGGTTACCAGCCATATTGCACCATCTGCCATCAAAAATTAGGGACAGGCGCCCTTGATCGACCTTACTGATGCTAGTCGGCATGGTTACCAGCCCTTTTGCACTGCCCCATGTGCCAATAGGCTGATGATGAGGATGGATACCCATCTTTTTGTACCATCAGCCATCCATAGCGTGGGGGGAGCAAGAATGTTGGTGTTGAGTGCTGCACCATCACGTCTATCTGCAGCATTCAGTAAAGATAGGGTGACATGTAAAAGAGTCAACAGAGGATTGTTTTCACTTCTGGTGGTGGGTGGGGTGTGTGCGCAAATTGCCGAACTATGCCCTGACCCACCGCAGACACTGTGTTTGACCCTAGAAGCATTTGGAGCTCATCCAAGAATGCAAATACTTTTCGGAGACAGCAGGAACTGTGGGATACCTTGCGTCCTCATTCCCCCCTCCCTCCATGAGCGTCCATTATATTCTTTGGCTTTCCGTTACGCTCGTCACGCAGCTGCGTGCTGAGTCTGTGCTATGCCGTCTGTCCGTAGATTTTTTAAAAATACTTTGGACCAGGCATAAAATTACAGTAATTACCCTAATTAGATGCAGGAGTCTCCGAGCGAGATCACCCTGAGGAGGGTCACTGAAGGAGATAGAGAGCGCATGCTGCGTGAAAGCTAGCACGAACCAGGGCCCGATTCAGCCGTGCTCGGGGAGGCAGTGCTCCCTGAGTACCTCATGAAAGCCTTGCGCGGAAAACTGTACTACCACGGAGCACCCAATAAGGCAGCTCTCCCCAGGAACCTCCTGCTGATGCTTTTCGATTAACGCAAGGAGAGCTTCGTGGAGATCTCCAAGGATGATTTCTGTTCTATCCCCATATCTAGAGTGACCTCCTTTTCACACAGTTAAGATTCCTGTTATATTAAGAATAAAAGTTAACATGGTTAAAGCACTTACCGACTGCTCCTTCCCCTGATTCAGGGTCCGGGTTAATGGCCGGGGAGGGTTGTTGGGGGATCTCCATGACGGTGATGAATAGATCCTGGCTGTTGGGGAAACCAGCGTTGTAAGCGCTCTCGCCTGCCTCGTCCTCCACAAACCCTTCCTCATCTTCCCCGTCTGCGAACATCACCGAGGAACTGGCCGTCGACACTGTCCCATTGTCAGAGTCCACGGTCACTGGTGGGGCAGTGGTGGCAGGCTCCGTAGCGTCCATTTGCCGCTTTGATTTTTTGGTAGCCTTGTCTGGGGTCCTTGATTTTCACGCGGTGCTGCGTTGCATCCCGCCTGTATCCTCTGTCTCTCATGGCTTTGGAGACCTTCTCGTAGGTCTTCGCATTCCCTGTTTTGGAGCGCAGCTCCGAAAGCACAGACTCCTCGCCCCACACACCGATCAGATCGAAGAGTTCCCAGTCAGTCTATGCTGGGTCCCTCTTTCTATTCACAGATAACATGAACTCCTCTGCTGGAGAGCTCTGCATCGTTGCAGGTGCTGCGGAGCTCGCCCCGATGTCCAGCCAGGACGTCAGATTCAAAGTGCCCAGACAGGAAAATGAATTCAAATTTTCCCGGGTCATTTCCTGTGTGGCTGGTCAGAGAATCCAAGCTCGGACTGCTGTCCAGAGCGTCAACAGAGTGGTGCACTGTGGGATAGCTCCCGGAGCTACTAAGTTCGATTTGCATCCACACCTAGCGTAATTCGAGCTAGCCATGTTGAATTTAGCGTTACTCCACCTGTCGGGGTGGAGTACCAAATTCGAACTAAAGAGCCCTCTAGTTCGAATTAAATGGCTTCCTGGTGTGGATGGTTGAGCGGTTAGTTCGAATTAACGCTGCTAAATTCGAATTAAAGTCCTAGTGTAGACCAGGCCTAAGAGAGGTAAACTGCTGTCCATTGGCATGGGATGTGCCCCAGTTGATTTTGTTGCTTTTTTTAGGCGAGATGATAGATGCTGCTCTTAGAATGCATTATGATTATGGGAGGTGTGTTTTAAAGCTAAGCAAATACATCAGTGGTGAGAAGACAAACAAGTAAAAGGGCACAAATATCTCAGAGATAACTTTAGATAAGAGGGTAGGTACTTAGTGCACAATAAATGTGTTTGTTCTTATCTATCTACAAGAACCTATTAGACATTTCTGTGCTCTTAAGAATTTATCTACAAGAAACCATTGGATTGGACAAGATCTGCACTTTTAAATGCTTCATCTAGCTGTATGTGAAACCATTGGTTGTATGCCTACCTAGCTGCCTTTCTGGAAAAGTCTGCTTGATGTGCTTCATCCTTAGAAATGTATTTGTAAACACATATTGGATTTGTGTTTCTTTTTAACAGCTAAGGAGAATATGTGCCTGTGAACTCCACATGTCTATCAAACATGTTATGCATATAAATTAAATGTTATTTTGTTACTCAACATCTTAAGAAAATAATTTGCCTGTATATGTACAGCAAAATGCTTTACCAGGGGAAAGAAAGGCATCAATTATAACTTCTTAAATTATGTTGCTAGGCCTCAAGTTGGTCAGAATGTTCCAGGATACCTTTGAGGTCTTTTGAAAACTTATTAATCAGCAGATTGTGTACAATTAGGCATGTACTCTATTCTAAAAGGCTAGATTCTGTCACCTTTATCTCATGTGGAGCAGTACCTATTCCATAAGTAATCCAATTGTCTTCAATAAGGCTACTCAAGGAGTAACTTTCAATTCACAATAAACAAGGTGGCAGAATTTGACCAATGCAGCAAAAGTTAAGTTTGAATAATCCATTATAAAGAATATCAATTCTCTTTTTTTTCTTTTTACTTGAATTGCTTAGTCATTACAAGCAACCGATTATGACAAAGCGTGAGCCTTTTCTGGAAGTGTTTTATATTGCCTGCTTTCTCTGAAATAGATAAAATTATATTTGAAAGATGACTGGCATAAATCACTGTGCACAGTAGTGGACACAAATGCCTCCACATTGTGACATGGCTCAACTCCATATCCACAGATGCATGACCAGTTCCCACCTCAGGCTATCACATTAATATTATGTAGCTATCTAACTATTAGACAAATACCTGTTGGAAATGACCTAGTTATTATATAGTCCTGCCTTGAGTGCAGGGGACTGGACTAGATGACCTACTGAGGTCCCTTCCATTCCTAAGCTTCTATGATTCTATTCCCCACTTCCTACGATCATCTTATCTGCTCCCTTCACTGGGTAGCCGCACAGGAGAGTGGCACCAACTGCTCATGCAGAATCTTACCTGGCCCTGGTCAGAGGGAGAGCGTGGAAAATTTATATGTGTTCGCTTTTACTCTTCATCAAGGAATCAACCTACTCTAAAAGTCCCAGTTATTCAAAAGCTGGGACACAATTCTCAGATGCAGTAGGCATTTAAGGAGCTATATACACCTAGGACAAGGATAAGGAATATAAATCGCTTTCTCATCCTATTTTCTTTAAATATAGCTTTATTATCATTCATTTCATTTTAAGTTTTTTTTGAAAATTTCATCGAGAATTACTGCAGAAGATTACCCAGGTTAGTGTTATAGGTAGTGGTAGATACTTTACAGTTTACTTTGATTAATTTGGTCTCATATAGTATAATATTATCTAGTGTCTGGCATTGACACATAGCAAAATAGATGTAGTAACAAAAGACATTACATGCTATTGTAATAACACCTCAGAAAGGTACAGCTGGTCATGTATATTTTTGTACAGCACTTAGCACAATGGGGGACTGGTAATAACTAGGGCTCCTAGGCACTATACTGCTATTGTTACTCCTAATAAGAATATAAGAATAGTTAGCCTTCAGTTTGGCAGTTTTTAAATCAAGTACAAAATTATTTCTAGCTGCTTTGGAGGTCTTGATAAATTATAAAGATAATGTGTTTTGCAACTGCAGCACACTGTTCTACAACATATAGCTAGGAGGTTTTCTGGGAAAAGCTGAAAGAAATATTTCATGGCCTGGACACTATTTATAGAAATAAAGTTGTGCATTGATTAAACACTTTTTGGCCTGTACTTAAGTTGAGCTCTAAAGAATCAGAAAATTAGGCTTAGAAATTCTCACTCTGAAATTATTAAATAGCTTGGATTGCCACAATTTTTAATTTGCTTAAAGGTTTACAACAAGACATTCAATATTTGGCAGCTGAACCAATTGTGAAAATGTTTGGTCACATACCTGTTTCTTGTTGACCAATGATCCAGAAGAAGATCTATTAAAAAAACAAAAGAAACAAACCTATTTTTTCAATTATAAAAATAGATGACAAAAATAGATGTGTGAATTTTGAACAACTGGGTCATCCAGAATACATATATTTGTCTTTTTTCTTTTATCCTATGCCTATTGGTTACAACTCCTTCTTTATATTATATTAAAATACATTTTAAGCATTAATATATAATAAAGATGGAGCTACAGTAGATTATTATTACAGATTCATTTCTCCATGATTCAATCATTTCTTATAATTACTGAATGCACCATTTTACCTGGTTTATAGGATACCCACTGTACTCCTTACATGGGCCAAATCCTTCCATTGAAGTCAATAGCAAAACTCCCATTAGCTTCAATGGGACCTTTGACTTAGTAAAGACTGCAAGATTTGCCATTCTACTTTGTAATAGAATGTGGGAAAACTTGAATATTGACTTTTGAAACTAATTTAAGGATTTCAAAGTAAAAAAAATGGTAAAATCTAAGAATGTTCCAGCCATTGTTTTTCACAATCATTAGAATTAAAATTACAATCAGTTTTTACTTACAAGACAAATTTCAAAGAAATGGAGTACTCAGACCTTAGAGAAGTAGGATACCATTTTCAGGTCATATTTGCAAAATGTATGAGCTTTAAAACCCTGTGGTGTATTAGCATCCTAGAGGTGCTTTGTGTTGCCACAAGATGTAAGACTTCTATAACTGCTCTGCACTAGCTCTCCCATGCTTCTGTGCACTGAAGCAAAACAAATTACGTATTTCACAGGGTAGCTTTGTACAGCCCTTGATTTTAATACCTTGGTATATAAATGCTAATACTGGAACTCTTAAATAAGGTAAGCAGGAGGAGAAAGAAATTTTAAAGTTAGAAATAGTTTTGTCTGTGTAGGCAAACCCCTCTGTGATATCAATATGTTAATTCATCTCCCATTTTCCAATAATGATGAGGAAGATTTTTATTTCTGGTGCTATAACAAGAAAATAATTTAAGTTAATCACAACCCAGAAAGTGAGAACAGTTTTACTGAGATTTATTATATAGCTCCTTAAAAATGCATGGTGCTTCACAAAGCAAATGAGACAAGATCCCCGTCGTAGAGAGTTCATAATTAGCAACAAAAGCTTACATTATCCATTTAATATTGGACACACTGAAACTCTTACTGACACAACATGTCTCCAGACATATTACTTCTTTTCCACACAAGCCTACAATCTCAATTGATTAATCACTTTAAAGAACCACTTTTTAGATCACTCCTTGATCAATCAATCAATCTTTAAATAACTTCTCCTCTCCTGAATACCTATGATTCTGTGAATATGTATGGTACTGAATATCCAGTATGGAGTTGATCTATGATATGGAACTATATGTTGCTATATGCAATAAACAGCATATATGTGTATAAGTGAATTTAATGTACATAAAACAGTGAAATCACATAGCGATGGCTCTGATGAAGGTTTCATATTCATTCTCTCTGTGTTTGATAATTTATACTAAAAGGACATATGTTGTTCTTTGTGTGTGAAAAATATATTACTGGCCTCTATCTACTTTGTAGTAAAAAAAGGACCCACATCACAAAAACTACTGTCATAGATGGCATTGTAGATTTATCTTTATGTATAAATATTTGTATTACTTTTATTAATCAGTAAAATAATTCCCAATAAATATGTACTAATTTTAAGTAAATTACAAGTAATTCGTTTACTTCTGTTCAGTGATCAAATATTGACAAGTAATTTGTCCTTCAAGTGAGAGAAATCAGTATGTAGCTTTCACTCTGTAGCAACTTCCACCTTGAGTCCTCTCAAGGATCCTTGCATCGAGCAGATGGACATGTAGACTTCTTCCATGGAAAGGTCCAGTACACAGAAAAATGAACATGTTTTCACAACAACAAAAATCAGAAAATGAATGCAAAAAAAATAGTTGCTGAGATATTAGTTTTGATTTAATCTTTCTAGCGAAGGGCAAAAACTGTAAGATGCTTCAAATAAGCCAATTAACATTTGTCTTTGTTGTTTTAGAGCGATAAGGTGGGTGAGATAATATCTTTTTATTGGACCAACTTCTGTCGGTGAGAGAGACAAACTTTCGAGCTACACAGAGCTCTTCTTCGGGGCTAAGAAAGGAAGTCCCAGGATGACAATAAATGCAAGGTGGAACAGATTGTGTAGCATAAGAAGTTAACACATATTCTATCTAAGAGATCATTCAAGGCAGAGTGGTCCATTAACACCTCTGCAGCCATAGGACAAAAAGAGGTGTATAGTGGGTTACAGAAGGTTGTAATAAGCCGTGTTTCCAGTGTCTCTCTTTGGTGCATGATTTTTAGGCTATGTCTACACTACTGTAACGCTGCAGCTGCACTGTTGTAAGCTGCTCTATGCCAACAGGAGAACTTTGTTCCATTGGCATAATTAAACCACCCGCAATGAGAGACAGTAGCTATGTCAGCAGGGGAGCATCAACATAGTGCTGTCCACATTGGTGCATAAGGGTGTGTTTTTTCATACTCCTGACCCACAAAAGTTTTCCCAACAAAAGTGCTAGTGTAGACATAGCTTTCGCGTCTTGCAGAGTAATGAATTTAAGCTCCCGGGCTCATCTTTTGAAAGTGTAGTGCAGATTTCCTTTGAGGGTGAGGACTGATAGGTCAGATATAGAGTGATTGCTTTGTGAAAAGTGTTCACCCACAGGCGATAGGGTGTTTTTGTCTTTTATCATTTTCCTGTGTGAGTTCATTTGAGAGTATAGTGATTGTCTGGTATCATCCACATAATTATTATGGGGCATTTAAGGTACACCGCATGATCATTGTAGCAGTGGAGATACATCTGCAGGTTTTGCATCTGTTGTTCTATCAGGGTCTGGTACTGCTTTGAATTGATGTATCCTGTTCTGTGGAGAGCTTGCGTAATGCCAACAGACCCCGGTCTTCGGCAGGCAGGATTGAACTGGGAACCTCTGGAGCTTAGCGCATGAGTCTCTACCGCATGAGCTAAAAGCCAACTGGCTGTTAGCTAAAGCTATAGAGGAGACTCATTTTATTTCTCTCTCTAAGTGGTATTGATGCCACTAGATGGGACAGAACTCCACACCCCCACACCCAGGTGTGTAGGTTACTCTTGCTTCTGATGACAAGATCGGAGAGGTTGGGGGTTTGTTTGAAGGCCAGAAGAGAGGGCTCGGGAAATATTTCTTTCAGGATGGCTTCTCCATTGAGTATGGGTTGGAATTGTATGATGATATCCTGTATGAGTTCCTGTGTGAGGTAGTAGGTGACAAATAGGAATGTGTGGTTTGGGGTGGGGGGGTGGGGGGGTGGAAGAAGGTATTTCTGTATTGAAGCATGTTCTCTCAGGATATTTGAGTGGCCCATTCCATGATGCCATCTATTTCTCTGATGGAGTGTCCTTGTTTGGTGAAGGCAGCTTTTAGTGTTTTAAGGTGCATATCCCGGATTTTCCCCTCAGAGCCTATTTTGTGTTATCTGAGTGCCTGGCATTTCCCTCTAGAAATGGGGAAGAGTAAATTGTGCCTGTTTAAAGAGCTGTCACAAGACATATGCACCATTTACCTTTCACCTTAGTCCTCAGAATAAGATTTAAATGAGACTTGAATGATGCATGGACTTGTGCTGGTCCTGTACACAGGAACCAGAAAGGGAATTACATCCATCAAGGCAGCAAGAGCACAGTGCTATAGTTTAACATACAGTACTGGATGGTATTTAAAAGAAATCTACTTATCCAAATAAATATGACAATGTCCTGTCACATCCCTTTTCTTGCTACAGGGAATGAAGGAAGATTTTATTTTGATTTTTCCCCATTTCTTATCTATTGATTTCACAACTACATCATAGACGTAATTTATAAAAATAACTATCTTAACACAAATTATGTCACTGTTATAAGATTGCACTGAGAGCTTTTTTTTTTCTCCTGTGTTAGAAGAAAGCTGTCTCCTGTTCCCATTGAGAGATGAAGACTCAAGGCCTTATTCTGATCTCAGTTATTCTCAAGTAAATCTAATGAAATTACATTTACTTTAGTGCAGTTACTGTGAATAAGATCACAATCTTTTCTTCTATATTGACAGTTGGAGTAGCTCTCACTTTGGGCTGCTAGTTGATCTATGAAATGAAATTGGAGGTTCTTTCTTTACGAAATGTTTTAACTCAAGATTCTAAGATACTGTTTAAAAAGCAGCAGCTTTGCTGGGCCAAACGCATCCCAGTAAAGTTAGTTTTACTGGTGGGAATAGGATGCCAATATTGTTCCTTTGGCTGTCATGAGAGAGGCTGGAGTCCAAGGAGCAGCAAGAAATCACTGAACCCAGGGCCGGTGCAAGAATGTTTCGCGCCCTAGGCGAAACTTCCACCTTGTGCGCCCCCGCCCTGAGGCACCCCCCCCCCCGTGGCAGCTCTGCCCTGAGGCGCCCCTTGCGGCAGCTCCCCACCCCCCACCCTCCGCCCTGAGGCACCCCCCCCGCCCCAGCTCACCCCTGCTCCGTGCACAAGCATGAGCATCCCCAGCACACCGTGGCTGCTTCACTTCTCCCGCCTCCCACGCTCGTGGCGCCTAAACTGATGGGCGCCGCAAGCCTGGGAGTCAGGAGAAGTGAAGCAGCTCACCCCTGCCCCACCTCCTCCCTGAGGACGCCATGGCTGCTTCACTTCTCCCGCCTCCCAGGCTTGCGGCACCAATCAGCTTAGGCGCCGCAAGGCTGGGAGGCGGGAGAAGTGAAGCGGCCACGGCGTGCTCGGGGAGGAGGCGGGGCAGGGGTGAGCTGGGGCGAGGAGTTCCCTTGCGTGCCGCCCACCCCCCTTACTTGCTGCAGGCAGCCCTCCCCATGTCCCCCTGCCCCAGCTCCCTCTGCCTAAATGCCGGTGGTGACCGGGGCGGCCGAAGATCTGGCCGCTGCTTGCTGCCTAAGAAAATGGCGCCCCCCCAAATGCCAGCACCCTAGACAACTGGCTAGGTCGCCTAAATGGTTGCACCGGCCCTGACTGAACCTGTGTGTGGATGTTCTAGCCCACAGCAGATGTCTCAAAATCCATGTCTATATTAGGACATTTATGGATTTAGGGAGCCAAAACCATAACCTGCTACAAGGCCAGGGCAGACAGGGACCCTAAAGTCTGGATTGACCAATTAATAATACACAGTACATGTCAAAATAATAGATTGTCTGAGACTATTCATAGGCTCTTCTGCCTGTGACCCACTGGTAATATTTTCAAAAATCTGGCACAATAAATGAGGCTCATCTTTTGATTTGCAGCACTTTGTTCCACTGTGATACACATATTTTTGTTCTACAGAGCTAAAAGTCATTTTTTCCTGCCAAAAAATGTCCTTTAAATTCTATGGATAGACCTTTCTGAAAAATGAATGTAGGTCAAAAGTCAGTGGTTTCAGTTGAACTTACAAAACTATTTCACTATATTAGTTCTCCAAGTCTGCTCACATGGTTCCACATGTACAGATTTTAAAAAGGTATACATAAAAATGTTATTTTCCATTTATTACAGCACCTTTTGTCTCCAAAGATCCCAAAGCTCTTTATAGACAAAAAAGATACAGCAACACTGAAAGGCAGCCCTCTCTTAACAGGGAAGGGTAACAAGAGACAGGTGTACATCACACTGCACAACAGTGGAGAGTGAGGAAGTTTTGGTTAAGGTTATGAGGGCAAAACCCCACTCATGCAAAAGGCTACGACAACTTAAACATCTGTGCAGATGAGATCAGGCTTCCATTTTTAATGTCTCATCTGAACCCTGTGTGACACTACATTTCAGAAACTTAATTTATCTTTAGTAACTGAAACGGCTGATGACCCTCTGAAATTTGAACACGGTAGATTCAAGCAATCTAATTACACTTCTTCAGAAACACAGAGTTTTACAACGAACAACATCATTTCCCGGTGCCTTTGGCATAAAAAATGCAGCATCAAACTCTGCAAAAATCAAGGTATTAATGAAACCTTTATTATGGCTCAAAAGCCTCATTACATGAATGAGAAAAAATTGATTTTAAGTTGTGTGATGTCAAAAATCAGATGTGTTGAGTCCTAATTTTTTTGAGACTCACAGGTGAGCTGTGAGAAATGCAAAGTCTGCATACACTATTGGAGATGCATTTAACATTGTTGTGTGGCTTGTGATGTCAAACACAGGCCCCTTTGGCCTGTTCTTCCTGTCAGTTCATGCACAAGAGCCAGCCAATTTAGCCACTCAGGGGACCAGCTTGGCAGATGAAGAACCCAGATGCCTAGCTATGGATTTTACTTTTCCAGCAGTGGCATCTGAGTCTGGTTGGCCTTTAACCTTTCTTACTGCAGACTGTATAAGGCTGCTATGTGGCTAGTCTGTTACTAAAATAGCCTTTCCTCCTGGGAAACATTTTCTTCTAAGTCACCTGTAATTATGAAGACTACATACGCTGTTATACTATAACATATATACAACATACGTAGATACTGTCTTGCTTGCAAATGGAATTGGAAATCCATGCTAGAGATCTTATTTCATCTTGTAAAATGCAATCTATCTGAACTGATAGTTATTGCTCAAACGGTAAATAAGTCTCCTCTGATACATCATATCATACTAAATTCTGACCACAGAATATGATATTAGAATTTTTTTTCCATTTAGTGGAAGCATGAACCATAAAGCTAATTGTTGATGAACTAGTGATCTTTCCTTTCATGAATTAGCCATCATCCTATTCTCTGTCTTACATATGTCAGTCAGTTTTGCACAGCAATCATTGCTTCAGTCATGTGCACACCTTCAGGATGGTATATTTCTGCAAGTTGAAAATAAACATTCAGTCATGAATTCATGAATACAGCCTTTAGAATTGCTTATAATAACAGAAGAAACAACAGGACTCCACTGGCCATCACATACAGTCCCCAGCTCAAACCCCTCCAACGCATCATCAGGGATCTACAACCCATCCTGGACAATGATCCCACACTTTCACAGGCATTGGGTGGCAGGCCAGTCCTCGCCCACAGACAACCTGCCAACCTGAAGCATATTCTCACCAGCAACTGCACACCGCACCATAGTAACTCTAGCTCAGGAACCAACCCATGCAACAAACCTCGATGCCAACTCTGCCCACATATCTACACCAGCAACACCATCACAGGACCTAACCAGATCAGCCACACCATCACCGGTTCATTCACCTGCATGTCCACCAATGTAATATATGCCATCATATGACAGCAATGCCCCTCTGCTATGTACATCGGCCAAACTGGACAGTCTCTAAGGAAAAGGATAAATGGACACAAATCAGACATTAGGAATGGCAATATACAAAAACCTGTAGGAGAACACTTCAACCTCCCTGGCCACACAATAGCAGATTTTAACGTGGCCATCCTGCAGCAAAAAAACTTTAGGACCAGACTCCAAAGAGAAACTGCTGAGCTCCAGTTCATCTGCAAATTTAACACCATCAGTTTAGGACTAAACAAAGACTGTGAATGGCTTGCCAATTACAGAACCAGTTTCTCCTCCCTTGGTTTTCACACCTCAGCTGCTGGAACAGGGCCCCATCCTCCCTGATTGATCTAACCTCGTTATCTCTAGCTTGCTTCTTGCTTGCTTATATATACACACCTGCCCCTGGAAATTTCCACTGCTTGCATCCGAAGAAGTGGGTATTCACCCACGAAAGCTCATGCTGCAAAACATCTGTTAGTCTATAAGGTGCCACAGGATTCTTTCCTGCTTCTACAGAACCAGACTAACACGGCTACCCCTCTGATAGAAGAAACAAAAAGCACCGTTGGGCTAGATTCAGACTTTAAATATGCCCATTATTCTAATGATCCACAAATTGAAAATGGTCTGTTCCTAAAAGCTGAGTACTGAATCCTCTCATAAGCTTTGGGTCTCCCCCAACCTGCTGAAATTTTATTTACAAGATAAGTCTTCTTATGTGCTTAAATCTGAGGAACATGTGTGTACATTTTTCTACATTCTAGGACTACAAACTCTACTCCAAAGCTACTTCTGTGTTGTAATGTTTTGGTTTATCTAAAACAAAACCAGGTCTTTCTTTGACTCTGCCTAAATATTTATTACTAGGTAACTCAATTTATAATTGTCATATTTCTGTTACAAGTGAAACATCTTTTATTAATTCCCCCTCAAGATATTTTGTAATGTAGATCAGGGTTTCTCAAAGTTCATTGCACTGCGACCCCCTTCTGACAACAAAAATTACTACAGGACCCTAGGAGGGAAAACTGAAGCCTGAGCCCACCCAAGTCCCGCCACCCCAGGTGCGGAGGGGGGCAAAGCCAAAGTTCCACTGCCCCAAGGTGGGGGGGTCAAAGCCAAAGCGCCAGGGCTTCAGCCCCAGGCAGGGGGCCTATAACCTGATCCCTGCCACCCAGGGCTGAAGCCCTCAGACTTGGGCTTTGGCCCCGGGCCCCAGCAAGTCTAAGCCAGCCCTGGTGACCCCATTCAAATGGGGTCCTGACCCACTTTGAGGTCACAACGCACAATTTGAGAACTGCTGAATAGATGTATTCATAGAATCATATAATATTAGGGTTGGAAGAGACCTCAGAAGGTCATCTAATCCAAGCCCCTGCTCAAAGCAGGACCAACACCAACTAAATCATCCCAGCCAGGGCTTTGTCAAGCTGGGCTTTAAAAATCTCTAAGGATCAAGATTCCACCACCTCCCTAGGTAACCCATTCCAGTGCTTCACCACCCTCCTAGTGAAATAGTTTTTCCTAATATCCAACCTAGACCTCCCCCACTGCAACTTGAGACTATAGCTTTTTGTTCTGTCATCTGCCACCATTGAGTAGAGCTGAGCTCCATCCTTTTTGGAACCCCCCTTCAGGTAGTCGAAGGCTGCTATCAAATCTCCCCTCACTCCTCTCTTCTGCAGACTAAATAAGCCCAGTTCCCTCAGCCTCTCCTCATAAGTCATGTGCCTCAGTCCCCTAATCATGTTTGTTGCCATATACTATTACATACTCCCCACATCTTCTGAGTTCTATAAAGCAGATGCATTGGGGCAGATTCTGATCTCAGTTAAACCAGTGTAACTGAGATAAGTACATATTCCTTTATCTGATAATTTATTATACTATTTGAAACCATGACACATATTTTTAAAGTATTATTCTTAAAGCAACATCCTTTGTTCTGTGCCATGCTACAAATGCATACTACCTGTCCACTAATCTATCTATCTATCTGAGTGAAAGATTATTTTAATTAAATTTTAAATATTGTTTTTGTTTTCATAAACAAATAGGTTTCTGAACATTCAATTATGCTGTTCTTATGCTGTACATCTGGCATCAAATTTTCAAAAAGAATTTTTAGAGTTTCAAAAGTTTCTGAATACTCATGATAGGACTATTCTGCAGTATTAAAATTAAAGAAAATATTATTTTCTTATTTGACTCATGGAACTAAAACTTACTCTTATATGTTGAAGATATACTATGAGGTGGAGAAATGAGCAGTGCTAGCACCATATCCCACACTAGAACCATCCCGCTACTGCAAGGCAAAGTAACTACACTGTAGAGTCTTCATTTTGAGAATGTCAAAGTGCTTTACAAGCATTAGTAAATTAAGCCTCACCAATGAAGTCAGTCTATATTATTTTATAAAGGAGAAACTGAGGCACAGATAAATTAAGTGACATGACCAAGTTCACACAAATCTTGTGACAGAACCAAGAATAGAAGCTGAATTTCTTGGCTCTCGCTGCTGTGCTTTGACTGAAAGATCTTTCTTCCTCCATAATGATGGATCAAGATGGGTGGTGGGGCACATACTATTGTTCCTTTGCAAAATAGCTACATGTTTATGAGCCACGTGAGAGCCTGAGGGGTTCTGGAACAATTTATCTAGTGGGGGTGCTAAGACCCATTGAACCAAAGAGTCAGCAGGTTGCCTACCACTGCTGTATATGATGGAAACCACTTCAAGCCAGGGCGGCAGCACCCTCAGTACCCCTAGTTTTAACACCTATGGGCCTGACCATGAATGCTACCTGCCAAATCATGGACTTTTGGAGCTGTGGAGCTCTAGAGTGTGCAGCTAGTTTCCCCACCAAATGCGGAGTGTGAAGTAGACATCCTGCTCTGCTATGTCCAGCTGCACTGAGGGGGAAGAGGCTAAAAAGCACATCATGGTGCAGCATCTGGTCCATGGCATTCAGGTTAAAAAACAACAACTTTATTTTAACTTTTCTAACTACCCAGAATGCTTTGAGATGACTGATACTTTTATATTATCACATAACAGCAAATGAAACAAGTGACTAAATATAACAGAGCTACTTGCTGTTTGTCATGACAGGTGAGAAAAGACATGGCTTTGATATAGGAAAAAACTGCAAAATTAATAAATATAAAGAAAATATAAACTGTGTGCTGGGTCTCTGCCCAATGTTGAATTTTACTCCAGGGGCAAGCCTACTATTGCTTATCTGATGAGGGAGGGCAAAGTCACAGCACTGCGTAGTCTCCATACTAACCAGTGCCACTCACTTGACTGACGTCCAGCACACACTACATCCTGTACAAGGGCTATGGAACTCCCACTCATGTGCGCACACTCTAATAGTCCCCAAAGGAATTCTGCCTTAGTCATTCAGAATGTTGCTGAGATTTCTGCTGCTGCACAGCTACTTCACAATAACACACCACCACCCTCACCCCAGCCCCAACAGCAAGACAAGTTCTGGATGAAAAGGCAAAATATAGCTCTTCTGGTATATTTTCAGTATGACAGACATTAATCCATTTGCATTAATGAATACCAGGCATCTAAATACCAAAGCAATGCTTTGAAAATGGATTCCTCAAAGTATGTGTTTAACATGGGCCATTTGATACTGCTCCTACAACCGGTACTATGTTATTATACATTAGAAATGGATTTGTTTTATATAGAACTGAAGTGAACTAGGTTAACATGGTCAAGTGTGTTGTGTGTTTATAGGAACTACTCTCTCTTTGCAAGTGATGTGTGTATTGCTGGAGGTGGGTACTCAGTGCTGGCCGGGAGGTAGAATTGCTTTTTCACTTAAACTTTTTTCTTTTGTGCATTGTCTCTTTTTCTCTCCTGTATGTTAGGCTTTGATGGAAGAAAGCAAAAGAGCATTTCCAGGCAACTTGCTATATTTACAATTAAGTGACATGGCAGCCAGGCCTTTACTTATCAACTCACCATTAAACTTTAATAGATTAATCATCAATTATTGAGGAATTAATGTTGACATCCAGCTGTGCTGTCCCAGTTCAGTTCACAAGTGCCGACAAAGATCCTTTACAGCCTATTCTGTTGAGCATTCAGTTTCTCCATCACCTCTAACTCTCACATCTCAGCTTACTGAAGCAGTAAAGAGAGAGAATTTAAGTGTGTGTGTATCTATACCCATATATAGATATATACAGAGAAAGAGAGAGAGAGAGAGAGAGAGATGTCTTGGCTGGAAAATAACATCCCAGGACTTTGCTTGGAATAAATTAGGTATTTTAGTTGTATGAAAGTTTGCACTTTTAAAAAATCACTTGGGGAGTATCTAGTTTAACTATCTACTTCATGTTAATTCTGAGTAGCAATGTGCAAATTTATCCATTGGTACAGTAATGGGGGAACACAGCATTTATGTGACTCACTGGGTGACTCAATTGGTACCCTATTACTCATTACTATCTGAGAAAACAAAACAATTTGAATTTTGGACCCTACACTGCATGATATTTTTGTTGTTGTATCAGAAGATAGGCTTGGATTAAGATCACAGTTTCAAACATACCTGATCTTTGGAACTGGATCTAAATTGTTAAGATGTATGGTACCATTAAAACAGACCCTTAAAACACAGAAAGGATTATTAATAAGGTATATCAGATCATTCTGATGCAGGGTTATTTCTGTTCCCATTGTAATAGCAACTGAATTAATCAGAAAGTTGAAACATACATCAGCTTGGATATTTGTTTTTCTTACATCAAGTACTAAAGTTAGCTGAAATGGCTTCAGAAGCTAAAATAAGATGCTGCCTATATAGATGAGGCATTGCCTACACATGAATGAAGAAGCGTGTGGTAGACAGATGCTAAAATGAGGATGTTTGTAGCTGTACACAAATCATTTTGGAAATCCTATAACTTTTGCTACAAAGACAGCCTTTCTATCTATCTATCTATCTATCTATCTATCTATCTATCTATCTATCTATCTATCTATCTATCTATCTATCTATCTATCTATCTATCTATCTATCTAATCTAAGTGCTACACAAAGTTAAAAATAGGTAACGAAGCAGTCTCTCTTTTGATCTTTCCTCCCATCACTAAGGCTATACAGTGAAAGGGGAAAGTTGATCATTGCCTAACTAAAGTCATTTGTGAATAGTATATTAACATAAAAAGACTTTGGAAATAGGCAAGTAGCAACAGAGAAAATTATATAATTCAGTAGTTTTGAAACAGTAGTGCCTATATCTGCTGTCTGCAGAGATCTAACAGATAATATGGCAATTGTTCTCCTCGTTTCCTGTTGTTTCTACAGGCATTCAAGCTCTTAATTCCAAAGAAGGTCCTTTAAAGAAGCTGCAAACAAGGAAGCAGAGACAGAATAGCTACATCTGCTAGGGCCACTGCTACATAAGAAAAGGAGAGGAAAAATGAGATGTGCTCAATAACTGGAGCCACCATGCAAGGATTTCCCTATAACCAGCCCCCTCACACACACACACCCCAGAGGGGTGTGGTGTTTAGATGTTGCTTGTAATTATTAGAACTGGGAGCACTGGCTGTTGGGAGTCTGAAAGGACAGGAAACAGGAAAGAGCGGGGAAGAGTTGAGGAGGCAGAGTGAGAGTTACAGAGGGTGCAGCAGCAGCTTTGTAAAGAGGTTTCCACTTCAAAAATAAAGTCCTGTTGAAGTTTGTTAGTACCTTGCCTGGTTGATACAACATTTTTGGCGATGAGGATGGATCTTCTGCCTCTGAACCCACCTGCACCCTTTTTGCAAAGCCCAGGTGAGCCTCCAATTGCTTTCACTGCCTGGATCCATATATTTGAGACTTATCTGTTTGCAATCAGTGCTACAGAGATTTCTGAAGTAAGAAAGCATGTTCTGCTAATCCACTGCCTTGGAGCAGAAGGGCAGCGTATATTTTATACTTGTCCCCTTGCAAATGATAAATATGAGACTGCACTCACTGCATTAAAGAACTTTTTCGTGCCAAAAGTGAATGTAGTAGTTAATCGCTACAGATTTCGCCAGCGTGAGCAGAAACCAGGGGAGACTATAATGCAGTATATTGCTTCCCTGAGGAGTCTGATTGTAACTTGTGACTTTGGGAATATGGCAGATGAGATTATTTAGAGACCAGCTCATTGAGAAAACAACCATGCTTCATGTAAGAGAATGCTTACTTCTAGAACCATAACTTACACTAGAAAAAGCAATAACCATTGCTACTCAGATTGAGTCAGCTACAGCTGAAGCTAAAATAATGAGCAGGGATACAGGAAGCACAGTCCAGGCTGTGACTTTGCAGAAAAGTTCACGATCGCTGCAGACAAACAATTGCAGGAGGAAAACTAATGAAAAGCCACTGAATCAGCAAATTCAAAATACAGTAAAAGCATGCTTTCACTGTGGATCCCCACAACACCCTGCAAGCTACACAGGATGTCCAGCAAAAGTAGCTCAGTGCAATCATTGCAAAAAGATTGGGCATTTTGCTAAAGGATGTCGCAGTAGCCAATTCAATCAACAAGTGCATGCAATTACAATACCAGATGTTACTGTGCTGAGTGTGGACAAAACCACTACTGCACATATTCCAGATAAGATAAGAGGGAAGGTCTTCTCATCATTCAGAAACTGCTTAGAAGATAGGAAACAAAGAGTAGGAATAAATGATCATTTAGTAGCAGGGTACTGGGAAGACAGCTGTTCAACACATTCATAAACGGTTTGGGAAAGGGAGGAAATGACTAGTTTGCAAAATTTGCAGATAATACAAAATTACTCAAGATAGTTAAATCCAAAGCTCAGTGTAAACAGTTACAAAAGGGATCTCAGAAAACTGGGTGACTGGTACACAAAAGGGCAGATGAAATTCCATGTGGAAATGCAAAGTAATGTGTATTGGAAAAATAATCTCAGTTATACATACAAAATGATGGATTCTAAATTAGCTGTTTCCACTCAAGAAAGAGATTTTGGAGTTATGGATGGGTCTCTGAAAACATCTGCTCAAAGTACAGCAGTCAAAAAAGCCAACAACATTAGGAACCAATAGGAAAGGGATAGACAATAGGACAGTAATGACGCTATCTAAATGCATGGTATGCCCATATCTTGAATACTGCACGCGGATGTGGTTGCCCCATCTCAAAAAAAGATATATTAGAATTGGAAAAGGCACAGAGAAGGACAAAAAAAATATTAGGAATATGGAACAGTT
Organism: Mauremys reevesii; assembly: GCF_016161935.1. Classification (NCBI taxonomy): domain Eukaryota; kingdom Metazoa; phylum Chordata; order Testudines; family Geoemydidae; genus Mauremys; species Mauremys reevesii. Next base: position 121,597,999 of record NC_052624.1, on the reverse strand, counting down.
TCTGTATGAGGACAGATTAAAAAGAGTGTGACTGTTCAGCTTTGAAAAGCAATGACTGAGGGGAACTATAATAGAGCTCTATAAAATCATGAATGATATGGATATGATATTGTTTCCTGTTGTTTCTACAGGCATTCAAGCTCTTAATTCCAAAGAAGGTCCTTTAAAGAAGCTGCAAAGAAGGAAGCGGAGACAGAATGATATGGAGAAAGTCAACAGGGAGGCAGTATTTACCCCTCATATAAAACAAGAACCAGGAGTCACTCAATTAAATTAATAAGCAGCAGGTTTAAAACAAATATAAAAAAATACTTCTTCACACAATGCACAGTCAACTTGTGAAACTCATTGCCAGGAGATGCTGTAAAGGTGAAAAGTACAAATTGGTTAAAAAAAGAATTAGAAAAGTTCATGGAGGATAGATTCATCAGTGACTATTAGCCAAGATAATCAGGGATGCAAACCCATACTCTAGATATCACTAAACCTCTTTCTGCCAAAGGTTCAAAAAGTAATAGCAAATATTATTTTATGTAAATCAGAAGCAGGAAGCCCGCTAAACAACCAGTGGAGCCATTGGGCGATTGAGGCACTAAAGGAGCACTCAAGGATGATAAGGCCATTGCGGAGAAACTAAATTAATTATTTGCATCGGTCTTCACGGATGAGGTTGTGAGAGAGATTTTCAAGCCTACGCCATTCTTTTCAGGTGACAGATCTAAGGAAATGTCTCAGATTGATGTATCATTAGAGGAGGTTTTTGAAAAAAATGATAAATTAAATAGCAGTAAGTCACCAGGACTAGATGGTATTCACCCAAGAGTTCTGAAGGAACTCAAATGTGAAATTGCAGAATGACTAACTGTAGTCTGTAACCTATCATTTAGACCAGCTTCTGTACTGGTTGACTGGAGGATAGCTAATGTGATGCCAATTTTTGAAAAGGGCTCCAGCAGTGATCGTGGCAATTACAGGCCTGTAAGTCTGACTTCAGTTCTGGGCAAACTGGTTGAAACTATAATAAAAAACAATATTGTCAGACAAATAGATGAACATAATTTGTTGGGGAAGAGTCAACATGTATTTTGTAAAGGGAAATCATGACTCACCAATCTACTAGAATTCCAAATGGGGGCCAACAAGCATGTGGACAAGGGGAATCTAGTGAATATAGTTTACTTAGATTTTCAGAAAGTCTTTGACAAGGTCCCTCATCAAAGGTTCTTACACAAAGTAAACTGCCACAGAATAAGAGGGAAGGTGATTTCATGGATTGGTAACTGATTAAAATAGAGGAAACAAATAGTACGTATAAATGGTCAGTTTTCAGAATGGAGAGAGGTAAATAGTGGTGTCCTGCAGGGGTCTGTTCTGGGACCAGTCCTATTCAACATATTCATAAATGATCTGGGAAAAGGGGTAAACAGTGAGGTGGCAAAATTTGCAGATGATACAAAATTACTAAAGATAGTTAAGACCCAGGAAGACTGTGAAGAGCTACAAAAGGATCTCTCAAAACTGGGTGAGTGGGCAACAAAATGGCAGATGAAATTTAATGTTCATAAAGGCAAAGTAATGCACATTGGAAAACATAATCCCAACTATACATATAAAATGATGGGGTCTAAATTAGCTGTTACCACTCAAGAAAGAGATCTTGGAGTCATTGTGGATAGTTCTCTGAAAACATCCACTCAATGTACAGCATCAGTCCAAAAAGGAAACAGAATGCTGGGAATAATTAAGTAAGGGATAGATAATAGGACAGAAAATATCATGTTGCCTCTATATAAATCCATGGTACTCCCACAATGTGAATACTGTGTGCAGATGTGGTCACCCCATCTCAAAAAAAGATGTATTGGAATTGGAAAAGTTTCAGAAAAGGGCAACACAAATTATTAGGGGTATGGAATAGCTACCATACAAGAAGAGATCCGTAAGACTGGGACTTTTCAGCTTGGAAAAGAGATGGCTAAGGGTAGATATGATAGAAGTCTATAAAATCATGACTGGTGTGGAGAAAGTAAATAAGGAAGTTTCATTCACTTTTTCTCATAACAAAAGAATTCGGGGTCACTCAATGAAATTAATAGTCAGCAGGTTTAAAAACAAACAAAAGGAAGCACTTCTTCACACAATGCACAGTCAACCTGTGGAACTCCTTGCCAGAGGATGTCATGAAGGCCAAGACCATAACAGGGTTCAAAAAAGAACTAGATAAATTCATGGAGGTTAGGTCCATCAATGGCTATTAGCCAGAATGGGCAGGAATGGTGTCCCTAGCCTCTGTTTGCCAGAAGCTAGGAATGAGCGACAGGGATGGATCACTTTATGATTACCTGTTCTGTTCATTCCCTGTGGGGCACCTGGCACTGGCCACTATTGGAAGACAGCATAATGGGCTATATGGACCTTTTGTCTGACCCAGTAGGGCCGTTTTTATGCCAGATGTTGGGATTAGATGAATGGGAATGGATCAATTGATAATTTCCCTTTTCTATTTGTTCCCTATGATGCATCTGGCACTGGCCATTGTTGGAAGATGGGATACTGGGCTAAGTGGACCATTGCTCTGATGCAGTGTGGCCATTCTTATGTTCTTAAAATAAAACCAATTAAACTGGCACTCCTCAAAATTATCATCTTGACTTAAATTTTTTTCAAATTTCTCCTCTTGATATATCCAATATTCTTCAATAAAAAGTCCTAAAACCCACACTGGTTCATCTACCCTAAAGCACTTTGGAAAAAGAATCAGTGACATACGCTTCTGATTGACACTGGAGGAAAATGGAAGTCATATTTCTTCCAATCCATTGAACAAAACATTAAAAGATGTAAAGCTGTACTAACACCAATAAGGACAAACAAACCTGTAGGAAGAGGTACAGTAATAGCAATCAAGTTAGTTATCTTATAGTTCTGTCTGTTTGCATGTTTTGAATACAGTTACTTTAAAGATGAATGGAAGGAACATGCTGGTGAGGAGACGGGAGTCAGAAAGGAAGGATTCTTGAGAGGAGAGACCCAGGGAAATGATTACTCTCTACACTGCTGTGTCTGGTATATAAAATGATAGTGAAGCGTAGTATATAAAACAATTGCAAAAGTATCTGATAAGAGAGCAACACGATATCTGACAGCATCACCAGCAAACTATGTCTCTTTGGGGAGTTCTGTGAGGATGAGACTGCTGGCACTTTGGACTATATACAGAGGCACAGATTTGCAACTGCTTCCCTTGCGAAGCTGCCAGAACTTTGGGTCCCAGGGCTGGGGGATTCCTGCAATGCCAAGAGGAGGAGGAACAAATATGAGTGACCCTGTCACTGCAGCAGGTATGAAAGAGAAGGGCAAAAAGGAGGAGACAGCAATGGGCAAAGTGGAGATGAGTGGAGCAGCACCTGGAGATAATGGGGGTGAGGAGAGTGGCAATCATCAATTAGGGTTGGTCATGGTGGTATGGGTTAAGATTGACATTTTGCTTGAGTGAGAGGCAAGATGAGGGAAGGGGTGCACTCTAAACATGTGTAGGAAGGAAGAGCTGAGTTTAATTTTTCCTTTGAGGCTCATCCAAATGACATTTTATCCCAGGGAGGCAAATCTGTGGAATGAGAATACAAAATTTCACTGCTGTGTTGACAGAATTTCACAAGTGATGTAACATTCCTGTATTCTTAACATTACAGAGATTATACCCTTGCCAATGCAATCATAACTTCTCTGAAGTCTCCCAAGTTGTGTGGACGAATAATATACCAATGATTCAGAGTCATCAAGATGAAGTAAAACCAAGCTCTAAAACTGTTTTGAAGAATATTATTAGTGCTAGAATAATTCTCTCTCTCTCTCTCTCTCTGTAACAGCTATAGTACACATCCATTTGACTAGAAATCATTTGATACATGCATTTGACATAAATTTGCTAGCAAGCCAAATACACAAGACAGTTTAAGTCTATAGACATACCACCTTGGGCTTTGATCTTGTCAGATCTCATAAACTAAGAAAGATTGGGCTTGCTGCATAATTGGGATGGAAGACCTCTGAGGAAAACCCAGCTGTTGCAGGAAGTGGTAGTAGTCACTCAGTATGTGGCATTCTTCACTCTGAGTCAGTACTGAATCAATGCCATAACATTGTGATGAAAGCAATGTTGTGCTGGAGGTACTATATTGCGCATGATGCATAAATCTTAGGCACTGACCAAATGGGGTAATTAAATATCCAATGGTATATTTCACAAGAATTAAGGTTGTTAACTCCAGTGTCCTGGCCAAATAACAAACTGGATAAGTTACATCTTGACAAATTAAATAGCCTCCATAATTTCAACTGAAGAAAGTATTCTTAATTTATTATCTACTGTTTTGTAGTATTTAGGTATGTTGTTAAACAATTGCCACATTTCACCACAGAAGTGAGAACACTTCACAAGTGGATGAACTGATCTCTGCACAGTCTATATGATGTGATTTTCAGTGAAAGGCACCATACACATGTACATTGTCCACCCACACTGGAAGAAGGACAGGAAGCTATGAATGTGGTTTAATTAGGTTGCAACTTTATTCACTTAAAATATCTGAGAGAACCCAGCAATAAATTGTTCAGTGCATGTCATTATCGTATCCTTAATCATCTTCAGATAATCCCCAGCTTGGTCTCAGACAGCCCATTGCTGGGATCCCAGGACCCTCCCCTTGTAACAGAGTTCAGAAGGCTAGAAAAAGAAAGGAGTTGGCTCCCTGCTGTACCTGATGGAGCCCCAAACACCCCTTCCTCAGCTTCCTAAAAGGATGTGCTTCTTCAAACCCTTTTCCAATCCATTTTAGCCCATAACCGTATCCCTTCCATACTGAGTACGTGCACTGGATGTCTGACACAAGTTTTCTGTACTTAGTTGCAACATTAAAACCTCACTTCTCTGCCCCACCATCACCACCAAGTCCAAAAGCTGCTGGGGGGAGATGAAAAAATCACCCAATCTTGGCCAATCTGGCAGTAAAGGAAAAATTCCTTCCGAGACCTGAAAAGACAAAGGGCAATAATGTAATGCCCACAGCAGATCATGCAAGTCCCCAGTTCATGTTAGATCTTATGGGTGTGAGGGGAGGTGCATCTAGATTAACCCAAGAGAAAGAGGGCTTCTTCAGGACTGCATAGGGTAGAAATATTCCCACTTCTGATCAGAAAGGCAGTGCGTCCCCTCTTCCCTGACCTGGTGCAGCCATTTCTTGCTCCTCCCCACTCTTTACAAGTAAACTTTCCTCTTCTTCCCCCTTTTCTACCAGTTGCAGGGAAGCACTCCTACTGTCATTGCAAATTCATTTTCAAAACATACTACATATCATAGTTAAGGTGATTTGGGAGATATATTTTGCAAAGAAAATCCCAAATTAAAAAGCATGATTTTCCTAGTTGCCTTATTTTTTGTAAAAAGCAACAAAGAGTCCTGTGGCATCTTATAGACTAACAGAAGTATTGGAGCATAAGCTTTCGTGGGTGAATACCCACTTTGTCAGATGCATGGAAATTTCCAGAGGCAGGTTGTCATAAACAGATAGTTAAGGGTTAAGGTCTCTTTTACCTGTAAAGGGTTAACATGCAGTACTTGATGACCACCTGACCAAAGAACCAATCAGAGATAAGATTTTTTTCAAATCTCTGTGGAGGGAAGCCTTTGTCTGTGTTCTTAGTTAGAGCTCTTTTTGGATTTAAAAGAGACCAGTCATGTCTCCAAGTTCTCCTGGAGTAGTTTCTACTATGTAATAGTGAGTATTAATTAGAAAGGCGAATTAGTCTTTTGAGTTGCTTTCTATATTTGTAATTGTGTGTTTGCTAAAGGAAATTCTTTATTCCTGTTGGCTGTTACTTTGCTTTCACTGAGAAAGAAAGGGGGAGGGAGGATTCTCTCCAGAACTTAGCAAGGTTATCTCCTATGAGTGTCCAGCTTGGGCTCATAGAGATTCTGTATTTTCTTTTTGTTCTCTTAATAAATTCTTTTCTTTTCTATTAAGAACATAATGAATCTTTCCTTGGGTGGATTCTCAGGGAAAGGGGAGGAGGGAGGTATCCCTCTGTAGTTAAATCCCGGTGTCTCTCCTAGAAAAAGGGAGAGGGGAGGAAGCAGGGGGAATGGTTTATTTCTCCTGGGTGTAAGAACTCCATGGATTTGGGGCTCTTGGGATCCCCTAGGATTTGGGGGAAGGACTGTGTCTCAATCCACATATCTGATTGAGTGGTGGCAGCGTAGTAGATCTAAACTAGAATTTTAGTTTAGAGGAAAACCAGGCAGGTCCCCACATTGAAGCCCAACAGCTTCAAGTGGGGGTAAGACATGGGGTCCTCACTTTGAAACCCCCCAGTTTCAAGTGAGGGTGAGACTCTGACATGGTCAGATGCATGGAAATTTCCAGAGGCAGGTATATATATGAAGGCCAGAATGAGTCTGGAGATAATGAGGTTAGTTCAGTCAGGGAGGATGAGGCCCTCTTCTAGTAGTTGAGGTGTGAACACCTGAAAGGAATACTTTCCTTTCAAACTAACCATCTACTTTGATTAAATTCATTCTACGCTTGCAAGTGTGGTAAATTTGGAGAACATTTTGCTATATAAAGAACTAGCAAAATGGGCTGAGTTTTTCTCAGTTCTCAGAACTGTAATATCTATCTATGAATAGTGGATACCATTGCAAAAATGTAGGTAATGGATATTCTTCAACATACACATCTCTACTTCATACTGGTAGAAAATTCACTGAGCCATTACATAAACTGCATTATTAAAATTTCAACGGTATGTGACATAATTATGATGAAGTTTGGCCTATCATGCTGAATATTTATTGCTCTTAGATTTGCTAAGTTAAAATTAAAACTCCATACTCAACATTGGTTTTATAATTCTGATAATATAGTAGGTGAAACATCAGCAAGAAGATTAATGGCAATGTAATTTCCTCAGAAGAAAGAACCTCTGCTGTTAACATTCCAATTTAATTATTTAACTGACATTTTTAAAAATTAACACATGATATAAAAAGCTATACATTGGTTTATATTTATATAATTTTGCCAAGACTGAAACTATGTATTTCAACACATTTTTTATTTGGCAATCCTGATGTGAAAGGAAGTGTGTAACTAACTGCTCATTTTAATGACCTCTTGTTTAAACATGTCAAAATAATTAAAGGTTTAATCACTTTATCAGCAAAATTAGCTGTCAAAACGTTATTTTATTGTTGATCCTATTGCCAGTGGTTAAATCACATTGTACCAGATTTTTTTTTGGGGGGGGGGGAGGCAGCATTCAAAGAATTTAAATGAACCTTAATCATGTAAAGAATATGGATTTTTTAGAAAGGGGAAGTCAGAGGGAAGGACTGGTGGTTCATAATCACCAAAGGCAAGAGATCACAGCAGTATTTCACACAACTGGATATAGATGAGGATGGGCAGGCTGTGGTCATCAGAGAGAAGAGGACCAGGAGGAATTCCTCACATATAGAAGTGTCCAATAGATACCAGGTTCTCAGAGTGGAAACTGGAAGATACCTCTCAAGATCCAGCAGGTCCAAGAGAAATGGAGAGGTGTAGGGGACACATCTGTGTCCCTGCCTGCAGGTATATGGGATCTTGGGGAGCAATTACCACACGGGTGGGGTGCCAATTAATTTATTTATTAAAGGAAAAAGGGAGTGGTGAGAATTTAACAATGAAATACGATGGGATGGGGTGTATAGGGTGTTTACAATAGACAATGATGGTGGGGGGGGTTCTTATTGAACAGTGTAGGGAGTTCTACAGTAAGTGGGGTTTAGCACAATGGAATACAGTACAGTTAATAAGCAACTCAACTTTATATAGGAACAGCTCTAGATACAGTGTGGAATGTAAAACATACCTAAAGGAAATGCAAAATAAAATAGTAGCTTCTATATAGAATGGTCAACAATCTTAGATAGAATGTATTAAGTGGTTGGTGGCCTTATACACAATGTAACACAATAGTATTAATGCAAATACAAAGTATATCAGAAAGGTGGAAGTAAAATGTGAATCACAATGCAATAATACAATATGGGTGATAAGTGAAATTATGCAGTGTAGCCTTAATTTGTGAGGCTGTGATAGCAAGAGTGTACCCAAAGGCTGGGTCAAGAAACAGGAGGGGGGGGGAATGATAGTGGCAACTGATGAGAGATGCAGCTGCAAGCAGCAAGAGACTCTGAAGCCCTGCGAGCTAAGGACAACAGAGCAGTGTGGGGGGGAGGGGAATTTGGGAAGTTCAGATGGTGATGCAGACACAGGGGAAAAAAACAGCAAGGGGTTTGGGAAGTTCAGAGGGGGAGATTGGAGCAGCAAGAACCTTATCTATCCTCTAACTTAATCAAACATATAAAATGACAAGCAGCTTCTACAAAGTAACAAAACAGGTACAGAATACAATCAGGCAATGACTTTTTAAATCTATCTTAACCAATGACTAGGCAAAGCAACAAATATCACAATTCTAAGCAAACTACAACAAGCAGCTATATGGAGCAACAAAACAACGAACTATAGCAAGGCAGGTGAGACTTACAAGGTTTATAATCTTAACAAACTATGACTTATTAAACTAAAGAAACAAAACCTATGGTGCACCTTATGCTATGGGGAAGTTACAGAGAGCAGAGTGGTATGTGCCCAGAATACAGCTCCCAAGGCAGCCCCCAAGGAAGCCAAGGGAGGTGGCTGCAGCAGTGGATACAGCTGAAAACAGTGAGTCCAAGGCAAAGCCCACAGGAGCAGGGCTTAGCAGCAGCACAAACTTACTTTTAGCGGCAGAGTGCCACGGAGTTTAAGAGAGATGTTTTAAAACACAGACCAAGGTTTAGCTTGAGTCTGTGTGCTGGGGAGACAGAGCCAGCAGCTAAAATAATAAAATAAAAGTACAGAAAGTTTCACAGAGGGATTCTTACCAGCCCCCAAGGCAGCAGCAGAGGCAGAAGCAGCAAGAACATCAGAAGGCTTGGTACAGTCTAGATAATCGGGAGATCTCTCAGGCAGCAATTCGTTCTTCGTGGGAGGGGTTCAAAAATGGGGGTATGCTCAAAAATAAAACGAGAGCGGAGAAAGGACCCCCAGAACCCCCTGGCTGATCAGACCAGGCAGCAATGCAGGAACCTTTCTAAAGTCTGTTCAGAAAATGTCTGTTTATAAAGGCAAACCTGGGCAGCTTCCTGCCAGTAGCTCTGATTGGCTCCCCTTCTTACAGGGAGGAGAGCAGGCAGGGAAAAACTGCAGGTACATGCCTGGGCAGAGTCCTGTGCAATAGGTGACTCAAAAGCACATGAGGTCTATGACTCATGCCCAGGATCTTAAAAACACAATAGGTCTTGCAGCTCTGGACATTGCCTACCCTACACCAAGCCCAGGTTTTAACAAGGTGATAACAGGACTAACCCTTTGAACAGGGCAGTGCTCCCACTTAGCACAAGTGGCCATCCCTTTGAGAAGGGCAATGGCTCTTGTTAAACAACTTAAGGGGCCCTCCCTTTGAGAAGGGGAGAGGCCCTGGTAAACAACTTAACATCCAGGGAGGGGCGGCCACAGAGGAGAACAAGAACAAAATGGAGTAAAGGGACAGCTGTAAGAACAAAATGGAGCTGTAACAGACAATCTGTAGAAAATCAAGCTTGCCCATAAAGTGTTCTCCAACCGTTCAAGGAAGACAGACAATCCTTGTTGGGGATTCAGTACTCAGAAGAGCTAAAAGAACATGCTGACAGGGACAGGTGGACCACAGGTGGGAAAGCTGTCTCCCGGGAGCCAAGAGATGAGATGTAACTATAAGATTGGATAGGCTTTTGAAGTTGATGGTAAAGGATCTATTGATGATGGTTCATATTGGCACTGTTGAACTGCATTGTGGGATATCTCATATATGCCAGATGACTTCCGGGAATTTGGAAGCTTTCCGAAGAAGAATAATGTCCAAGTGATCTTCTCTGAGATCCTTCCTGTGGTACATGCAAAGGAAGGTAACAGGCAGAAGATTCTGGAGTGAATTGCTGGTTAGGTAAGTGATATGAGATGGAGGATTTTGGTTTTGTGGAACATTGGTCCACCTTCTGTGTAGAGAAAGGGCTGTATAGTTTGGGTGCCCTCTACCACAGTAAAAAGGGGGACCAATCTTCTCAGGGTTAGGCTGCCTAGAATACTCAGCAGGCCATTAAACTAATCATAGAGGGGGGAGGTAAAAAGAGGAAAGGTATGAGCATTCAGAACAAAATTGAGATTTTTGGAGAAAAAATTAATCAAGGAACCAAAGGACACGAAGAGAATAAATTCTTGAATTGCCTATATACCAAGGCTAGGAGCCTGGGGAACAAACAATGGGTATTGCTTATTAGTGTGCATTTGATTGAGTTGGTATTATTGAAAATGGATGGGATGATTCCCATGACTGGAATGTTAAAATTAATGGTTATAACCTATTTAAGAAGGATTGAGTGGGCAAAAGGAGAAGGGGAGTGGCACTCTATATCAAAAGTGGCATTACCTGTTTCCAAGTCACTGATAACTCAGAAGAAAATGATCTTGAATGTTTATTGATCAATGTCCTAAGATATAAAGAACAAGATGGATATTAGTTGGTGTCTGCTACAGAATCACACTAGGGAACAGGATGGCTGGCTCCTTATGTGCCTTTATATAATGTATACGAAAAAAGCAGCTTGAGCCTGGGGGACTTCAATTTGACTGACATATACTGAAGGTATATGTCTGAAGGCTGCCAGTATTAAAACATCCTTGGAATTTTTAATTATTTCCTAACTCAAAAAACTGTTACACCCACCATGTGGGAATTCCGTACTACACATTAAGAGGAACTTATCACAGAACTAAAAATTAATGGTAACATAGGTACAAAGTGAGCATGACTTGATTTCATTTGTAATGTGCAAAGAGAATGAATTCCAGACCAGTTGTATATATACTTGGTGTTTTAAAGATCAGTTTCCCAAAGCTGAAAAGAATTGTAAGCCAAATCATCTGGGAGGAAGACTTTAATTTGAATAATGTGAATAATAATTCAGAATCGTTTAAGAACACCTTACTAGATGCCCCAAAAGCCACAATCCCACAATCGAGGAAGAAAGCCACATTGGTTAGAAATAACCTAGTATAGAAGGGAATTGAAGGCAGCTATAAAAATAAAATAATATTAATATATAACAAATGGAAGAAAGGGGAAGTTGATAGAAATGAATCAGAAGCTAGACATTGTAGAAAAATTATAAGGGGAGCAAAGGAGACAAGAAGAAATCTATGGCCAGCAGAGTTAAGGACAATAAGAACAATTCTTTTTTAGTATACTAGGAAAAAAGAGAATCCTAACAATGGTATGAGTCCATAATTAGATAGAAATGATAGAATTATCAAAAATAATGCAGAAAAGGCAGAAGTGTACAATAAATGTCTGTTCTATATTGTAAAAAAAAAAACAGATGATGTAGTCACTGATATCACTCTTTGCGTTTTGAGTTAGACAAATTCACATTGAAAATAAGGTGTAAATTTGTAATAGTGAGATTAACTAACCTTTGGAACAAATTACCAAGGACTGTGGTGGATTCTCCTTCACTGACAATTTTTACATTAATATGGAATGTTATTCCAAAAAGATGTGCTCTAGGAATTATTGGGGGAAAGTTCTATGATCTGTGTTACACAGGAGGTCAGACTACATGATCACTATGATATATTCTGGCCTTGGAATCTGTGAAAGCATTGTGGACAATAAACCAGCATATTCCAATCTTTGTTCTTGAAGGAAATTACTTAGACAGGACACTTGTCCTATGCTCACAAGATCCACATGGAGAGGAGGCTTTCTACTTATGGATCTCCCATTCCCATTGTGCAGCACCTTATCTTCCCCTTCCTGGGCCACACAGAACACCTCTGCAGTCAGGGTTAGAGGTTTTTGAAATTTGGAACCACCATCCACAACACCCGAGGAGCTGGTGTTGATGCCCCCTATACCCAGCAGCTAGTGCACTCACCTGGTATGTGGGAGATTGCAAGTTCAAGTTCCCACTCTGTATTAATTGAACTTGCAGCTTCCCCCTCAGAGGTGAGTGTGCAACATCTGCGCGCAACCACAACCTGCGAAACAGGACCCTCGGCTAATGTGGGTTGGGTCTTTCTCATGCTGAAACTGTTCCACATTAATTCAATTGATAGGACTCGAGTAATCTTAAAAGTTTTCACTATATTTTCTTTAAATTTCTTATACATCTTAGCATCACAATCCTCCATAACATTAAAAACATGAATTCATTATGCATCTTGGGTAGGCTCTCTGCTCTGCCTCCTTCATTTCTTTCTTCTTGATCAACAATTCCATTATCAGTATCTGGTGTTCACATTCTACATGGGATGCCTGGAGCTTCAGCCAAACCAGTTCCCCTGCAGCTGTCTCTGGGGCAGAAGGGGCCTCAGACCCTACTCCAATCCCTGCTGCCAGGTCAAAGTCTATGAGCAACATTTTCAGCTCCTGACCAAAGATTTTCTTCTCAAAAAATAATCCCCTTTCCAAGCATAAATGCTCCAGGTCTTTTGTCCCAAGACTGCGATTCACTCATTGTGACAAATCTTTAATCCTTATAAACTCTCAGTATCAAGTTTAAACTTTTAATAGTGCTGGAGGTCTGACCTATAAGCACAATTGACTTGTGACATGAGAATCCTGCCAAGACTACATCAATTGTCATGCTCTATGAAGTAGATCATGGCCAAGAATGCCAACCTCCAGGCAGACTTTTAAAAGCAGGGCAGACACTCCAACCTGGTGATATGTTCCACAATTAGATTTCACCAACCAAGTAACAAATGTGAACTCCTGGATGACTGTAACAGTCTTACTATGGACTCACAGACAGTCCATGTGGGCACTCCAGTCTATCTTGCCATCCAGGATTAATTAACTATAAAAAAGAAATGAAAGAGTTAGTTACAGGTTAAAGCAGGTAACATATATACACAAATGAGTTCAGTCTATTATTTCAAAAGGTGAAAAAGAGACACAGTGGGATAAGTCTCATGACTGGAATATTGGTAAGGGGTATAGCTTGTTCAGGATAGACAGGCAGAAAAAAGGGGAAGAGATGTTACATTATACATCATGAATATATAGAAGGAGATGAGAGGCATGCCAGCTGAAAGTCTCTGGGTAAATATAACAGGTATGAAAATAGGGATGACATCATGGTACTGAAGGGATTTACTACAGAACACCAAATCAGGAAGAAAAGGTGAAGGAGGCATTTCTAGAACAAATAACAGTATGGTTAGGTGTTTGGCTGCATGTGTGTGTGTTCTCTGTGTGCTGCCCCACCTCTGTGCAGACAGACCTCGAGTCAACCGGCCAATGACCACAAAATCCATCAAGATACGAAGGCACCAGGCCAGGTTTATTATCGATGAAGCATGGTACTAGTATCCCGCAGATTCTACGGGACTACTAATACGTGTGCCTGTAACAATGGACCAGTTCAGTGAACGGCAGGACTTTTAGTTCCTCCCTGGGCTAGACAAAGACACTCCCTCTGAGATACATCTTTATACCCCGATATAAACAAGTTACATACTGCCCCTCTGACATAGTTACTGCCCCTTGATGTGGTTAGTTATCACTCATCACCTTGTACATATTGGTTCGATCAAAACATCTCTATTACATATTGTCATCCTGATCTTATCTTTTAGGAGGGGTCAGTGTGTTCCTGTTATCCCTGGGGAATGTTTTTGTACCATCCTTGATATCGGCATGTTCTGGTACCACTTGATATCGGAATGTGTTTGCATGGGTACTCTGTGCCTAGCACTTCTTAGGAATGTGTATTCCTGCAATATCAGCCCTGTTCTTGCCAGATTCTGTGAACAGATCTGTCCTTTTGCTCACAGCTTATCTTTGCTTTATATCTGTGAACAGATCTGTCCTTTTGCTCACAGCTTATCTTTGCTTTATATCAGTAAAGCTTTGACTACTACTTTAGCACTGGCCTCAGGCCTCACACCAGGCCTCTGATACAAGGGTTTATGTCTAGGACTCTCTCTTCCTACTACAAACAGAAATATCCTAAACACAAAATCTGCTAGTAATGGGGGACTTTAACTACCCAGCCATCTGTTGGAAAAGTATGCCAAACCACAACATTTCCCATCAGTTCTTAGAATGTATTGGGGACAACTTTTTGTTTCAGAAAGTGGAGGAAGTAACCAGGGGCACAACCATTTTAGACTTCATTCTGACCAACTGGGAGGAACAGGTAGCAAATCTGAAGGTAGAAGTTAATCTGAGTGAGAATGAACATGAAATTATAAATTTCATAATTCTAAAGAAAGAGCAGCAGAATAAGGACAACAGACTTTAAAAAAAAGGCAGACTTTAACAAATTCAACTGGTAGATAAGTTCCCATGGGAAAAAATATATAAGGGAAAAGGAGTTCAGGATAGCTGCCAGTTTCTCTAGGAGACAATTTTAAAGGCATAATTGCAACCTGTCCCTATGCAAAGCGGAATATAGGAAGAATAGTAGGAGGCTAATATGGCTCCATCAGAAGCACTTTAATGACCTGAAAATCAAAAAGGAATCATACAAACAATGGAAAGATAGACAAACTGCTAAGGAGGAGTGCAAAGAATATCACCAGCATGTAGGGACAAAATCATAAAGAAAAAGCACAAAATGAGTTATACCTAGCAAGGGAAATAAAAGGCAATAAGAAGATATTCTTTAAATATATTAAGATCAAGAGAAAGAGAAATGAAAATGTAGGTCCTCTACTTACTGGGGGAGGAGAGCTAATAACTGATGACATCAAAAAGGCTGAGGTGTTTAATGCCTATTTTGTTTCAGTTTTCACTAAAGAAGGTTAATGGTGTAGGAGAATTGAATTCCACTCTCATAGAATCATAGAATCTCAGGGTTGGAAGGGACCTCAGGAGGTCATCTAGTCCAACCCCCTGCTCAAAGCGGGGCCAAACCCAACTAAATCATCCCAGCCAGGGCTTTGTCAAGCCTGACCTTAAAAACCTCTAAGGAAGGAGATTCCACCACCTCCCTAGGTAACCCATTCCAGTGCTTCACCACCCTACTAGTGAAAACGTTTTTCCTAATGTCCAACCTAAACCTCCCCCTC
Source organism: Mauremys reevesii (assembly GCF_016161935.1). Classification (NCBI taxonomy): domain Eukaryota; kingdom Metazoa; phylum Chordata; order Testudines; family Geoemydidae; genus Mauremys; species Mauremys reevesii. The sequence continues at coordinate 121,582,796 of NC_052624.1, read as the reverse complement.
AGGTTGGAAGCAACAAAATCAGAGACAGCTTTATTCAAGCAATTGCAAGGAAAGAATACAACTGGCAGAGAGCATCTCTGCCTCAGTTTCTCCAAAGTACAAGCAAAATCACACAAGCGTTTATACCTCTTTTTGACATGAATTAATTAAAAACATCTGCATTTTATTTAGTCTATTTGCTATCTATTCCAGTATTTTCTCACTTTCTCTTCTCAAAACATCATTATCTCAAGGCTAGGTCACACTGACTATTCTGCTGTTTCCCACTCGCTTCTGACATGAGCCCTGCTTCTACAGGTGTCGCAATATTAGGCTAAGACTTAGCTAAACAGTTGCTCAGTCTCTGACACTTAAATGGCTGCACTTAAACCCTCTCTTTCTTTCCCTTCTTCCACAATGGTGACCAGATGCTCATCACAATTAATATTAACAACAAGGGGGAAAGAACACAAGCCAAAATAGGAAAGAACATTCAGATGAGTTAGATGTATTTAAATCATTGGGGTCTGATAAAGTTCATCCTAGGGTACATAGGGAACTAGCTGGAGCAATCCTGGAACCATTAGCAATTTTCTTAGAGAACTCATGCAGGACAGCTGAGGCCCCAGAGAACTATAAAAGGGAAAACAGAGTACCTATCTTTAAAAAGGGGAACAAATAGGACCCAAGGAATTATAGGCCAGTCAGCCTAACTTTGATATCTGGAAAGATACTGGAACAAAATATTAAACAATTTGTAAACATCTAGAGCACTGGTTTTCAAACTGGTCTCTGCGGACCACTGGGGGTCTGCAAGGATACTCCCAGGTTTCATGAGTCAGGTCCGCGGCCTCTGGCCCCACAGATCAACTCCTCCTCCTCCCTCCCAATGCCTCCTGCACACTGTTGAAAAGCTGTTTGGTGGCATGCAGGAGGCACTGGGAGGGAGGGGGATCAACAGGGATGGCGTGCATTTGTGGGAGGGGGTGGAAAGAGGTGGGGAAGAGAAGGGGCAGAGGTGGAGCAGGGGTGAGAAGAAATGGGGTGGGGCCTTGGGGGAAGGGGTGGAGAGGAGGTGAGGTCTGGGGCTGAGCAGGAGTTGAGCACACCCAAGGAAAATTAGAATCTGTTTGGGGGTCTGCAAAAATTTTTAAAACAAAATGGGAGTCCTTGGGTTGCTAAACTTTGAGAACTACTGACCTATGGGATCATAGACATAAACAATAGCCACCATGGATTTTTAAAAAAACAAAGGATACCAAACCAACCTAATTTTCTTCTTTGATAGGATTATTGGCCTACTGGATAGGATGTAGCAGTAGATGTGATATATCTTGATGTTAGTAAGGCTTCTGAAACAGCCTCACATGACATTCTCATAAGCAAACTAGAGAAATGAAGTCTAAGTTAAAGTATTATAAGGTGGGCGCATATAGTATAGTTATCAATGGTTCACTGTCAAACTAGGAGGTCATACCAAGTAGGGTCCCATAGGGGTCAGTCCTGGGTCCAGTTACTATTCACTATTCATTAATGACTTGGAAAATGGAATGGAGAGTATGCTTAATAAATTTGCAGATGACACCAAGGTAGAAGGGGTTGCAAGCACTTTGAAGGACAAGATTAGAATTCAAAATGATCTTGTCAAATTGGAGAATTGGACTAAATTAAATAGGATGAACTTCAATAAAGATAAATACAATGTACTTTACTTAGGAATGAAAATTCAAATTCACAACTACAAAATGGGGAATAACTGTTTAAGTTGTAGCATTCCTGACAAGGACCTGGAGGTTATAGTGGATCTCAAATTGAATATTTGTCAACAATGTGATGCAGTTTTGAAAGGCTAATATTCTGGGATGCATTAATTAGAGTTTTGCATGTAAGACTTGGAAGACAACTTTGCTTGACACTGATGAGAACCTCAGCTGGATTCTTGGTGACATGCTTCAGGAGAGATGTGGCTTAACTGGAAAGAGTACAGAGAACAGCAACAAAATGATGAACATTTTAAAAAAACTGACTTATGAGGAAAAGTAAAAAAAAATGTGCGTGTTTTAACTTGAGAAAAGAAGACTGAGAAGGGACCTGATGACAGTCTTCAAATACAATAATGTTTGTTATGCAGAGGACAGAGATCAATTGTTCTCCATGTACACTGAAGGTAGGAGAAGAAGTAATGGCCTTAATCTTCAGCAAGGGAGATCTGGGCTAGATAGTAGGAAAAAACTTTCTAACTATAAGGGTAATTAAACTCTGAAATAGTTTTGTTTTGCATTCCACAAAAATGAGGAGGTTAATTAAACAGAAATTAAAAGGTACAGTGGCAAAAGTGAAATCCCTGCAACCTGCATGGAAACTTTTTAAAGACACCATAATAGAGGCTTAAAGTAAATGTATACCCCAAATTAAAAAAAAATAGTAAGAGAACCAAAAAAGCGTTACCATGGCTAAACAACAAAGCAAAAGAAGCAGTGAGAGGCAAAAAGGCATCCTTTAAAAAGTGGAAGTTAAATCCTAGTGAGGAAAATAGAAAGGAACGTAAACTCTGGTAAGTGAAGTATAAAAATATAATTAAAAAGGCCAAACAAGAATTTGAAGAACAGCTAGCCAAAGACTCAAAAAGAAATAGCAAAAAAATGTTTAAGTACATCGGAAGCAGGATGCCTGCTAAACAACCAGTGGGGACCACTGGACAATCGAGATGCTAAAGGAGCACTCAAGGACAGTAAGGCCATTGTGGAGAAACTAAATTAATTATTTGAATTGGTCTTCATGGCTAAGGATGTGAGGGAGATTCCCAAACCTGAGTCATCCTTTTCTGGTGACAAATCTGAGGAACTGTCCCAGATTGAGGTGTCATTAGATGAGGTTTTGGAAGAAATTGATAAATTAAACAGTAGCAAGTCAACAGGACCAGAAGGTATTCACCCAAGAGTTCTGAAGGAACTCAAGTGTGAAATTGCAGAACTACTAACTGGTTTGTAACCTATCATTTAAATTAGCTTCCGTACCAAATGACAGGAGTATAGCTAATGTGATGCCAATTTTTAAAAATGGCTCCAGAGGTGATCCCAACAATTACAGGCCAATAAGTCTTACTTCAATACTGCACAAACTGGTTGAAACCATAGCAAAGAACAAAATTGTCAAACACATAGATGAACATAATTTGTTGGGGAAGAGTCAACATGTTTTTTATAAAGGGAAATCATGACTCACCAATCTACTAGAATTCCAAATGGGGGCCAATAAGCATGTGGACAAGGGGAATCTAGTGGATATAGTTTACTTAAATTTTCAGAAAGTCTTTGACAAGGTCCCTCATCAAAGGTTCTTACACAAAGTAAACTGCCACAGAATAAGAGGGAAGGTGATTTCATGGATTGGTAACTGATTAAAATAGAGGAAACAAATAGTATGTATAAATGGTCAGTTTTCAGAATGGAGAGAGGTAAATAGTGGTGTCCTGCAGGGGTCTGTTCTGGGACCAGTCCTATTCAACATATTCATAAATGATCTGAGAAAAGGGGTAAACAGTGAGGTGGCAAAATTTGCAGATGATACAAAACTACTCAAGATAGTTAAGTCTAAAGCAGACTGTGAAGAGCTACAAAGAGATCTCACAAAACTGGGTGACTGGGCAACAAAATGGCAGATGAAATTCAATGTTGATAAATGCAAAGTAATGCACATTGGAAGACATAATCCCAACTGTATATATAAAATGATGGGGTCTAATTTAGCTGTCCCACTCAAGAAAGAGATCTTGGAGTCATTGTGGATAGCTCTCTGAAAACATCCACTCAATGTGCAGCAGCAGTCAAAAAAGTGAACAGAATGTTGGAGATCATTAAGAAAGGGATAGATAATAAAACAGAAAATATTATATTGCCTCTATATAAATCCATGGTACGCCCACAACTTGAATACTGAGTGCAGATGTGGCTGCCCCATCTAAAAATAGATATATTGGAATTAGAAAAGTTTCAAAAAAGGGCAACACAAATTATTAGGGGTATGGAACGGCTTCCATATGAGGAGAGATTAATAAGATGAGGACTCTTCAGTTTGGAAGATGACTAAGGGGGGATATGATAGAGTTCTATAAAATCATGACTGGTGTGGAGAAAGTAAATAAGGAAGTTTCATTCACTTTCTCATAAACAAGAACTAGGGGTCACTCAATTAATAGTCAGCAGGTTTAAAAACAAATACAATTAATCACTTCTTCACACAACCACAGTCAACCTGTGGAACTCTTTGCCAGTGGATGTTTTAGTTGGGGATTGGTCCTGCTTTCAGTAGAGGGTTGGACTAGATGATCTCCTGATGTCTCTTCCAACCCTAATCTTCTATGATTCTATATTGTGAAGGCCACAACTATAACAGAGTTCAAAAAAGAACCAGATAAATTCATGGAGGATAGGTCCATCAATGGCTATTAGCCAGGATGAGTAGGGATGATGTTTCTGGCCTCTGTTTGTCAGAGGCTGGGGATGGATCACTTGGTGATTGCCAGTTCTGTTCATTCCCTCTGGGGTACCTGGCATTGGCCACTGTTGGAAGACAAGCCACTGGGCTAGACGGACCTTTGGTCTGTCCCAGTATGGCTGTTCTTATGGAATCATGAGTATGGATATTGAAGATAATGGGACAGATGTTTAGATGGTGCAAATCAATGGAGTGACACTGATTTATAACTGCTGAGGACCTAGCCTGACAGATGCTTTATACATGCATATGACCAGTAAAGACAGAATTCAGATTTGGTGATGAAGTTAAATTTGATCATCTAGTAATAATATAAAAGAAAATGATCACATCCAAGTAGACTAGAGACAAAGATGACCATTTAGTGAAACAGCTCCCCAGTCAAGCCAGAATTCCATGCTCTGATAAATTCAATATAACTAAAATGGCAGCCCCTTTTTTTTGGTATCACGGGCAATTGGTGTCCCCTCAGGTCAGACCTAGACATAGGTAGATTAGAAACATGACTGGACACTTCACTTTGGGCAAGTGCAAGGTCATGAGTTTAAGTGTTAAATATTAAAATATGAATTAAATGAGAAGAGCACATAGCAGGAGAAAGACAGGGAAGTGACAATGAACAAAATATGAAGCCCTAAGTACAATATATGACTGTGTTCATTAAGCAAACAGGAACACAGAAAACCAGTGGTAAGAGAGTTGTTATACCAAATTTAATGAGTTTATAAAAATGCTTGACTGTCTTTTCAATTACAAGAATATTTTGTACAAAACTGTACTTGTACAAATTGGTTCCAGAATTATTCCATTTTAAAGCATGCTAAGATGTTCACATAACATTAATATGAACATGTTTTACCACACTGCTAGTTATTAACTTTTATGTCTGTGAAAAATATCTCATGCACATTCCATCTTCAAACATGTGAAGAGTCATTTCATAAAGGGGCTTTCCCGAGCCTGGACATGTTTTCCATATTTACTATCACATTTAATTTGTAGCTTTTGATATCAGACCTTGAGTAAGCTTAAAACATTTTCTTTCTAATATAAACCCATAGTAATTATGTAAGGGGACTCTTACAAAACTAAATCCCAACATTCAGACTTCTTTTTTTCAAATTGTCAAATAGGCTTATGAAAGCACAGTTTGTCTGATAGAAATGTATCATTTTATGTTTGTACTTGTTCCTTACTGCTCTTGCCTTTGCAAAGTCTAAATTTGGGTTTGTTTAAGATATTACAGGTGATAATTGAACTTCAAATCATTTGGAGATAGCTGTTAGATGAAATAAGAGCTCCAAAGTTTTGATATTTACCTGCAGCTTCCCTTGCATTATCCAAATATTTTGGGTTTTCAAAATGGGACTGGAAGATTTTCAAGAAGAGTATTACTTGTGGAATTTCACTTTTTTTAGTCCCAGCCCAGATACAAACAGGCAGTAGAAAAAATGTACCTATGTATTTTAGAGCCTTAAAAATTGTATGGCTCAAATTCAGTTCTAGAAATGGGTGCATATTTGGAAGTAGAGCCTTATGTTTTTCAAGGTGATTTGCTCATCTGTAGTAACTTCCCAAGCCTACCATCTCTCCACTACCATCACAAATAGACCAGACTTCTCCCCTACTATCCTACTTGCACAGATCTGGAAAATCAAATTCATTGTTGAAAGCTGGCACCTCTATTGCAGTAGTGTTGATGCATAGTGGTTGTTTGAGTGGTGAGTGTAAACGGGCCACTCACCACCTGGCGCCTCCTGCTGGTGACTCCAGGAATTAGCTCGTTCCAGTGTCCAGAGCAGCCTCTGCAGGCTGGTGATCCGCCTGTCTTCTGGCCCCCATGTCCCTCCCTGGACCCGGTGCACTTTTACATGAGGTGCTGCCCCTGGCAGTAACCCCTTTCTCTCAGGGTCTCCCCGCCCCAGGGAACCCCACCCTCTATCCCCACCTTGCCTCAGTATATGGCAACTGCCAGTCATTGTCTAGCCCCACGTCCTGGGGCAGACTGCAGTATCAGCCTATTCATCACTGGCAAGGAGGGTTTGGACCTGCTGCCTTGGCCTTCCCCTGGGCTGCCCTCTGCAACCCCCAGTACCTGTTGGCCTCTGCTAGGCCGCAGCCTGGGGCTTTCCAGGCTGGAGCTCCCCAGCCTTTCCCCAGCCCTGCTCCACTCAGGTACCCGGTCTAGCTCCCTGCATCTCTCTCATCTCTCTCTACAGCCAGAGAGAGACTGTCTCCTTGGGCTTCTGGCTCATAGCCTCTTATAGGGGCCAGCTGGGCCTGATTGGGGTGTGGCCCAGCTGCAGCCACTTCCCAATCAGCCCAGCTTAAAAGCTGCTTTCTCCAGCCACATTCCCTTCCCAGGGCTGTTTTTAACCCCTTCAGGGCAGGAGCAGGGGTCCACCTTGCTACAGTGAGATCTGTGTCTCTGGTAAAGGAATCCTATTGGGATCAAGGAAGTGGGCACGGGGAAGCCCACCCACTGCTAAATGATCTACCCCCCCCGCCAGCCTAAGGGGAGTATCCACAGGGCCTGGAAACCAAATGATTCCGGGGGACAACTAAAGAGATAACAGGGATGGGAGTGAGGTCAAAGGGTCAAACGAAGGGAACCTGACAGGGACACTGAGCAGAGAACCCCGGACAGTGCCCACTGGTCCTGAAAGGCATCCAGGGAGCCAGAAGGTGCTGCCCAGAGGAACTCTGCCCATTTATGTGAGCAGATGGAGGATTAGAAATAGGCCCCACAGTCACAGGAGACCCCATCGGCCAACCTCCTCTCCCTGGTTTTATAGATGGTCATTTTGGCCAGGACTAGGAGGGGGTTGACCAGGAGGTCCCGTGACTTTGTGGGGCCATGGATGGGGAGTGCATAGACAAGGAGGTGAGGGGAAAAATGCAACCAAAAACGTAACAGGATATTTAAGGGGAACTGGAATAGGGGCTGCAACCTGGCACACTCCAAGTAAACATGCACCAGGGTCTCCCTCATGCTGCAGAAGGGGCAGGTATCTGGGACGGGGGTGAACCACGCCAAGTACACGCCCGTGCTCATGGCCCTGTGAAGGAACCGTCAGCTGATGTCTCCGGCGGGCCTCGGGACCAGGGTAGAATATAGACTGGCCCACCAGCGCTCCTCACCCTCTAGAGGTGGCAGGAGGTCTTGCTGCTTTGTGTTGGGGCGGGACGCGAGGGTGGGGAAGTGAAGGGTGTGGAGCACGAGTGTGTATAGATGTTTCCTTGGCATGGTCTGGAAACTAACTGGCTGCAAATCGTGCAGACGGCTCACAGTGAAGGGGCAGGGGGGCGGTTGGGTCCACGGGCAGGGCCTCGATGACAAGGTCTGGAGGGCCCGGGGTGGAGGGTGGGCGGGGCGTGCCCTCTCGCAGGATCTGGTCAAGGTGGGTATCTCCTGAAGTACACAATGGGGAGTACGAGGCCTGGAGAGCCCCATGCACTGAGTGAGCGTCAAGGGATCAAGCCAGTCTCCCCGGTTGTAGTCCAGGAGGTCTCTGACTCTGGTGACTTCTGCCAGGACCAACCTCTGGCACACCGCGGGGGACTCTGCCACCTGCACATGGAGCTGGGGGTTGTGTAGCAGAGGCTCCACGAGGAGATCAGCACCCACGGTGGCTGCCACGGACCTGGTCGCTGAGAACATTTTCCAGGTCCAGAGGAGGTCCTGCTAGAAGACCGCAGCCCAGAGAGCTGGTAAAGGAATAGAGGGTATGTACTGTTAGCTACTATAACTTTTCATCTCCTTGCTTGTGTGGTTCTGTGTTGGGTGAGTTATGTGTACCTAACCTTACCTGGAACAGAACACAATGTTTTTTATTTATTACACAATTTATATTTATTTTTCATATTTTTAGATTTAAAAAGATCTCCAAGACAGCTATGGGAAATTTCACAAAGAATTGGTCCCATCTAGCTGTAGAGCTTTGCTTTTGTGAAGGAGCATTTTCATGAAGCGCTTGTTATTCCTAGAAGTAACTTATGCTTGTTTAAAAAAAATCTAAAAATATTCCATTTTAATTATGTTTTTGTTTTCATTTTCAGATTTTTAATTTTCATTTTTTTTCAGCTTTTGTTTTTCATTCATAAGTTTTATTTTGTCTTTGTTTTCTCTTTTTCTTCACCTTTCAGATTTTCCTTTTTATTAGTTAATAAAGAACAGGATCATTGACAAAGTAATAGCTAATTTCATGAAGAACAGGATCTCCAGCAGAGGGTTCACTAATCTCAAGGGCTGCAGTCCTGAACTGGCTGAAGAGTTTCAAAAAGATCTTGGACTTCAATAGAGTTGCCTTTCTTTTGTTAAAGGTTTTCTTTTCTGACACAACACACATCACTCAGTTAGCAAAATCCATTCCCCTGTGTGGTGTTGTCCTTATTAAAGCTTCAAAAGCTTGTATTTGTCATAGTCCAGGACAATTGTACTTAAGTTTTTCCTCAGTGGTTCAGCAAGGCCACCTAGTCTCAGGATTCTGGGTCCCCTGAGCATCACCTTTCTTGAGTGGAGACACACATCTCTTTCCCTTCTGACCAGGGTATCTCCAGGTTCCATAGTTCCTGCCTTCACTGTATTATTCCCACCATGGACAGGTTGCTCAAGGACACCTGCTTGCTTTCTCCTCAGAGACAGTTAACAGGTGTAATTGTTACAGTTATAAGTACCATACGGCTCTTTCTATGCAAGCCTATTCTAGTCTCAAGGTAAAAACTTTATAGAAAACATATAAAAGAACCTACACATATGCTATTAAGCTTACCAGAGATCTGCCCCCCTCCCCTCTCCCCCCCCCCGCCAATTCTAACATGGATTCTGGCATAAGTAATTCTTGAAACCCCCACCCAAGGAGAGTACTTGTGGTTACACTTTCATTACAACTTCAGCTCAGAACAAGCACCTAGTCATATGTGGCTTTCCAATTTGGATTGGGATTGAGGCCTTCTGTGGACAGGGGTCCTGTCCATTTGCTGATCCTGAGTGAGGTTAAAACCAGTCTATTTATTCAAAAACCCTTTATTTGTCTACTCGTCCCTGAAGAATCCAGTTGAACTAGTATATGTTGATCTCACCAGAGTAGTTTTCAAAGGGCTGATACCAGAAATTACATTAGCATCCCCCTCCCTACCTGAAAAGGTACATGCAATGGCACAATAACACATACAATATACAGCATAGATATTATCCCTAATTCAATAAGGTTAAACTTAATTCAATAAAGAATATCTTATTCCATAAGGTTTATCCAGGGTATTACAGGATATTGTCACTCTGTCACAATATTTAATGTTTATATTATTTTTATTTAAACATCACATGGCTCTAACATAACAGCAAGTATAGCCTGGTGCTGACTGTAGTCTGCAGCTCCCTGCAGGCCCACACCCTGCCTTCCAAAATGGAGGATAAGAACATAAGAATGGCCATACTGGGTCAGACCAAGGGTCCATCCAGTCCAGTATCCTGTCTGCCGACAGTGGCCAATGCCAGGTGCCCCAGAGGGAGTGAACCTTACAGGTAATGATCAAGTGATCTCTCTCCTGCCATCCGTCTCCGCCCTCTGACAAGGAGAGGCTAGGGACACCATTCCTTACCCATCCTGGCTAATAGCCATTAATGGGGATCATAGTACTTTGCTATCGCACAGGCATGTTGTTAGGATAAATAAATTAATGATGAGGTGCTCAGATACTATGGTAATGGGGGACATATATCTTAGATAGGTCTTCAAAGGATATCTTGGATAGGGGTTTGGGCAGTGGCTCAATCAGACAGCCTGAAAAAAAGCTACCACCTTGAACCTCAGAAGATTCAAGGAAGGGCTAATCGAAGACTGGAGACAGAAAGTGGAGAGGCATGCTTTGGCACCTCTAATAATGCCTCATCATTTACAAGTTGTTCTGTGAGAAAATGATTTCCCTATAAGAAATCACCACTGTATTTCTAAGCATTTTATTACTTTATCATTATAATTTTGGGGGTTGGACTAGATGACCTCCTGAGGTCTCTTCCAACCCTAATTTTCTACAATTCTATGATTCTGGAAAATCAGACATTTAATGTAACCCTAAACAATTCAATTTATATAAAAATGGAAACACATGCAACTGCTGCTGCAAATAATAATCAACAAACAAAGACAGCAATGGAAGCTATATTTTTAAATATAAATTGTCCATGTGTTACTGAGCAATCCTGATAATACAGTGTTGGCTCCACTTTCAAGACCTTATTTCAAGTGTCTGAGACACATACAAAGCTACATGATATGGAGATTAACACTGACATATTGATTACAAAATACTGTACCTGTTCTTAGCACTCTGCAACAGATACTGAACAAGATAATAGAAGCCCTGAGGAAGAATTCTCGTTTCACAACTAATTATAACATTTAAAAGGAAAAACTTGCACTCTCATTATTGTAGATACCATTTCATTTAAACTACAAAGTGTTGTTATTATGAGATGCTTTCAGTTACTCTGCTTGTGCCAGCATGACCTGTATGTGTTTAGTGTTATATTGGGCCATTAGCAAGCATACAGAATCTTCGGCAATATATGCTGACATCTCTCTTGCTCTCTTTGTCTCTTTCCTATTTAAATATTTGAGAGAAAAATTGTCAGCACATTTGATTTGAGATCTAGTAAAATTACTGTGAATTAAGTTTAAGTATTTTTCCAGCAGGAGTTGCAAAAATATAACACCTGTCATAAGAAACTTAGTATTTCATTTTGTAGATTATGCTCTTTTCAGTCTAAACATAGACCTCAGAGGAGGAATATTATGATTCTATGATTACAGAATATTAGGGTTGGAAGAGACCTCAGGAGGTCATCTAGTGCAGTACCCTGCTCAAAGCAGGACCAACACTAACTAAATCATCCCAGCCGGGCCTTAAAAACCTCAAAGGATGGAGATTCCACCACCTCCCAAGGTAACCCATTCCAGTACTTCACCACCCTCCTAGTTAAATAGTGTTTCCTAATATCCAGCCTAGACTTCCCCCACTGCAACTTGAGACCATTGCTTCTTCTTCTGTCATCTGCCACCACTGGGGCCAGGTGAATCATATACAACAACATATACGCAAAATGCTCATCGGATTATGCACCTAGTACATAGGAAATATTTCAAAGTACAAAAATAAGACTGAACAGAACTCAGTGTACATTAAGCTGCTGAAGGGGCAGCTGAGCCAGGATTGGCTGAGCCCCTGAGTAGGGGGAGGAGCCAGGCTAGGAGGGGCCTATAAAAGCGGCCGCCCAGCCAGGCAGCGGCACAGCTGCGAGCAGCGGCACAGGAGGCAGCAAACAGGGCTGCCAGCGTGGGAGTTGCCATTGGAGGAGCAGGTGAGTGTCTTTGCGTCTGTTTGTGTAGTGTTTGTATCTCGCTGTAGAGGCCCAGAGGGGCAGGCTGCTGAAGGGGCAGCTGAGCCAGGATTGGCTGAGCCCCTGAGTAGGGGGAGGAGCCAGGCTAGGAGGGGCCTATAAAAGCGGCCGCCCAGCCAGGCAGCGGCACAGGAGGCAGCAAACAGGGCTGCCAACAGGGGAGTTAGCGTGGGAGTTGCCATTGGAGGAGCAGGTGAGTGTCTTTGCGTCTGTTTGTGTAGTGTTTGTATCTCGCTGTAGAGGCCCAGAGGGGCAGGCTGCTGAAGGGGCAGCTGAGCCAGGATTGGCTGAGCCCTGAGTAGGAGGAGGAGCCAGGCTAGGAGGGGCCTATAAAAGCGGCCGCCCAGCCAGGCAGCGGCACAGCTGGCAGCAAACAGGGCTGCCAACAGGGGAGTTAGCGTGGGAGTTGCCATTGGAGGAGCAGGTGAGTGTCTTTGCGTCTGTTTGTGTAGTGTTTGTATCTCGCTGTAGAGGCCCAGAGGGGCAGGCTGCTGAAGGGGCAGCTGAGCCAGGATTGGCTGAGCCCCTGAGTAGGGGGAGGAGCCAGGCTAGGAGGGGCCTATAAAAGCGGCCGCCCAGCCAGGCAGCGGCACAGGAGGCAGCAAACAGGGCTGCCAACAGGGGAGTTAGCGTGGGAGTTGCCATTGGAGGAGCAGGTGAGTGTCTTTGCGTCTGTTTGTGTAGTGTTTGTATCTCGCTGTAGAGGCCCAGAGGGGCAGGCTGCTGAAGGGGCAGCTGAGCCAGGATTGGCTGAGCCCCTGAGTAGGGGGAGGAGCCAGGCTAGGAGGGGCCTATAAAAGCGGCCGCCCAGCCAGGCAGCGGCACAGGAGGCAGCAAACAGGGCTGCCAGCGTGGGAGTTGCCATTGGAGGAGCAGGTGAGTGTCTTTGCGTCTGTTTGTGTAGTGTTTGTATCTCGCTGTAGAGGCCCAGAGGGGCAGGCTGCTGAAGGGGCAGCTGAGCCAGGATTGGCTGAGCCCTGAGTAGGGGGAGGAGCCAGGCTAGGAGGGGCCTATAAAAGCGGCCGCCCAGCCAGGCAGCGGCACAGGAGGCAGCAAACAGGGGAGTTAGCGTGGGAGTTGCCCTTGGAGGAGCAGGTGAGTGTCTTTGCGTCTGTTTGTGTAGTGTTTGTATCTCGCTGTAGAGGCCCAGAGGGGCAGGCTGCTGAAGGGGCAGCTGAGCCAGGATTGGCTGAGCCCTGAGTAGGGGGAGGAGCCAGGCTAGGAGGGGCCTATAAAAGCGGCCGCCCAGCCAGGCAGCGGCACAGCTGCGAGCAGCGGCACAGGAGGCAGCAAACAGGGCTGCCAACAGGGGAGTTAGCGTGGGAGTTGCCATTGGAGGAGCAGGTGAGTGTCTTTGCATCTGTTTGTGTAGTGTTTGTATCTCGCTGTAGAGGCCCAGAGGGGCAGGCTGCTGAAGGGGCAGCTGAGCCAGGATTGGCTGAGCCCTGAGTAGGAGGAGGAGCCAGGCTAGGAGGGGCCTATAAAAGCGGCCGCCCAGCCAGGCAGCGGCACAGGAGGCAGCAAACAGGGCTGCCAACAGGGGAGTTAGCGTGGGAGTTGCCATTGGAGGAGCAGGTGAGTGTCTTTGCGTCTGTTTGTGTAGTGTTTGTATCTCGCTGTAGAGGCCCAGAGGGGCAGGCTGCTGAAGGGGCAGCTGAGCCAGGATTGGCTGAGCCCTGAGTAGGGGGAGGAGCCAGGCTAGGAGGGGCCTATAAAAGCGGCCGCCCAGCCAGGCAGCGGCACAGCTGCGAGCAGCAGCACAGGAGGCAGCAAACAGGGCTGCCAACAGGGGAGTTAGCGTGGGAGTTGCCATTGGAGGAGCAGGTGAGTGTCTTTGCGTCTGTTTGTGTAGTGTTTGTATCTCGCTGTAGAGGCCCAGAGGGGCAGGCTGCTGAAGGGGCAGCTGAGCCAGGATTGGCTGAGCCCCTGAGTAGGGGGAGGAGCCAGGCTAGGAGGGGCCTATAAAAGCGGCCGCCCAGCCAGGCAGCGGCACAGCTGCGAGCAGCAGCACAGGAGGCAGCAAACAGGGCTGCCAACAGGGGAGTTAGCGTGGGAGTTGGCAGGTGGAGGTGGAAGGGGAGGCCCCGCACCCTCCAGGGAAGAACACCAAGCGGAGCCAAGACAGCAGCAGCCAGCAGCCATGAGCCAAGCAGCAGAGGACACACCGAGGATGAGAGCATGCAGCAGCTGCGGTATGTACCTGGTCCTAGCGGGGGACCCAGAACAGTACTATATATGCATGAAGTGTCGCCTAATAGAGCTGCTGGAGGAAAAGATCCAGGGCCGAGAGCTGCAGGTGGAAACCCTGATAGAGAATAGAAGGGGGTTTGAGAGGCTGATGGAGCAATGGCAAGCAGTAACTGAAGGGGAACGCCCAGGGGCACAGTGGGGAGCAGGGGCTGAGGCCAAGGAAGGGGGACCACCAGAGGAGGAAGATGGGCGGTGGAAGCATGTGACAGTGAGAAGCAGGCCAAGGAAAAGGAGAGCCAGTGAGGGGGAAATTGAGCTAAGGAACAGGTTTGAAGGTTTGGAGAATGAGGAAGGGGTACAGCAAGTGGTAGCTGACGGTGAGAGGCCAAAGAAAAAGAGGCGAGCGGCCAGTCCCATAGAAAAAGGGGAGGAGTCGATGGAAGTAGCACCAAGTTTGGGCCCAGGGAGGATACAGGATGGCTTAAGGGGAACCACAAGGGATGATAGGAATGGAAGGAGCTTGCAACCAGGGGGAACGGGGGATAGGTTAGAGGACCGTGCTGTCCCCAGGCGAAGGCAGGTCTACGTGATTGGGGATTCCATACTGCGAAGGTTGGACAGACCTGTGACCAGGGCCGATCCGGAGAACAGAAGGGTGTGCTGTCTACCGGGTGCTAAAATACGGGATGTGGACCTGAGGTTGAAAAGGATCCTAAGAGGAGCGGGTAAGAACCCTTTGATCATCCTTCATGTGGGAACGAATGACACGGCTAGATTCTCGCTAGAGAGGATCAAGGGAGACTATGCCAGGATGGGTAAGACGCTCAAGGAAATTGAGGCTCAGGTGATCTTCAGTGGGATTCTACCTGTCCCTAGGGAAGGGCGCCAAAGGGGTGAGAGGATCGAGATGATTAATAGTTGGCTGAGGGAGTGGTGTTACAAGGAGGGCTTTGGGATGTATGGGCACTGGGAGGCTTTTGGGGACAGACAACTGTTCTCAAGGGATGGGCTCCACCTAAGTAGGGAAGGAAGTAGACTTCTAGGAGGGAGGCTGGCTCATCTGATTAAAAGAGCTTTAAACTAGACACTGGGGGGAGACGGGTCGGGAGAGGTCCTAGTGCTCTCCACGCCAAATTTTCACATTGGGAGTGAGGACAACAAGATAACAATAGATATAGCCAGAGGGGGGCGGTTACATGTAAGGAAGAGGGGGGGGACAGATTCTAGATCTACAAGTCATACTGGAAGTACTGTGTCCCTACCGAGTTGGGTGAAAAGAGTGAGAGGAGCCCAACAGGAAAAATTAGGATGTTTGTTCACCAATGCGAGAAGCTTAGGTAACAAAATGGAGGAACTGGAGCTCCTGGTCCGGGAATTGAAACCGGATATCGTAGGAATAACAGAAACATGGTGGAACGGTAGCCATGACTGGAGTACAGGTATGGAAGGGTATGTGCTGTTTAGGAAAGACCGATGCAAAGGTAAAGGTGGGGGAGTAGCACTGTATATCAATAATGAGGTAAAATGTAATGAGATAACTAGCGCTGCAATGGACAATACAGAGTCTGTTTGGGCAATGGTCACATTGGGGAAGAAAACTACCAGAGCCTCATCTAGGATAGTGATTGGGGTGTGCTATAGACTGCCAGGATCTAGCTTAGAGATGGATAGAGAGCTCTTTAATGTTTTTAAGGAGGTAAACACTAATAGGAACTGCTTGATCATGGGGGACTTTAACTTCCCGGATATAGATTGGGAAACAAATGCTAGTAATAATAATAGGGCTCAGCTTTTCCTAGACGTGATAGCTAATGAATTCCTTCATCAAGTGGTTGCTGAACCGACGAGGGGGGATGCCATTTTAGATTTGATTTTGGTGAGTAACGAGGACCTTGTTGAGGAAATTGTTGTAGGGGACAACCTTGGCTCGAGTGATCATGAGCTAATTCGTTTCCAAATAAATGGGAGGATAATCAATAGTGCATCTGAGACTAGGGTGTATGATTTCAAAAGGGCTAATTTTACTAAATTAAGGCAACTAGTTAGGGAAGTGGACTGGGCTAACATATTTAGGGATCTAAGGGCAGATGACGCCTGGGGTTACTTCAGGTTGAAGTTGCAGGAGTTGTCAGAGGCATGTATCCCGAGAAGGGGGAAACGGCTCGTAGGTAGCAGTATTAGACCAAGCTGGATGAGCAAGCGTCTTAGAGGGGTCATTAAGAAAAAGCAGAAAGCGTACCAGGAGTGGAAAATGGGAGGGATCAGCAAGGAAACCTACCTTATTGAGGTCAGAGGGTGCAGGGAAGCTGTGAGAAAGGCAAAGCGACGAGTGGAGATGGACCTAGCGAAGGGGATTAAAACCAATAGCAAACGGTTTTTTAGCCATATAAATAGGAAGAAAACCAAGAAAGAAGAAGTGGGACCGCTTAAAACTTTAAATGGAGTGGAGATTAGGGATAATCTTGGAATGGCACAATATCTGAACGAATACTTTGCCTCGGTCTTTAATGAGGCTAATGAAGGGCTAAGGAATAGTGATAGAGGGACCGATGGGAATGAAGATATGGGGGTAGACATTACGGTATCTCAGGTAGAAGCCAAACTTGAACAGCTTAACGGAAGTAAATCAGGGGGCCCGGATAATCTTCATCCTAGAATATTAAGGGAATTGGCGAGGGATATTGCTAGCCCATTAGCGATAATCTTTAATAAATCCCTAAATTCGGGGATTGTACCGACTGACTGGAGATTAGCTAATGTAGTTCCTATATTCAAGAAGGGGAAAAAAAGTGACCCGGGGAATTATAGGCCTGTTAGTCTAACATCTGTAGTATGCAAAGTCATGGAAAAAATCTTAAAAGAGAGAGTGGTTCCGGAGCATGAGGCCGATGGCAACTGGGATAGATTACAGCATGGATTTACGAAAGGTAGATCGTGCCAAACCAACTTGATCTCCTTCTTTGAGAGAGTAACAGATTTTTTAGACAAGGGAAATGCGGTGGATCTCATATATCTGGATTTCAGTAAGGCGTTTGATACGGTACCGCATGAAGAATTACTGGTTAAATTGGAAAAGATGGGGATCGAAATGAAAATCCAGAGGTGGATAAGGAGCTGGTTAAAGGGAGACTGCAGAGGGTAGAAATGAAGGGGGAACTGTCCAGTTGGAGGGGGGTTACCAGTGGAGTTCCTCAAGGCTCGGTTTTGGGTCCGATTTTATTCAATCTATTTATTGCTGACCTGGGAACCAAGAGTAGGAGTGGGCTGATAAAGTTTGCGGATGACACCAAGTTGGGGGGTATTGTCAATTCGGAAGAGGATCGGGATATTCTCCAGGGAGATTTAGATGACCTTGTAAACTGGAGTATTAGTAACAAGATGAAATTCAATAGTGAGAAGTGTAAGGTTATGCATTTAGGGATGTCTAACAAGAACTTTAGTTATAAGCTGGGGACGCACCAGTTGGAAGTAACGGAGGAGGAGAAGGACCTAGGAGTCCTGGTTGATCGCAAGATGACTATGAGTAGGCAATGTGATGTGGCCGTTAAAAAAGCTAATGCGGTCTTGGGTTGCATTAGGCAAGGTATTTCTAGTAGGGATAAGGAGGTGCTAGTCCCGTTATATAAGGCGTTGGTGAGACCTCATTTGGAGTATTGTGTGCAGTTTTGGTCTCCCATGTTTAAGAAGGATGAATTCAAACTAGAACAGGTACAAAGAAGGGCCACTAGAATGATCCGAGGAATGGAAGGCCTTTCGTATGAAAGGAGACTTGAGGAGCTCGGTTTGTTTTCCTTAACCAAAAGAAGGATAAGAGGAGATATGATTACACTCTTTAAATATATCAGAGGGATAAATACCAGGGAAGGAGAAGAATTATTTCAGCTCAGTGCTAATGTGGACACGAGGACGAACGGATATAAACTGTCAGTCAGGAAATTCAGGCTTGAAATTAGACGAAGGTTTCTAACCATCAGGGGAGTGCAATACTGGAACAGTCTACCGAGGGAAACAGTGGGGGCGAAGGACCTCCATGACTTTAAGATTAAGCTAGATAGGTTTATGGAGGGGATGGTATGATAGGATAACGGGCTTAGTCAATAGGTCAATTATGTGCCTGGTATGATATAACCTTTTCCAGAGGGTTTGGCTGGAGAGTCTTGCCCACATGCTCGGGGTTCAGCTGACCGCCATATTTGGGGTCGGGAAGGAATTTTCCTCCAGGGAAGATTGGCAATGGCCCTGGAGGTTTTTTGCCTTCCTCCGAAGCATGGGGCAGGGGTCACTTGCTAAGGAGTGGGTGGATCGGCTTATGTGGCCTGCATCTTGCAGGAGGTCAGACTAGATGATCATAATGGTCCCTTCTGATCTTGAATTCTATGATTCTATGATTCTATAAGTTTTCCATACAAAAGTTTCCAGAATCAAAATAAATATGAAGCTCCATAGCATCAAATGCTTTCATGTTACATTTTTATTTTTGGACCAATGGCATTTGAAACAGCTTTGTCCAATACTGGTCCTATGATGTGAGAAAGGATACATTAGACTACTTATACTTGAACCAGGGAGTAAACCATTTGTCTGTATTTTATTATAACTTTCTTGCAAGATCCACCTGAATAAAAAGCATCTAAAGTCTTGCTAGTGACCATCAACAGAAATCATTCTTTATGGACAGCTTTGCAAAAATAATTTTTAAATAAATAAATAAACTTCCATAAATATGTTGCATATGCTACATGACAAGATTAATCAGATGCTTATCTTTCTCTTTCTCTTTGCATTGTTTGTCTGTTTGTGGGCTTTTGTCTCTGGTAAGGGGGAAAATGTCTGTGCCCAAGTTTGAGAATGTTTGGCTATTCTATGTATCTTTAATAAAGGGGCTAAGCTGAATTTTAATATTTAAGTATTTGTAAAAGAATCCAAAATTGGGTGAAAAGCCACTGGTTTCAGGCTTAGTTTTTACCATGAGTCCTTTGTACATGAACATCATGACCCACGCAATAAAAAAGTTATTAATTATAATTTATTATGTTATAGGTGGGTCTGGTAGTTACTCTTATAGTTAAGGTTACCTAATTCTTTCCATTAAAGAACTACTTTTTAATTTTTGATAACTTTGCCAAACTTCAGTCGTTCTGGCTGAAATTTTTCATACGAGATGTTTGCCTCTTGAATTCTTTTATTAACAAAAAACAGAGTACAGACACTTGAGATCACACGGTTAAAAAAAATATGCTGTTTTGCCAGTGTTAAAAAATTACTGTTAAAAATTCTTACAACCATTGTACTGAGAGGCTGTAGTGCCTCCATGCCTTGGAACAGGGACTTGAAATTTGGTAGGGGGATAGCTGTGGTGCCAGGGATATGTCTTTTTTCTGTCTTTGTGAGAACCCACCAAGTTTTAGCCAACTTATAAACCTCTTATCAGCTGATGGGATCTCAGTAGATATGGAAAGAACCAGTGTTTGATAGAGTGAAACAGTCAGGAAGAGGTCAAGGGCTGCCTGCCTCTCATGTGACTCAGTGGGGGATTGAAGAAAAAGACTTGTATTCTTTCCAGGTTGAAGGGGAAAGGCTGCTTGGATCAATGGAAGTGCTTGGCTTTGTGTTATTCTGGAATTTGTGTGTGTTTTGAATAGTGAATTGTGCCCAGAGACCAGGGCCTGAAACGTGCCCCTTTTTGGATAGTGAGTCCAGTGGTGGCTGGGATTTTAAGAGGGTGGCCAACGTTCCACCAGATTTCTGGACCTACCCTGCAACTCATGTCCACATGAGGCTGGAATACAGAAATGACTGTAGCTATGCCTAGATCTTTAGCCTAGCAGCGAGTTTCATAAGGGAAGCAGCTGAGACAGTCCAAAAGCTGAGCACCCACACCAGGGGCAAAACTTGCCAGTGGAGATCTTTCCCTTCTCTGATCCTGAACTCTTCAAAGGGAATGTCACCATGCCAGGAGGGAGGCTCTTGGAACTAGGAACGGCACTGTGCAATGTAATAATGGACCCTACTGGGGTGGCTGTACAAGGGACCCCTTGGAGAGCTCAAGAAGGGGGTGCTAGGTTGGTTCTGTTGGCTGGGAGTCTATCAAAAAATCAAATATTACTGTCCTTCCTGCCTTGAATGCCAATTGGTGGCACCCAGGCCTACCTGCACTCTCTACCACATATAAGCTAGTAAACTCCCTCATCAGCCCATGAAATAATTAGTGCCTTGCCTGAGTCTGTTTCAGTCCTTTGCCTTAAGGCATAATTTTACTATTCAAACACACACAAACTCACGAAGCAAGACAATATAATTCCCCTGATCGATGCAGGCTGCAATCCCTAGAGCCATTTCCCCTGGCTCTCTCAGCCCTGGGAGAGAGGACATGCTCTTCCTTCAATCCCTTTCTGAGTCAAATAATAGGCAGGCAGCCATTAACCCTTCCCAGGGGTGGCTCCAGGCACCAGCGCACCAAGCGAGTGCTTGGGACAGCAAGCCGTGGACCTCCCGCAGGCATGCTGCCGAATCCGCATTACCAGCGGACCTCCCGCAGGCATGCCACTGAAAGCCACCTGACTACTGCTGTGTTTGGCCTGGCAAAATACATAGAGCCACCCCTGACCTTTCCTGGCTGTTTCAGCCTGTCACACACTTTTTTTTTCCTGAGCTGCTGAGACAGCCCACCAGCTTACAAGAGGCTTATAACATGGCTAACTTTGGGTAGGTTTTCCCATGGAAAGAAAAAAGGCAGAGACAAAAGCAAAAAAGCGCACTCTACTGAATTACAGCACAGAATTCCTGAATCCCAAGCTTTCTCCACTGTCAACGAATAGCTGTAACACTGACTAATCAAGTGTGCTATTTATGGCTGGTCCACAGAGAGGTTAACAGCCAACTACTGCTACAAGTTAATCTGTTAACTCAAGTCATTAGGTGTTTGTGCTGTGAGTCTAAAGGTTCCAAAGCTGCTGATGATCAGGGATCCTAGAAATCCATTTTCTGTGGAGAATTGTGGAATTTGCAAAGTGGGGATGTTAATTGCCTTACTGGTCTGGGTTCAAATCCTGCTGCTCCTTGCACCCAGACACTTGGGTAGGAGTGCCCTAGGCAAGGTTTGTCTTGGTGGGTTTCAAGGACATGGGATGCTGGCTCCTAGGATTGTCCCTCAGGGCTGCAACCTCCCTGTCAATGAAATATCAAAGGGAACCACATTTCATTTTCAAGTCCAGTATGTCATTGACCACATATTCAGTGTGACCCTGGAACTGTGGGATGAGGGGGCAGTGTTCGATGAGCAAAGGGTTGTCAATGTATGGCTTTAATAGAGACACATGAAACACTGTATGTACCTAGAAAGATCTGAGTAGTCAGAGTCGAATAGTCACAGGGTTGATCACCTGGCTTTCTGGGTATGTACCAAGATAGTCAACTTTGCAATAAAGCTAGTCTGTGCAGAGGCATTGCAAACAGCCCCCATTCTGTACCACAGTAAATGAAAAGGTCAGCGTGTCATTTGTAGTCCTCCTTTGCATTCTCAAGATGTGTTTTAAGCTCCTTCTGGACACCATGGATCTTCAAGATGCAGTCAGCAGGTGTGGGGTTCGTTGAGGTGGTAGATATGGCCAGTTTTAGATGGAA
This sequence comes from Mauremys reevesii, assembly GCF_016161935.1. Lineage (NCBI taxonomy): Eukaryota > Metazoa > Chordata > Testudines > Geoemydidae > Mauremys > Mauremys reevesii. The sequence continues at coordinate 121,561,105 of NC_052624.1, read as the reverse complement.
ATGGAATCCAAAGTTCACGCAGAAAGGACTCTGTGTGGTGAAGATATGGTTATGATGTTGTAGGCAAAGTCTGTTTGGAGAAGAAGGGTTGACCAGTTGTGGCAATAATTTGTAAAGCACAGCAGGTATTTTTCCCAAACATCATTTACTCATTCAGACTGGCCATCAGTTTGTGAATGGTAAGGAGAGGACATATGAGCATGGACCCCAAACAATCGTAGAATTTTGCACCAAAACTGTGACACGAATTGTGGTCCTTGGTTGGACCTGATCTATGCTGGGAGCTCCTGAAGATGGATAAAATGTATCACCAGGAGCTGGGGCATTTCTTCTGTGGAAGGAAGATGTGCAACAGGGGCAAAGTTTGCCATTTTATTTAGTTAATCTGTCACAGTGAGAACAACTGTGTGTGCCCATATCCCTTTTTATAGTTTTTTCCTTCTTCGAGAAGCATCTCTAGCTGAGTTTCAGGGGACAAAAAAAGTCTGTGTGGATGGGTACCCCAAGCTGTTTCTTTTTAAGGCGAAGATTTTTCACCCATGTACCCTTTCCCGCCAATGAATAGCCACTTAAGCAGGTGATGGCACATTTAACCTTTTTTATGTCTGACTGAGGTGTCATCTTGTCTTTTGCCTCTGAGGAACCGGTTTGACCACTCCCCAGACTTAAAATATCTTAGTAACATTATACAGTAGGATATAATAACTTTACACACAATGTTGCAACACACATTTTTCCAGGGCAACAATGACCAGTGAGTTATGAATTTTGAGACCTCACAAGGCTTACTTTGTACCAAGATTATCATAATAGCGTGGAAGGGGTGAATACAATAGTACAGACCATCACAAATGTATAAGTGACTCTTGACATACAGTAAGCTGTCCCACACCTGTCCTTTACTTACTGGCTTAAGGTATCTGGAAAGTGGTTCCTCCTTTGTAGCTGAATGGATTAGAGACAGGAGGTCTTGCGGAATGAAAGCATCCAAGAAATTATGGGGCTTGAGGATGTGTAGTGGCTCCATGTGGGAATGGTCATGGTCAGGGAGGTATTCCCCTTTTAGGGACAAGGGGGCAGCTGCCTTGTTCTGAACTCCTGGGTGATAGATACAGGCAAAATTAAAGCATGTGAAGAACAGGGCACATCAAAACTGTCTTTGGTTCAGTGCTTGTGCTCTATGGACATATTCCAAGTTTTTTATGATCTGTATATACTTGTATTGGTGTTGTGCACATTTGAAGTGGTGGTGCCATTCCCAAAGGGCAGCTTTTAATGCTAGATGCGCCTTATCTAAAATCTTATAATTTTGTTTTGCTAGTGTGAGTTTCCAAGAGTAAAAGGCACAAGGGAATAGGTGCCCCAATTGCAACATTAAATGCTTTGGTCTCAATGACAAAGGCCCACATTGGGTCATGATGAGTGAGGATTGGAATGATGGTGAAGACCATCTTGAGTTGATTGAATGTCTATTGAGCCTCCAGAGACAAGATAAATGAGGTAAGTTTGCAGAGTAGCTCTGTCAACGGTACTATCAGGTCCAAAAACCCAGGAATGAAGCACTTATTAAAATCAGTGAATCCCAGGAAGCATTGCAGTTCCTTGATGTTCTGGAGGGCTGCCCAGGTCCGAACAGCATCTACCTTCCTGGGGTCCATTTGGAGGCTCTCAGGGGATAAGATGTTATCCAAGAAATCCATGGGGTGCCGGTTGGAACTGCACTTCTCAAGCTTTGCATATAGGCTATGTCACTGGAGTTAATCCAGAACTGAAGGGACATGCTGAGTGTGCTGCTTGGGAACCCCAACTAAAACCTGGGGCTGGTTTTGTTCAATGTCTTTATTAATGATCTGGATGATGGGATGAATTGCACCCTCAGCAAGTTCGCAGATGACACTAAACTGCATGGAGAGGTAGATATGCTGGAGGATAGGGATAGGGTCCAGAGTGACCTAGACAAATTGAAGGATTGGGCCAAAAGAAATCTGATTAAGTTCAACAAGGAAAAGTGCAGAGTCCTGCAGTTAGGAAGGAAGAATCCCATGCACTGCTACAGGCTGGGGACTGACTTGCTAAGCAGCAGTTCTGCAGAAAAGGACCTGGGGATTACAGTAGACGAGAAGCTGGATATGAGTCAGCAGTATGCCTTCATTGCCAAAGAGACCAATGGCATATTAAGCTGTATTAGTAGAAGCATTGCCAGCAGATTGAGGGAAGTGATTATTCCCCTCTATTCGGCACTGGTGAGGCCACACCTGGAGTGTTATGTCCAGTTTTGGTCCCTCCACTACAGAAGGGATGTTGACAAATTGGAGAGAGTCCAGCAGAGGGTAATGAAAATGATTAGGGGGCTGGGGCACATGACTTACGAGGAGAGGCTGAGGGAACTGGGCTTATTTAGTCTGCAGAAGAGAAGAGTGTGTGTGTGTGGGGGGGGGATTTGATAGCAGCCTTCAACTATCTGAAGGCCAGTTCCAAAGAGGATGGAGCTAGGCTGTTCTCAGTGGTGGCAGAGGACAGAACATGAAGCAATAGTCTCAAGTTACAGTGGGAGAAATAAAGTATCAGAGGGGTAGCCGTGTTAGTCTGGATCTGTAAAAGCAACAAAGAATCCTGTGGCACCTTATAGACTAACAGACGTTTTGCAGCATGAGCTTTCGTGGGTGAATACCCACTTCTTCGGATGCAAGTGGTGGAAATTTCCAGGGGCAGGTTTATATATGCAAGCAAGAAGCAAGCTAGAGATAATGAGGTTAGTTCAATCAGGGAGGATGAGGCCCTGTTCTAGCAGTTGAGTGAAAACCAAGAGAGGAGAAACTGGTTCTGTAGTTGGCAAGCCATTCACAGTCTTTGTTTAATCCTGAGCTGATGGTGTCAAATTTGCAGATGAACTGGAGCTCAGCAGTTTCTCTTTGAAGTCTGGTCCTGAAGTTTTTTTGCTGCAGGATGGCCACCTTAAGATCTGCTATTGTGTGGCCAGGGAGGTTGAAGTGTTCTCCTACAGGTTTTTGTATATTGCCATTCCTAATATCTGATTTGTGTCCATTTATCCTTTTCCTTAGAGACTGTCCAGTTTGGCCGATGTACATAGCAGAGGGGCATTGCTGTCATATGATGGCATATATTACATTGGTGGACGTGCAGGTGAATGAACCAGTGATGGTGTGGCTGATCTGGTTATGTCCTGTGATGGTGTCGCTGGTGTAGATATGTGGGCAGAGTTGGCATCAAGGTTTGTTGCATGGATTGGTTCCTGAGCTAGAGTTACTATGGTGCGGTGTGCAGTTACTGGTGAGAATATGCTTCAGGTTGGCAGGTTGTCTGTGGGCGAGGACTGGCCTGCCACCCAAGGCCTGTGAAAGTGTGGGATCATTCTCCAGGATGGGTTGTAGATCCCTGATGATGCGTTGGAGGGGTTTTAGCTGGGGACTGTATGTGATGGCCAGTGGAGTCCTGTTGGTTTCTTTCTTGGGTTTGTCTTGCAGTAGGAGGCTTCTGGGTACACGTCTGGCTCTGTTGATCTGTCTCCTTATTTCCTCGTGCGGGTACTGTAGTTTTGAGAATGCTTGGTGGAGATTTTGTAGGTGTTGGTCTCTGTCTGTGGGGTTAGAGCAGATGCGGTTGTACCTCAGTGCTTGGCTGTAGACAATGGATCTTGTGGTGTGCCCGGGATGGAAGCTGGAGGCATGAAGGTAGGCATAGCGGTCGGTAGGTTTTCGGTATAGGGTGGTGTTAATGTGACCATCAATTATTTGCACCGTAGTGTCCAGGAAGTGGACCTCCCGTGTAAATTGGTCCAGGCTGAGGTTGATGGTGGGGTGGAAGCTGTTGAAATCGTGGTGGAATTTTTCCAGAGTCTCCTTCCCATGGGTCCAGATGATGAAGATGTCATCAATGTAGCGTAGGTAGAGAAGGGGCGTGAGTGGACGGGAGCTGAGGAAGCGTTGTTCCAGGTCAGCCATAAAAATATTGGCATATTGTGGGGCCATGCGGGTGCCCATAGCGGTGCCACTGATCTGGAGATATATATTGTCATCAAATTTGAAATAGTTGTGTCTGAGGATAAAGGCACAAAGCTCAGCAACCAGTTGTGCTGTGGCATCATCAGGGATACTGTTCCTGACAGCTTGTATTCCATCAGCGTGTGGGATGTTGGTGTAGAGAGCCTCTACATCCATGGTGGCCAGAATGGTGTTTTCTGGAAGGTCACCAATGCATTGTAGTTTCCTCAGGAAATCAGTGGTGTCACGGAGATAGCTGGGAGTGCTGGTGGCATAGGGTCTGAGTAGAGAGTCCACATATCCAGACAGTCCTTCAGTGAGAGTTCCAATGCCCGAGATGATGGGGCATCCAGGATTTCCAGGTTTGTGGATTTTGGGCAGTAGATAGAATAGCCCTGGTCGGGGCTCTAAGGGTATGTTGATTTGTTCCGGTGTTAGTGTAGGGAGTGTCCTGAGTAGATGGTTCAGTTTCTTAGTGTATTCCTCAGTGGGATCTGAGGGAAGTGGCCTGTAGAATTTGGTGTTGGAGAGTTGTCTGGCGGCCTCCTTTTGGTAGTCAGACCTGTTCATGATGACAACAGCACCTCCTTTATCAGCCTCTTTGATTATAATGTCAGGATGGTTTCTGAGGCTGTGGATGGCATTGCGTTCTGCACGACTTAGGTTATGAGGCAAGCGATGTTGTTTTTCCACAATTTCTGCCTGTGCACGTCGGCGGAAGCATTCAATGTATAGGTCCAGACTGTCATTTCGACCCTCAGGAGGAGTCCATGTGGAGTTCTTCTTTTTGTGCTGTTGGTGGGAGGGTAACTGTGTATCAGTGCACTGTTCAGTGTTGTCCTGAAAGTATTCTTTGAATCGGAGACGGCGAAAGTAGGCTTCCAGATCGCCGCAGAACTGTATCATGTTGGTAGGGGTGGCAGGGCAGAAAGAGAGTCCCCGAGATAGGACAGACGTTTCTTCTGGGCTGAGTGTGTGGTTGGATAGATTGACGATATTGCTGGGTGGGTTAGGGGTACTGGTTGTGGCCCCATGTGGCAGGTAGGAGTTTAGACAGCTTACAGTCCTTTTTCCTTTGTAGAGAGGTGAAGTGAGTGATGTAGATCTCCTGTCTTATTTTAGTGAAGTCCGTTTGTATGGAAGTTTGGTTATTAATGAGAGTCTCCAGGTTGGAGAGCTCTTTTTTGATGTTTTCCTGTTTGCTGTATAGGAGGCTGATCAGGTGGTTCCTCAGTTTCTTTGATAGAGTATGGCATAATCTCTCACTGTGGTCTGTGTAGTATGTAGATAGCAGTGGATTTTTTACCTTTAGTCCATTTGGTATGATGTCCATCCGTTTGCATTTGGAAAGGAAGATGATGTCTGTCTGTATTTGTGCAAGTTTCTTCATGAGGTTGATGGATTTCCACTCCATACGGCTAAATGCAGTGCCTTGCATGGTGTCAAGTATCAGAGGGGTAGCCGTGTTAGTCTGGATCTGTAAAAGCAACAAAGAATCCTGTGGCACCTTATAGACTAACAGACGTTTTGCAGCATTAGCTTTCGTGGGTGAATACCCACTTCTTCAGATGCAAGTGGTGGAAATTTCCAGGGGCAGATTTATATATGCAAGCAAGAAGCAAGCTAGAGATAACGAGGTTAGTTCAATCAGGGAGGATGAGGCCCTGTTCTAGCAGTTGAGTGAAAACCAAGAGAGGAGAAACTGGTTCTGTAGTTGGCAAGCCATTCACAGTCTTTGTTTAATCCTGAGCTGATGGTGTCAAATTTGCAAATGAACTGGAGCTCAGCAGTTTCTCTTTGAAGTCTGGTCCTGAAGTTTTTTTGCTGCAGGATGGCCACCTTAAGATCTGCTATTGTGTGGCCAGGGAGGTTGAAGTGTTCTCCTACAGGTTTTTGTATATTGCCATTCCTAATATCTGATTTGTGTCCATTTATCCTTTTCCTTAGAGACTGTCCAGTTTGGCCGATGTACATAGCAGAGGGGCATTGCTGTCATATGATGGCATATATTACATTGGTGGACGTGCAGGTGAATGAACCGGTGATGGTGTGGCTGATCTGGTTAGGTCCTGTGATGGTGTCGCTGGTGTAGATATGTGGGCAGAGTTGGCATCAAGGTTTGTTGCATGGGTTGGTTCCTGAGCTAGAGTTACTATGGTGCGGTGTGCAGTTACTGGTGAGAATATGCTTCAGGTTGTCAGGTTGTCTGTGGGCGAGGACTGGCCTGCCACCCAAGGCCTGTGAAAGTGTGGGATCATTCTCCAGGATGGGTTGTAGATCCCTGATGATGCGCTGGAGGGATTTTAGCTGGGGACTGTATGTGATGGCCAGTGGAGTCCTGTTGGTTTCTTTCTTGGGTTTGTCTTGCAGTAGGAGGCTTCTTGGTACACGTCTGGCTCTGTTGATCTGTCTCCTTATTTCCTCGTGCGGGTACTGTAGTTTTGAGAATGCTTGGTGGGAGAGATCAAGGTTGGATATTAGGAAATGATATTTCACTAGAAGGGTGGCAAAGCACTGGGTTGGGTTACCTAGGGAGGTGGTGGAATCTTCATCCTTAGAGGTTTTTAAGGCCCGGCTTGACAAAGCCCTGGCTGGGATAATTTAGTTGTTGGTGGTCCTGTTTTGAGCAGGGGGTTGGACTAGCTGACCTCCTGAGGTCTCTTCCAACCCTAATAGTCTATGATTCTATGGTTATCCATGTTTTCCCACTGAGGGGGTATTTGATGGGGATTCCTGGGACGTGCAGCCAAAACTGGATTTGTAAGTGTGAATAGGGCTTGGACATATTTCAATAAGAAGTGGAGGGTAGCCTGTGGATAGATATCCCAGCATCTGTGCAGACTGGTCCCCTGTACTATTCCTGGGCTTGTTTGTTTCCCATTTTTTTCTGTGCAACAGCCTGAGACAGGCATCTGGTGACGGTGTGGCTCAATTGTACACAGAAGAAGCACAAGCCATGCTGTTGGCAGTGATCCTTCTCCTCGGGGATTATGGGATGATGGGCTGCATTGATTTGCATAGCTTCTGGGACTGGATTGCAGATGGGTAATGGTGTGCCTCAGCTAGGTGGCGGTGCAATCCATTTCCTCTCTTTGCCTCAGTCACACAGCCTGTGTCAACACATATGGCAAGGTCAATGAAGGCATTTAGGTGGGTCAGGGTTTAAAGGTGAGCTTGTTCATCCTTGATCTCTTAACATAATCCCCAATAGAATTGCTAGAATTGGGCTGTTTCATTCCATTCCGTATCAGAGACAAGTTGCCTGAAATGGCAGTGTCAGAGTCAACCAGTCCCTGCTCTTGATGTAGAGTTTGCAGGGCTGCTTCTGCGGAGTGAGTGTGGTGTCGTCTGTGATGTTATCTGATTAGAATATGACCATGCAAATCATTGTTGCTACAACTGTTATATAATTGCAACAAATCTTATACAAAGTGTGACGCATGGCCAGAAAAGGTTAAGCAGCTTGCGGGCTAAATGACCCATATTCAACCTTTAGGGACATATTGGTAGATAATTTTTGTGTGTTAACATATATTGTTAGAGGTTAACAATGTAATCAAACAGTACCTGTCTATGATGTATTCTGTTAATTCAGAGATCAAAAGGACATCTTAACATTTAAATGAACTGTAAACCTAGTGATAGCACTGTATTCATCTTTCTTTGAAATGTATAACAAATCACCTGCAAATGGTGGAAAACAGGCAATTGCCTTATGTTAATTACCGGTGATGCTTAGGAAATAGGTGTACTTCAAAGTCTCCATGGTTGCCTATTGTTCTCCTAAGGACTCCGACCTGTCAAGAGAAGGCCTGGAACTGTATAAAAACCCCTTGGGTCCTGATCCTTTTTATCTCAGATCTGCTTGATGCTTCATGCAGGGGATGCTTAAGTCATAAGGCTGAGATCTCCAGTCCTATCTGGATCACCTTGAATATGGACATTGGACTATAACCTATGAACTAATTCTGAAATAACTCTTTGCAACAACAAAGCTCACCATCTCTACTATAAATCTTATCTCAGAACTACACTCATGTCTCTCTATATACTGATCTTTTAACCAATACTCTCTTTTCTTTTTTAATACATTTTAGTTTAGTTAATAAAAATTGGCTGTTAAGCATGTATTTGGGTAAGATCTGGAATATTCATTAACCTGGAAGGTAATGTGTCCAAGCCTTTGGGATTGGTAGAACTTTCTTATATGATGAATAAGATTTTCAGTAATGCTCATCATATTTGACTTGGGTGTCTGGGTCGAAGCCTAAGGCTGAGTTGCTTTAAGGGAAACGGAGTACTTGTGGCACCTTAGAGACTAACAAATTCGATGAAGTGGGCTGTAGCCCACGAAAGCTTATGCTCAAATAAATTTGTTAGTCTCTAAGGTGCCACAAGTACTGCTGTTCTTTTTGCGGATACAGACTAACACAGCTGCGACTCTGAAACCTGTCTTTAAGGGAACTGTATTGTTGGCTTCTGGGTAACCAGTAAGATATAGAAGCTGTTTTGTGCTGGTTTGGTAATCTAAATATTGGAATATCTACCAGATCTGGGGATTTGCCTGCCCCATTCTTTGCAGTTCAGCCTAATTGAGTGACCTCAGTGTGGATCCCCTGGGATTCCGGCCACATGGTCATCAAAAATAGATGAGAAGGCTTCAAGGAAGGCATCCCAGTATGACAATATGGGGTTTTTCATTCCATTAGAGGCGAAGACCACTCCTGCATCTCTCCCATCAGGATATTAATTAAGAGTCCTACTTTGCCCTGGTCAGTGGAGGCCAAAGCAAAAACAGAAGGTGACATTGGTTGAGGAAACCCTTAAATTTTTAGTAGTCTCTGCTGAAATGCTCTAGGAGGGGGATAGTTGCCCCAGGGTCCATGTGTGCTGCAACTGAGCAATCTGCGCTCACATTATCTGTTTAGTGGTGGCATACTGGGCCAGCTGGGCCCTTAGCACAGCATTTTCATCAAGTAGCTGAGAGGTCTAATCAAGAAATTATCCACTAGTAGCTCATATCCACTAGAAATAGAAGGAGACTTTGGACATATCTGGGTCATGTGCTCTGGATGCCAACACACAGACACCCACATGAAGCTGTCAAATGGAAACCAAGTGGTGCAAGGAAATGAGGCCCCCAAAAGAAACCTTAAGAAGAACCCTTAGCAGGGAAGGAAAACTAGTCAATATCAATACCATAGAGCAGATAGAAGCAGCAGCTAATGATAGAGGGGAGGGCGGAGACAAGTTTCTGCCCTGTGTGCAGATTTTTCCCATGCATAGAAGCATGGCAAAAGAAAGCACAAAGGTGCTTGAAAGAACAATAGACAAGCAGGCAATCAGTGCTGCCATCACTGGATTTTACTGGATCTGATAGACAGGGCAAGGCTAACTGGTGAAGTACCATACAGGGGAAGACAAAATGCTTGTGTTTGCTGCATTGGAGGACTAGGAACCAGTGAAGAGATGAACAGAAAAGGATTCTATAGGCTGAGTAGTGAGCCAGGAAAATGATTCTAGCAGCAGCAATATGAATGGACTCAAAGAAGGCAATGTGCTTTATCTCTGTTTTGTCCATGTTTCACATCACAACTGATGCCAACCCATCAATAAAAAGAAAATGCGGTTTTGTGTAATTCATCCCTTTCTCCTTCTTCATGGGGTTTACGGGGAAAGAGAATGTCCACCTTAGTGCACAGCAGAAAAAAAAACACAGTAAAAAATATAGCAACTAAAACATAGGATAGACAAAAATATAGTATGCAAAAAATAACATTAAAAACCTAGCCTATAAAAACACTGGGCCTAAAATATTTCTTATTAAAAAAATAATGCAAGTGAAAATAGTAGTAGAAGTAGTTCATACATCCCTTACTCACTTTGGTGAGACTTATTCATATGAGTATTCTCACTAATTTCAATTAGACTGCCTGAGTAAGTGCTCACTGTCCCGAATAAAGGGTTGCACAATATAGCCCAAGGCCTATAAACATATACCAGATAAAATATTGCCAACCTAAACTCTGCCAACAGAAACATCTAGTAGATAAAACATTTACTGAAATATGAAATTAAATCCAATCTTTTAATTAATAATAATAAAGGTGAAAAGGTTGGATTGTACAACAGAGTGTGCTAATTGCATACTAAGTGCACTAATTATATAACCAACTAAAGGCCCGATTCTGAAATCCTTGAGTAAGGTGTTACTCAACATTGGTAAAGGTGACTTTGTCAGATCTTATATAATTCATTTATATAATGAAAATAAATTTAAATTTAAACTGAGATTCTGGGCATATAGTACATCTATTGAATTACACACAAAGAAAAAAATATTTTACAGGAAACAAACCCTCTGCAAACAAAACTATTACAAATACAACAGTAAATTTACTAGCATGAAATTTGTGTGATTGGAATTCATGATCATCTTCAAAGCTAAATGCAAATTATTCAGCTAGCTTTTAAGATGATTGTGCTTTTTAGTCACACAACATGTGTGCATAGTGTCTATTACTTAATTACTGCTTCAGAGCCAAACAGAGTATAAAATATTTGCTATTGTTTGATTCAAGGACAAAAGTGTTTCATCAAAACACTTCAGTTTTTATATAGTTTAATGAAGCCCCTTGATAAGTTTAAAAGCAAAAAAAAAAAAAGAAAGAATCTTCTTTGGGATCTAGGTTTGGATATCTTTCTGTCAAGAAGATGTGAGAGTAATGCAAAAAAAATCCCCTGGGATAGTGTTATTCAATTTAAGAAACAATGTGTAAGGATCTCTGGGACTAGAATCTGGACCTGCAGAGGCAGGACATCTGTCATTCCTATATCACCATAGGGAAGGCATGCAGAGCTACATCCAAAGGAGCACTGAGGAGATTAGGCACCGCAGAAGTACTATCCAAAGGGTTCAGAATGATAGCACCTTGTGGCTTTATGATTGGCTGTGTTCACTACTTAACCCTGGAGGGTGCCCCCAGAAGTTACTCTGGCCAGCTGTAACTTCAGACTGCACCTTACTCTCTGATCTCCAGTCTCCGACCCCCACCTGACTCTGACCCAGACTCTTGCCTCTTGATTCCAGCCTCTTACTACCTCATATATTTTGTCTCTGGCCCCAGCCTGACTCTGACCCTGACTCTTGCTTACCAATCCCAGCTCCAGGGCCAGTGTAAGAATGTTACGCGCCCTAGGCAAAACTTCCACCTTGCACGCCCCCGCCCTGAGGCACACCCTCCCCGTGGCAGCTCTGCCCTGAGGCGCCCCCCCTTGCGGCAGCTCCCCACCCCCCCCCCTCCGCCCTGAGGCACCCCCCCCGCCCCAGTTCACCCCTGCTCCGCGCACGAGCACGAGCATCCCCAGCACGCCGTGGTTGCTTCACTTCTCCCGCCTCCCAGGCTTGCGGCACCAATCAGCTTAGGCGCCGCAAGCCTGGGAGGCGGGAGAAGTGAAGTGGCCATGGCGTGCTCGGGGAGGAGGCGGGGCAGGGGTGAGCTGGGGCGAGGAGTTCCCTTGCATGCCGCCCACCCCCCCTTACTTGCTGCAGGCGGCCCTCCCCGAGCCGCCCTGCCCCAGCTCCCTCCGCCTAAATGCCGGTGGCGACCGGGGCGGCCGAAGTTCTGGTCCCCGCAGTTGCTGCCGAAGAAAATGGCACCCCCCAAATGCCCGCGCCCTAGACAATCGCCTAGGTCGCCTAAATGGTTGCACCGGCCCTGCCCAGCTCTAGTGATAGCTCTTATCCCTGCTCACTGATTGCTGCCTCATGGCCATCCTTGACTTGTGGACACCAGACCAACTGTGACTGCTAGGCACAAAATGTAGCTGGAAAAATCTGCAATGATATTCAAATCTGGGGCTGTTTTTCATTTCTTTGTCACAGTGAATTGATAATCCTGAATGAAGGACGGAATCACGCTTTTAGTTCCCTATTGATCTCGGACAGTCTTGCTATGTGGACATCCAGTAAGACCTTCAGTCTCAAGGTCTAAATGAGCTTAAAATGCAGTAGCTCACTGAAAGAAAAGAGCCTATATGTGGTGTAGTAGGAAGAGAGCCAGAAACATAAGCCCATGTATCAGGTCTGGTATGAGGCCTGAGGCCTGAGCTAAAGTATTCAGAACTTGCTGATATAAAGCAAAGTTAAGTTATGAGTAAGAGGCAGACTCTGCTCACAGAATTTGACAAGCATCGGATTAATATTGTAAAAATACATATTCCTAAGAGGTGCTAGGCACAAAACACTCATGCAAGCACAATCCAGAAGGGTGGTACCCGAATACCCCGATAAATACATTCCCCAAAGATAGCAGAAACATGCTGACACATCTTAAGGATAAGGTCAGGATGACAGCATGATGAATATAGATGTTTTGATCGAACCTATAGGTAAAAGCAATGGGTGGTACCCTAATATGTTCAGAGGGTGGCACCCTAATACGTCAAGGGTAATACGTAACTTTTTTGTATTGGTGTATAAAGATGTCTTTGTCCAGCCGAGGGGGCAGTGGAAAGTCCCGCTACTGACTGAGCTGCGTCCATTGTGCTAGTATAACTTAACTGTAGACATTGATCTGGGGAGCTAGGACCGTGCTTTGCTGACAATAAACCTGACCAAGCACCTTTGCACCTTAATGGATTTTGTGGTCATTGGGCACTTCACTCAAGATCTGCTGTGCCAGCTATCTGTGCAGAGCTGGGGCAAAACCAGGGGCGGCTCTAGACCCCAGCACGCCAAGCAGGCGCGTGGGGCGGCCGTTTCCCAGGGGGCGGCATTTGGCTCCGGTGGAGCTCCCGCCGGCATGCCTGCGGCAGGTCCACCGGAGCCCGGGCTCCGGTGGACCTGCCGCACGCATGCCGGCAGGAGCTCAACCGGAGCCGCGGGAAGAGGGGACCCGCCGCGGGACCGGGGAAGGGCGGCGCAGCGCTCCGCGCTGCTTGGGGCAGCCCACTTTCTAGAGCCGCCCCTGGGCAAAACACAGGGAGAACACACACACACACAGCTGAACATCTGATGACATGTAGGAGAGGAAATTATAGACAAACCACAGAAAGAATTCAAACAATTGCTTGTGATTATACAAACTGTGACCGCCTGAAGTACCTTTATGGGATTGTACACATTTTGCAGTTTCAAGCATAGGATATTCTGGGGACTGAACCAGTCACTCATCCTTAGAACAAAACCCAACATAAGTGCATCCTGAAGTTTGGAAAAGTTCACTCAACTCTTACTCCTCAGTTCTGCCCTCTGGTCCCCTCACATTTTAATGGTAATATCTAACCTGCTGCTGCAGAATTTGAGGGCTTAACTGGTACTGATGCACCAGCATGCACCATGTACCTGAAGAAACCCATATCTCATACAATCAGGATTCTCAAGCATTCTGTGCAGACTGAACATCACATCTGGGAAGCCACAGGGTGAAAAATTCAGCATAGAATCATAGAATCATAGAATTCAAGATCAGAAGGGACCATTATGATCATCTAGTCTGACCTCCTGCAAGATGCAGGCCACATAAGCTGATCCACCCACTCCTGAACTAATTCTCTCCCTTGACTCTGCTGTTGAATGCTCCAAATCATGATTTAAAGACTTCAAGTAGCAGATAATCCACCAGCAAGCGACCCCTGCCCCATGCTTCGGAGGAAGGCGAAAAATCTCCAGGGCCACTGCCAATCTACCCTGGAGGAAAATTCCTTCCTGACCCCAAATATGGCGATCAGCTGAACCCCGAGCATGTGGGCAAGACTCTCCAGTCAGACCCTCTGGAAAAGGCTAACAATATCCCAACATTGACCCTTTGTACTAATTACCAGTGTGGCACATTATTGACCTATTGACTAAACCCGTTATCCTATCATACCATCCCCTCCATAAACTTATCCAGCTTAATCTTAAAGTCATGGAGGTCCTTCGCCCCCACTGTTTCCCTCGGTAGGCTGTTCCAGAATTGCACTCCTCTGATGGTTAGAAACCTTCGTCTAATTTCAAGCCTAAATTTCCTGACTGACAATTTATATCCGTTTGTCCTCGTGTCCACATTAGCACTGAGCTGAAATAATTCCTCTCCTTCCCTGGTATTTATCCCTCTGATATATTTAAAGAGTGCAATCATATCTCCTCTTATCCTTCTTTTGGTTAAGGAAAACAAACCGAGCTCCTCAAGTCTCCTTTCATACGAAAGGCTTTCCATTCCTCAGATCATTCTAGTGGCCCTTCTTTGTACCCATTCCAGTTTGAATTCATCCTTCTTAAACATGGGAGACCAAAACTGCACACAATACTCCAAATGAGGTCTCACCAACGCCTTATATAACAGGAATAGCACCTCCTTATCTCTACTAGAAATACCTTGCCTAATGCATCCCAAGACCGCATTAGCTTTTTTAACGGCCACATCACATTGCCGACTCATAGTCATCCTGCGATCAACCAGGACTCCTAGGTCCTTCTCCCCCTCCGTTACTTCCAACTGGTGCGTCCCCAGCTTATAACTAAAATTCTTGTTAGTCATCCCTAAATGCATAACCTTACACTTCTCATTATTGAATTTCATCCTGTTACTAATACTCCAGCAGAGACAACACAGAGCCCAATACTACTGACACTGCCTCCTGCTGCTGAGTATGATAGAAGGCACTACTTTCTGCTCTCAAATAAGCAATCATCAGGGGAAAGTCACAGAACTGGTCCTAAACTTTCTGCTGACAGAGACATGGGAAGAGGACAGCAGTAGGACTGCCTGTAGCAAGGTCTCAGTTGGTCGGCCGAGCTGTTGGGGGGCAGTGGGGAGCTACTGCCTCGCCAAAAGGCCTTGGTCACACCTCTCCGTCGATGTGGAATTAGTGGAGGGATGTGTGCCATCGCAGGTGGCACTACACAGGAGTAACAGACAGAGTCCATGGCATACCCCTCAGGCTCGGGAGCGCTGGTAAGAGCACGTGATGCACCCCTCAGGTAGGGGAGCACCGGCAAGAGTCTGTGATGCATCCCTCAGGCAAAGTCCTTAGCTCTTTATCGGTGTTATGCCACCCCAAGGTGGGGTGGCAGGGGTAGGAGAACACAGGCCCATCTGACTCCACTGCGTTTCAGCTCAAGGCCCTGACAGTGGTGGGAGGAGAGGGTCCCACCACTGCATCAGTGGGGATCCGTCTGCAACATGCTGATCAAATACTGACTCACCTCACTGTCCAGTTCTGCCCCTGGGCTACTTCCTACCCGGTCTCTTGAGTGGGTCCCTCTGGTTCCTCCAACTTGTAGGGATATTCAGCCACCAGTAGCCCCGATAGCTCCAGCTCACCCTGAGCGTCAGGCTCACTCGGGCTTGGGTTGCTGCCCAGCTCCTCCAATTTCTCAGGATACTCTGTGGCCGGCAGTCCTGGTAGCCTGAGTCCTTCCTCAAGGTCAAGTTTCCCCCGGCATCCCCTGGTTTGGCAGCAGGGTCTACAGGGAACAGCCAGCAGTCTGTGTCTGTCTCCCTCCCTGGTGCTGCCCTGACTGGGCTATGGGCCTATTAGAATGTGTGCTAACTACTTATTCTAAATTACTTGTTCTACCTTGTATTTAGCTGTGAGGCTGAGTACCTTTCTCAGACCTGAGCAAGAGCTCTGTATAGCTCGAGAGCTTGTCTCTCTCACCAACAAAAGTTGGTCCAATAAAATATTTTACTTCACCTACCTTGTCTCTCTAAGATCCTCAGAGCAACACAGCTACAACAACACTACATACAACTTATGGGCTGTCAATCAACCCCTTCACCTTAATACATATGATGCTATCTAACATTATGCTTTCACCTATTCTTCATAAACCCAAAGACCACACTAATTTCACTCCTAATTGCTGACAATCTCCATGACAAGAAGACCCCTGTTTACCACACTGGTGACAGCCTACACAATGCAGTGCTGAAATGAGGCATAGTGGAATTCTCAAGGTCCACATGCATGTCTTTCCTTTGATCTACACACAAGGGCATAGTCTTGCAAAAAGGGGTTCAAACAGCTCAGAGGGGGGAGTTTGCTTTTCTTTAATTTTTTTCTTCTTGCTCTTTTCTTCCATCATGGGCCCAAGCCATCCCCAGTTAGTGTCCTGAATGGTACGTTCGGATCCCCAGTTAGTGTCTCAGATGGACCACTTGGGGGTCTCTGTTTAAAGACCAGAATGGTGTATTCAGAGTCCCATTTAATGCCCCAATTGGTGTACTCTGAGCCTCATTTAATGCCCTGAATGGAACATTCAGGCCCTGTTTTCAGCCCCAAATGGTGCATTTGGGGCCCCTTTAATGACCTGTATGGCATTTTGTAACCCAAATGGTGTGTTCAGGGCTCTGTTTAGTGCCCTGAATGGACCTTTCAGGGCCCCTTTTAATGCTTTGTAGATTTCATTGATATCAATACCAAAGCACATATTAGGGCGCTTATTTTACAGAAGCTGAAAAAAGACAGTTTAGATATGGCTGCATGCAGGGGACAAAACTATGACGATGGAGATAAAATGGCTGCACCATACAATGGTACTCAAAATCAAATTCAGCAGGTAAATCAGTATGCGTCTTTCATCTTACTCACTGAATCTTGTTGGGGCAGCTTCTGCAATGGTTGTTCCCTAAGTTGTTCTATTTTTTTGAATTGTTTGAAGATTCTACACTCTGCTTCTACTAGTCATTGGGATGTATTGAAAAAGTACATTAACATTACATTAAAATGCACAGCAAGACGGTCAGCAAGGGGGTTAAGACAGTCCTTCCACTACAAAATCAGGCTGAAGGTATTCTTGACACAGAAGTTAAGTTGGAAGCTGACAGCTTGAAAACAAACATTTCACAGTTTTTGTTTGGTTTTTGGGTCTGGTGCTTGTAAGGAAGCTGCTGCTTTAAAGGTTGAAATACTAGAAACAGCCATGCAGTTTGAAGACAAATGAGCTCAGAGAGGGAAAGTAATGCTAAGCAAACCTGCAAAGGACAACGGGTCATGAGATCTCCCTGCCCCCCACAAAAAATCAGTGAGAGGTTTTCAATCCCATCTTAGGCACAATATAAACACAATTGGACAATAGGATGTGTAAGTATGATGGAGTCAGAAAAAAAGGTTTGCTTTTTTGGTGGTCGAGAAACTGAGAAGTCTCAGCAGCAAAGATCTAAGATAGTATGCTCGAAACGTAGCAAGCAGCTACCCTGGGGGTTTAAACTCTGAGAATTTTGAGAACAAGATTGAGCTATTCAGCAGTTTTTGCAGTTGCCTCTTTAAGGATGACTAGGAAACGAAGATGCTCATTGATCTCCTTAGCTGCATTCACAAAAGATCTTTAGGTGCGAGTTTCCCTAACACAGAAACAGCACTGTGAATTTTTGTTATTTTCTGGTAACCATGGCTGCTAAAGAAAGAACTTTCAGCAAGCAAAAAATAATCATGACCTATCGAAGAATGTCCCTGGGGCAAGAAAGGTTAAGTGATCTAAGCAATTATTTCTATAGCAAACTCAGAAGCAAAGAAGATAGACTGGGATGAGCTAATTAATGAGATAGCTTTAGAGAAGTCTAAGAAGGTCCCTTTGTAAAAGTACTTAATGGTGATTGTGTGGGGTTTTGTGGTGGGGGACTGCATTTCCCAGATTTGAGTCTTTGAACTGGGCCCAGGAGACTCCTGGCACAGCATTGCACATGGGGGTCAAGGAGAGGGGCTCCCTCTTGCACACAGACACATGGACACAGTCTCTCAGATCACTTAATATCACAATCACAGCTCTGCCAAGCTGCTCAAACAAATCTCTCCATCATTCACTATAGCTACACTGAACACAGTGAATGCCACTGGAGTGTCTGTAGAAAGTTTCCAGTTGCTATTGCCAACTTCAGGGGAAAATAATTAAGGTTCCTGGTTTTCAGAAGTTTGAGTTTTCCTGAATATGGCATTCTCGAAGGGCACAAGATGCCACCAGGCAGCCGTAATTATGCGTTAATGAACTTTTTTGTCAGTGAATTGACGGTGATATTCTGGCAGGTGCCAGGACATAGTATAGTAAGTAGCAAAACCGTCAGTATAGTCAGCCACCCTCAACTTGTGTCTTAGAAAGTGCTGATGGCATGATGATCTGGGGCATTCACATCCTCCACTGGCAACATGAACCTCAGCTTCCTATTTGCTTTACCATGTGCTCCCATACCAGGCTGTGCATTTACATGAGATGACGGAGGAAAGTTAGAAGTGCTAAACTGGGTTTTGTCTGTCTCCCTGACTCCTTTTTGTTTCTTTTTTCATGGACAATTGATTGAAGCCTGGTCTACACTAGGCGTTTAAACCGGTTTTAGGAGCGTAAAACCGATTTAACCCCACAACCGTCCACACTAGGAGGCACCTTATATCGATTTTAATGGCTCGTTAAACCGGTTTCTGTACTCCTCCCTAACGAGAGGAGTAACGCTAGAATCGGTATTAACATATCAGATTAGGGTTAGTGTGGACGCTGATCGACGGCATTGGCCTCCGGGAGCTATCCCACAGTGCACCAGTGACCGCTCTGGACCGCAATCTGAACTCAGATGCAGTGGTCAGGTAGACAGGAAAAGCCCCGCAAACTTTTGAATATTTCCTGTTTGCCCAGCGTGGAGCTCCGATCAGCATGGGTGGCGATGCAGTCCGAAATCAAAATAAAAAAAGAGCTCCAGCATGGACGATGCGGACGTGATCGCTGTAAGGGCAGGCAAATCTGTTCTATCAGCGCTCCGTTACAGAAGACGAAATTCAAAATCATTTTTTAAATATCTCCAGACAGACGCCATAGCAGGGACTCAGCGCACTGCTGCGTGGCAAGCGTAACGGAAAGCCAAAGAATCAAATGGACGCTCATGGACTGGAGGACTCAAGCTATCCCACAGTTCCTGCAGTCTCTGAAAAGCATTTGCATTCTTGGCTGAGCTCCAAATGCTTCTAGGGTCAAAAACAGTGTCATGGTGGGTCAGGGCATAGCTAGGCAATTTACGCACCCCCCCACCCACCCCCAGAAGTGAAAGGGAAAACAATCCTGTCTTGACTCTTTTATATGTCACCCTATCTTTACTGAATGCTGCAGATAGACACGATGGTGCAGCACTCAACACCAACATCCTTGCTCCCCCCCCGCCATGGGTGACTGATGGTACAATAAGACTGATACCCATTGTCATCATCAGCCTATTGGCACATGGGGCAGTGCAAAAGGCCTGGTAACCATGCGTACTAGCATCGGTCAGGTCGATCAAGGGCACCTGGCCCTAATTTTTCCTGGTAGATGGTACAATATGGCTGATAACCATCATCATCATAGCAACAGGGGGCTGAGCTTCATCAGCCCCCACCCTTCATGTGTAAAGAAAAGATTCAGTTGCCCCTGGACTAGCAGCAGGATGCTGGGCTCCTCTCCTCCACACTCCTTAATGTCCTATGTGGAATATCATAGCAACTGGAGGCTGCCTTCCACTCATTTCTCACTAACAAGTATTCCTGCATTCTTTATTACTTCATCACACAAGTGGGGGGACAATGCTATGGTAGCCCAGGAAGGCTGGGGAAGAATGGAATGAACAGGTGGGGTTGTTGCAGGAGCACCCCCTGTGAATAGCATACAGCTCATAATTTCAGCAGGATCTGACACAGAGCAGCTGTGCTCTCTGGTTCTCTGATACAGTGGTTCTCTAGTACACTTGCCCATATTCTAGGCAGGACTGATTCTATTTTTAGATACCAAAAAGGAGGGATTGACTCAGGGAGTCATTCCCAATTTTGGCTTTTGCGCCCCTGGCTAAGAGCAGCCAGGGGCACTTATGACAGCAGCAAATGGAACAGTGCAAAAGGACTGGTAGCCATGCCCATCTTATTACCAATTTATGGTATGGTAGATGGTACAATATGGCTGATAACCATCGCTGCTATCATGAAAAGCAAAAGCATGCAGCTGTGTGCCACTGCTGAATCGCCTCTGTGAGCGGCATCTACTACACATACGGTGACAGTCACAAAAGGCGAAACAGGCTCCATGATTGTCATGCTATGGCATCTTCCAGGGCAATCCAGGGAAAAAAAGGCATGAAATGCTTGTCTGCCGTTGCTTTCCCAGCGGAAGGAGTGACTGACGACATTTACCCAGAACCACCCGCGACAATGATTTTTGCCGCATCAGGCACTGGGATCTCAACCCGGAAATTCAAAGGGTGGGGGGAGGCTGCGGGAACTATGGGATAGCTACGGAATAGCTACCCACAGTGCAATGCTCCAGAAATCGACGCTAGCCTCGGACCGTGGACGCACATCACCGATTTAATGTGTTTAGTGTGGCCACGCACACTCGATTTTATACAATCTGTTTTACAAAACCGGTTTATGTAAATTCGGAATAATCCCGTAGTGTAGACGTACCCTGAGATATATTAAAAGTTGCACATCAATACAGATGATATGGTGTACACAGGAGGATGGCTTATTCTTTGGTCCAGACTGGCTGCTTTGTGCTGTTCTGTCAATGCAAAGCAGTCACAAAGCAAATTTAACCAGCTCTCTATATGTCATTGTACCAGTAGCACCTTTATGCCATTCCCTCCTGGCCCTCAAAGTAGGGGTCATTTCTGGCAGGAAAGGCACGTGGCAAAGGCACTGATATCTTGATGCCAGAATGATCTCTAGGAGCCAGGCACAGCTAAGTATAACTTAAAACAGCATTTCACTGATCAAAACCAGTAAAACAACAAGGAAAGAAAACCCCTTAAATAATGTGCACTTTAATATTCTTTGTTTGCTTTTTACATGACTCCTGCAACAGAATGATGAAATTGTTAATTACCTGATCTATGTGGATGGTCTATTAAGATTTGGAATGGCTTATCATGGTGAACATTATACACAACAGAAGAGACTCATTCAGTGTCTATTTGGATATTTGGGCCAGATCTTTATGTCCTTACTTACTCCTTACCGAGGTAAGAATCCATAGGTGTAAAAGAGTGCCAGATGGGTCTGCTCTTGCAGCCATATCCTGAAGTATCTATTAAGGCAAGGCTCCCAGCTCTCAGAAGAACTCAGTAAGGACTTCAGAATTTGATCCATGGTTACCATTATTTACATATGCTGGAAAACCAAATCAGGCTCAAACCCCTCTTGACTTCAGTGTTTAATGATTCAATTTAGTGCTGCTCTGTTTATCTCATGATTATTATTATATTATTTTACATTTATGTTGAAATATTTTATATATAACTATAACATTCCTATTAAATGTGTGGTTGGCTCTCTCTCTCTCCACCCTAGTATACATAAGTAGCACATCAGATTGTAGGACATTTTCTAGTGTTTTATCCAGTATAGTTTTAAAAATCCCAGTCAGTAGAGCTTCCAGCACTGGAGATTATTCCATAGACAGTTTTTTCTGGTCTTCTATGTTTGTTTGTTTGTTTGTTTTCACATTAGGTTGCCAAAGATGCAAAATATATCATAAAAAATCATCTGTGAAAATGAGACTGGAAGAATGTGTTTAAAAAAACAAGTCATTTTCCTTCTGAACATATGTTTTCCCACAACATCCCACTTTCAAAGGCACTGTGCAGCTCTCCTTTTTGAATTCTATTAAAAGAGAAAGCTAAATATTGTATTGTTTAGTTTGCGAGAACATATAACAACAAATGCGCTGGCACATTTCCCTCTATCCTGAGCCTTCTCACTTCTCCAAGCTTTCTGATGTCTTTCCAGTTTGGAGCTCCTGCTTAGATAAAACAGATGACTTTCTGGGCCTGCTTCTGCTAACAGCAGGCAGGAGCAACGGTGACTGATTGGTTGAAACATGAGGATTAATGGGTATTTATATTTCATTAAATTTTATGCTCACTGGAGAATAATGTATCACTTGCAGATATTGAAACATATGTCAACCCTATCCACTTACATATAATTCAATTTGACTTAAATGCATTGATCAAATTTTATTAAAGTCCAATATATCTTCCAAAAAGGCCTGCTAACACAATATTGCTGCTTCACATTCATCAGATAAAAGGAGGCAATTGTGTTGTAATTCTATTTATACCATTTTTCGGGAAAAGGGAGATTATTGTGGAGAGAATTCTCATTACAAGGTGACTGGAGCTGGCTGAAGGACTTGTGACTGAGATTATTAAGAGAATTCTCAAGTGATACCCTTTAGTTAAAATTTCCCCGGGGTGGGTCACGCTCATTTTTGTCCCCATCGGAAAAGAGAGATCAGCATTGCTAACAATATTACGCAGGGAAGTTTGCCATGAGAGATTTGGGAGCATGCTAACAATTTGTCATGTTTTATTTTTTTTCTAAAAGCTCAATTTATGAATCATGCATAATTGGCTTGCTTTGAAAAGCTACTACTCAGTATTTATTCCACTCCTCTCTTCTCTCCTTTGCACATCTCTCTCTTTTATTAAACTTTTACAATTTTTATGTCAGTAGATATGAAAACTATTTTTTTATGTATTTGTTCATGAATCCTACATAGAATAGGGAGTTTTAACTTTCTCTCCGATATGGTTACTGTTGTTCAAAGATCATAGGCCTGATCTTTCCATCCAGTATGCAACATGCACCTTAGCAAAAATTGTGTAGCCATCCTACTGAAAAAGAATGGAGCATACCTAAACTATGATCCAACAATGCACTTAAGCATGGGCAAAAATTCAGTATTGCCAATTTAAAGCATTTTAAAATGATAAGTCAGACCACCCCCCAAATTATGAGATTTTTAAAATAATAATTTGGGGGGAGTTATTCGCCTTCTGGCTTTTAAGGTACTGGGGAAAAAAACACCTGTCCCCAAACTGTATGTGAACATCTCAGGCTCAAAAATGTACATACAAAAATACAGGATTCTCTTTGGTTGCTTGGATGGGAACTCCACTTACCCTCTCCGTTCCCCTGGCATATCAGCACCTGTCTCTTCTTTCCTTCCCTATCCAACCCGACTCCCAGTCTTTTGTTTTCCATCAGCATTCATCATTCAACATATGGGATTTTCCCTTCTTTTTCCCTTACAGGAAAATACCCCAGAGAATGTCTCCTTGCCACCCAGTATTTGTCTATACCACAGGCACTGACTTTACAAAGTGCAGAGGGGTGCTTGACCCCCAGCTCAGCCCCAGATCCTGCCCCACTCCACCCCTTCCCTCAAGGCCCCACCCCTCCTCGCCTCTTCACACCCCATTCCACCCCTTCCCCCAAGCACACGGCGTCCTCGCTCCTCCCGCTCCCCCCAGCGCCTCCTGTACACCGCAAAACAGCTGATCGCAGCAGACCAGAGGCAGGGGAAGGGAGGGTGAGGCGCTGATCGGCGGGGCCTGCTGCTGGGCAGGAGATGCTGGGGGGAAATGGGGGAAGCAGTTGGGGGGCTGCCAGTGGGTGCTCAGCATCCACTATTTTTTCTCCGTGGGTGCTCCAATCCCAGAGCACCTATGTAGTCGGTGCCTATGATCTATACCATTCCTAATAGCCTCCTGTACCTCATCAGTCTCCTTTCTGCTCCTTAATTTTACCTGTTCCCCTTACTCTCCTCCTAACCCACACTCTGATTGATTTGTAGAGTTTGAGGCTGGAAGAAACCATTAGATCAAGTCCAATCTCCTGTATATCACAGGCCATTAAATAACACCCAATTACCCCTGTATTGAGCCAAATAACTTGTGTTTGTATAAAGCATTGAAGATTCTGGTGGCACCTTAAAGACTAACAGATTTATTTGGGCATAAGCTTTCATGGGTAAAAAACCTCACTTCTTCAGATGCATGGAGTGAAAATTACAGATACAGGCATAGATATACTGGCACATGAAGAGAAGGGAGTTACTTTACAAGTGGAGAACCAGTGTTGACAAGGCCAATTCAGTTGGGGCGGATGTGGTCCACTCCCAATAATTGATGGGAAGGTGTCAATACCAAGAAAGGGAAAATTGCTTTTGTAGTGAGCCAGCCACTCCCAGTCCCTATTCAAGCCCAAGTTAATGGTGTTAAGTTTGCAAATGAACTGTAGCTCTGCAGTTTCTCTTTGAAGTCTGTTTTTGAAGTTTTTTGTTGTTGTTGAAGGATGGCTACTTTTAAATCTGTTATTGAATGTCCAGGGAGATTGAAGTGTTCTCCTACTGGCTTTTGTATGTTACTATACCTGATGTCTGATTTGTGTCCATTTATTCTTTTATGTAGAGACTGTCCGGTATGGCCAATGTACATGACAGAGGGGCATTGCTGGCACATGATGGCCTATATCACATTAGTAGATGTGCAGGTGAATGAGCCCCTGATGGTGTGGCTGATGTCATTGTGTCCTCTGATGGTGTTGCTAGAGTAAATATGGGGACAGAGTAGGCAATGGGGTTCATTACAGGGATGGGTTCCTGGGTTAGTGTTTCTGTGATGTGGTGTGTAGTTGATGGTGAATGTTTGTTTCAGGTTGGGGGGGGGGGGCTATCTGTAAGCAAGGACTGACCTGCCTCCCAAGTTCTGTGAGAATGAGGGATCATTTTCCAGGATAGGTTGTAGATCATTGATGATGTGCTGGAGAGGTTTTAGCTGAGGGCTTTACATGATAGCCAGTGGTGTTCTTTTATTTTCCTTGTTGGCAGAGGCGTAGCAAGTGCCCTCCGTACCCTCCGACCGGAGGGGGCCCCGCAAGGAAGGGGGCCCCTAAAAGTGGCAAAAAAAGGTAAGGTATAACTAGGTAAGTGACATTTATTGACGCTATTGCACAATCCATGTCGGTTTTACTGACAAAACCGTGAAGTCATTATGATACATCATAATGCTATTGGCTACATCAGTTGTCTGTCGGTCAGTTTCGAATTTTAGTTGGACCCATTCAAAGAATGTGTATTTGCGTTCATAATGGCGGTCGGCGGATAAATGTTATTAATTTAGTTGTTTAATTTTTTATTGTTTCCAACGCAGAAGCGTGCTTTGTGATGTCTAAGAGAACGTATAAGAGCGGAGCTAGTAAATGAAAGGCAGCAAAAGATGCCAAGAAGGAACTTGAGAAAATTCCAAAGTTCTCAACGTATTTTGCGCTGCAATCCAACGTACAGGTACAGGCACATGAAATGGACAGCGACGAATCATATCCAGAAGTATCCAGAAGTGCTTCAAGTGAGGTCGAAGGTGAAGCCAGTAGTTCTTCCAAACAAACTGTGACAGATATTCCAGCTGCTGCCGGGAAAGAAGTATCTGAATCTGAACCACTGACTGATGATCCAGGAGATTGGCCGTCTATAATATCGGACAGGCAAGTGTGTGACGTTGCACGTGGCCCACCGCAGCAGAATGAAAGTTACGAATTTCCATTTAACGAGGAAAGACGGAGGTTCACAAGTACTCATTTCTATCGAACCATGGCAAATGGCGAGAAAATAAGACGTTCATGGTTAATGTACTCAGTTCAGAAAGATGCCATTTTTTGTTTTTGTTGTAAATTATTTGGCACTGGTGACATACCGCTACGTCGTGGAACATTTGCTTGGAAAGCACTGTCAAAAAGACTTCACCAGCATGAAACAGGCAAAGGTCATCAAGACTGTATGGTGAAATGGTTTGACCTTTGGTCAGGCATAGTAAACCGTACATCTATTGACCAACTCGAATTGCAGGCTTTTCTGAAAGAAAGAGATTTCTGGAGAAATGTTGTCAAACGCATGGTTGATGTCGTTATTTTCTTGTCTGAAAGAAACTTGGCATTTTGAGGAAGCAATGAAAAGCTCGGCGATCCTTCGAATGGCAACTTTTTGGGACTGTTTGAATTGCTTGCAAAGTATGAAACTGTCCTCAGCGAACTTTTACAGAGGATTAAGAAGGAAGAGACACATGTTCAGTACCTCAGTCCACAGATCCAAAACGAGCTGATTCAACTTGTTGCCAGTAACATTCAAGAGGCCAACATAGCGCAGCTTAAAAAAGCAAAATATTATTCAGTTATTTTGGACTGTACTCCCGACGTGTCACATGAAGAACAGATGTCTGTGGTGTTACGCTTTGTTGAATGCAACGGTGAAGATGGTGTCAATATTCGTGAAGCGTTTGTTGGTTTTCTTAATGTTCATGATACAACTGGCGAGGGCTTATTGGAAGCGTTTCTTGAAAAGGCAAACAACTTGGGAATAGACATTGCTGACATGAGAGGCCAAGCTTATGATAACGGCGCAAATATGAGAGGAAAGAATAAAGGAGTTCAAGCCCGCATGCTAGAAATAAATGACCGTGCCTTGTATGTTCCATGTGGAGCTCACACTTGGAATCTTGTGAGCTCAGACGCGGCAAAGTCATCGAAATATGCCGTTGACTTTTTCGGTCTGATTAACAAAATATACGTTATCTTTTCTTCGTCACCTTCACGTTGGGATATACTTCAAGAACATATGCCAATATCTGTTAAAGGGTTATTGGACACTCGTTGGGAGTCGAGAATTGATGCTGTGAAGCCATGGCGTTATCACCTTGAAGAATTGTGCAATGCTTTGTCATCTTTGCAAGAATATGCGCTCGGAAAGAAAGATGGCAACACAGCAACAGAAGCGGTTGCGCTTTTAGACCATGTTACTACGTGGCCTTTTGTTCTGACTGTGTACATGTGGTACGATATACTATTTCACCTCAATAAAACCAGCAAATTAATTCAGTCACCAGATGTGTCAATTGACGTACTGCAGGCAGAAGTTGGTGCTACAATGAAGTTTTTGGAAGACTATCGAAATACAGGATATAACTCTGTGGTCACAAATGCACGTGAAATAGCAGAGCATATGGGTATTGAGCAGGTGTTTCCAGAAACCAGGGTGTGACGTAAAAAGAGAATGTTTGATTATGAATGTGCTGATGATTTGAGTCATTTTTCTGCCGAAGAAAAATTCAAATCGCAGTTCTTTTTTGTTCTCACTGATCAGGCCATATCTTCTGTTTCGTCGTGATTTGACCAACTCGTGGAGTGGTATAAGTTGTTTGGATTTCTGTACAACGCTAACAGCCTGAAGCAGTGCCACAGAGAAAATGAACTGGAGAATCACAGCAAAAATTTTGAAAGAAAAATGGGAGACATTGATGCCAACGAACTCATAATGGAATTGAATCGTTTTATTTATGTCATCGAGAAAGAGAGAGGACTTGTCACGGCAAACAATTTTTTAATGTACATATACAAGAACAGCCTTCAGGAGATATATCCGAATCTTTGCATTTGCGTCAGAATTCTTCTGACCACACCAGTTACTGTCGCCGGTGGTGAAAGGAGCTTCAGCAGAATGAAACTGATCAAGAATATCCTGCGTTCAACCATGACAGATGACAGGCTTTCTGCGCTTGCAGTTATCTCAATCGAAAACAAGATTGCCAGATCTCTGGACTATGACACATTGATTAACCAATTTGTGGAGAACAAAGCTCAAAAGAAGCGCTTTGCGTAAATACGGAATACATGTACACTGTAGGCCTATGTATACATAATATGAACCCTGTATATTGTATAAAATAAATACCGCATTCCAGTTTCTGCATTGTAAGGGGCCCCGGACATATGTTCGGAGGGGGCCACGTTCTTTGTTGCTATGGCCCTGCTTGTTGGGCCTGTCCTGTAGTAGGTGACTTCTGGGTACACGTCTTGCTTTGTCAATCTGTTTCCTCACTTCCCCAAGTGGGTATTGTAGTTTTAAGAATGCTTGATAAAGATCTTGTAGGTGTTTGTCTCTCTCTGAGGGATTGGAGCAAATACGGTTGTATCGTATGGCTTGACTGTAAACAATGGATTGTGTGATGTGTCCTGGATGGAAGCTGGAGGCATGTAGGTTAATATAGTGGTCAGTTGGTTTCCGGTTTAGGGTGGTGTTTATGTGACCATCACTTATTTGCCAGTGGATCTCTTGTGTGGACTGGTCCAGGCTGAGGTTGATGGTGGGGTGGAAATTGTTGAAATCCAGGTGGAATTCTTCAAGGGCCTCCCTCTCGTGAGTCCAGATGATGAAGATGTCATCAGTGTAGCGCAAGTAGAGGAGGGGCACTAGGGGACGAGAGCTGAGGAAGCATTGTTCTAAGTCAGCCATTAAAATGTTGGCTTATTGTTGAGCCATGTGGGTACCCCTAGCTGTATAAGTTGAAGATATAAGTTGTCCCCAAATCTGAAATGGTTGTGGATGAGGATAAAGTCACAAAGCTCAGCCACCAGGTGTGCCAGGGCCTCATCAGGGATACTGTTCCTGACAGCTTGTAGTCCATTCCGGTGTGGAATATTGGTATAAAGAGCTTCTACATCCATGGTGGCCAGGAGGGTGTTTCCAGGAAGCTCACCAATGCACTGTAGTTTCCTCAGAAAGTCAGTGGTGTCTTGAAGATAGCTAGGAATTCTGGTAGCATAGGGTCTGAGGAGAGAGTCCATTTAGCCAGATAATCCTTTGTAAGAGTGCCTGAGATGATGGAGCATCCAGGATTTCCAGGTTTATGGATCTTGGGTAACAGATAGACTATCCCTGGCCGGGGCTCTAGGGGTGTGCCTGTGTAGATTTGTTCCTGTGCTATAGCAGGGAGTTTCTTGAGCAGATGGTGTAGTTTCTTTTGGAACTCCTTAGTGGGATCAGAGGATAGTGGCCTGTAGAATGTGGTGTTGGAGAATTGCCTGGCAGCCTCCTGTTCATAATCCAACCTGTTCATGATGACTAGAGCACTTCCTTTGTCAGCCCCTTTGATCGTAATGTCAGAGTTGTTTCTGAGGATGTGGATGGCATTACGTTCTGTATGGCTGAGGTTATGGGGCAAGTGATTCTGTTTGTTCATAATTTCAGCTTGTGCATGTCTGAGGAAGCACTCTATGTAGAAGTCCAGTCTGTCATTTCGACCATCAGGAGAAGTCCACGCAGAATTCTTCTTCTTGTAGTCAAGTATCAGAGGGGTAGCCATGTTAGTCTGGATCTGTAAAAGCAACAAAGAATCCTGTGGCACCTTATAGACTAACAGACGTTTTGCAGCATGAGCTTTCGTGGGTGAATACCCACTTCTTCAGATGCAAGTGGTGGAAATTTCCAGGGGCAGGTTTATATATGCAAGCAAGAAGCAAGCTAGAGATAACGAGGTTAGTTCAATCAGGGAGGATGAGGCCCTGTTCTAGCAGTTGAGGTGTGAAAACCAAGGGAGGAGAAACTGGTTCTGTAATTGGCAAGCCATTCACAGTCTTTGTTTAATCCTGAGCTGATGGTGTCAAATTTGCAGATGAACTGGAGCTCAGCAGTTTCTCTTTGAAGTCTGGTCCTGAAGTTTTTTTGCTGCAGGATGGCCACCTTAAGATCTGCTATTGTGTGGCCAGGGAGGTTGAAGTGTTCTCCTACAGGTTTTTGTATATTGCCATTCCTAATATCTGATTTGTGTCCATTTATCCTTTTCCTTAGAGACTGTCCAGTTTGGCCGATGTACATAGCAGAGGGGCATTGCTGGCATATGATGGCATATATTACATTGGTGGACGTGCAGGTGAATGAACCGGTGATGGTGTGGATGATCTGGTTAGGTCCTGTGATGGTGTTGCTGGTGTAGATATGTGGGCAGAGTTGGCATCGAGGTTTGTTGCATGGGTTGGTTCCCATCCCATGCAACATCTTCATCATCTGGACCCATGGGAAGGAGACTCTGGAAAAATTCCACCACGATTTCAACAGCTTCCACCCCACCATCAACCTCAGCCTGGACCAATCTACACGGGAGGTCCACTTCCTGGACACTACGGTACAAATAATTGATGGTCACATTAACACCACCCTATACCGAAAACCTACCGACCGCTATGCCTACCTTCATGCCTCCAGCTTCCATCCCGGGCACACCACAAGATCCATTGTCTACAGCCAAGCACTGAGGTACAACCGGATCTGCTCTAACCCCACAGACAGAGACCAACACCTACAAAATCTCCACCAAGCATTCTCAAAACTACAGTACCCGCACGAGGAAATAAGGAGACAGATCAACAGAGCCAGACGTGTACCCAGAAGCTTCCTACTGCAAGACAAACCCAAGAAAGAAACCAACAGGACTCCACTGGCCATCACATACAGTCCCCAGCTAAAACCCCTCCAGCGCATCATCAGGGATCTACAACCCATCCTGGAGAATGATCCCACACTTTCACAGGCCTTGGGTGGCAGGCCAGTCCTCGCCCACAGACAACCTGCCAACCTGAAGCATATTCTCACCAGTAACTGCACACCACACCATAGTAACTCTAGCTCAGGAACCAACCCATGCAACAAACCTCGATGCCAACTCTGCCCACATATCTACACCAGCAACACCATCACAGGACCTAACCAGATCAGCCACACCATCACCGGTTCATTCACCTGCACGTCCACCAATGTAATATATGCCATCATATGCCAGCAATGCCCCTCTGCTATGTACATCGGCCAAACTGGACAGTCTCTAAGGAAAAGGATAAATGGACACAAATCAGATATTAGGAATGGCAATATACAAAACCTGTAGGAGAACACTTCAACCTCCCTGGCCACACAATAGCAGATCTTAAGGTGGCCATCCTGCAGCAAAAAAACTTCAGGACCAGACTTCAAAGAGAAACTGCTGAGCTCCAGTTCATCTGCAAATTTGACACCATCAGCTCAGGATTAAACAAAGACTGTGAATGGCTTGCCAATTACAGAACCAGTTTCTCCTCCCTTGGTTTTCACACCTCAACTGCTAGAACAGGGCCTCATCCTCCCTGATTGAACTAACCTCGTTATCTCTAGCTTGCTTCTTGCTTGCATATATAAACCTGCCCCTGGAAATTTCCACCACTTGCATCTGAAGAAGTGGGTATTCACCCACGAAAGCTCATGCTGCAAAACGTCTGTTAGTCTATAAGGTGCCACAGGATTCTTTGTTGCTTCTTCTTGTAGTGTTGGTAGGAGGGTTCCTGTGGGTCAGTGCTCTGTTCAGTGATGTGTTGAAAATATTCCTTGAGTCGGAGACAGTGAAATTAGGCTTCCAGATCACCACAGAACTCTATCATGTGAGTTGGGGTGGTGGGGCAGAGAGACCCCGAGATAGGACAGACACGTCTGCTGGGCTAAGTGTGTGGCTGGATAGATTAACAATATTGTTGAGTGAGTTAAGGGTACCCACTGTTGTAGTACAGTAGCAGTTTAGGTAGTTTACTTTTCTTTTTCCTCTGTAGAGAAGTAAAGTGTGCGTTGTAAATGGCTTGTCTCGTTTTTTGCAAAGTCCAGCCACGTGGAAGTTTGTGGGGAAGGTTGGTTTTGTATGAGATTCTCCAGTTTTGATAGCTCATTCTTGATCTCCTGTTTGCTGTACAGGATGCTGATCAGGTGGTTCCTCAGTTTCTTTGAAAGTGTGTGGCACAATCTCTCACTATAGTCAGTGTAGTATGTTGATTGCAATCGGTTTTTTACCTGCAGTCCATTTGGTATGATGTCCATCTGTTTACACTTGGAGAGGAAGATGATGTCTGTCTGTATCTGTGTGAGTTTTTTCATGAAGTTGATGGATTTCCACTTCATAAGGCTAAATTCAGTGCCTTGCATGGTGCCAAGTATCAGAGGGGTAGCCTCAGACAGAGACAAACACCTGCAAGATCTTTATCAAGCATTCTTAAAACTACAATATCCACCTGGGGAAGTGAGGAAACAGATTGACAGAGAGAAGTGGATACCCAGAAGTCACCTACAACAGGACAGGCCCAACAAGGAAAATAACAGAACACCACTGGCCATCATGTACAGTCCCCAGCTAAAACCTCTCCAGCACATCATCAGCGATCTACAACCTATCCTGGAAAATGATCCCTCATTCTCACAGAACTTGGGAGGCAGGTCAGTCCTTGCTTACAGATAGCCCGCCCAACCTGAAAGAAACATTCACCATCAACTACACACCACATCACAGAAACACTAACCCAGGAACCCATCCCTGTAATGAACCCCACTGCCTACTCTGTCCCCATATTTACTCTAGCAACACCATCAGAGGACACAACGACATCAGCCACACCATCAGGGGCTCATTCACCTGCACATCTACTAATGTGATATAGGCCATCATGTGCCAGCAATGCCCCTCTGCCATGTACATTGGCCAAACCAGACAGTCTCTACATAAAAGAATAAATGGACACAAATCAGACATCAGGTATAGTAACATACAAAAGCCAGTAGGAGAACACTTCAATCTCCCTGGACATTCAATAACAGATTTAAAAGTAGCCATCCTTCAACAACAACAAAAAAACTTCAAAAGCAGACTTCAAAGAGAAACTGCAGAGCTACAGTTCATTTGCAAACTTAACACCATTAACTTGGGCTTAAATAGGGACTGGGAGTGGCTGGCTAAATACAAAAGCAATTTTTTCCTCTCCTGGTATTGACACCTCCTCATCAATTATTGGGAATGGACCACATCCACTGTGACACGCTGTACCTCGGGGGAATACCTTACACCCCCATGTTCATCTTTATAAAAAGATTGTGTGGTATCCAATGCAAAGTTTGTCATGTTGGGTGTCTTCAGAAGGCTCATAATGCACTGAGTGTGGTTGTTATGGTGATGTTATAGTAATTGTTACAGTAATGTTATAGTAAGGTTATAGGTTATAATGTCATGTATATAGTTATGAGGCTGAAAATGTATCCTCATGGCTTAAAGCAAGCCCAGGTAAAAACTCTCCACGAACAGAGAGGCAGTTCACACCTCTTCAGGGCATGGATAGGACAAACCCAGCCCAGCCTCACAGGAACAATGGACACTGGCTTAGGCAGCAAAAAAATAATTTGTTAGACCTTGAGGGTGTCACCCCATTCCTTTGGGCAGTTTGGGACTCCAATGAGGTAATGCTCACCTGACTCTGAAGAGGAGGGGGCAAAGTCAAGAGGAAAGAAAGGACATGATAAAATGGAGAGACATTTTGTCATACTCTCTCTTTTCCACCTACATCTAGAGACACCATCATCATGAAGTGACTGAAATGCTGATCAAAGGGAAGAGTCTGAGTGAAAAGTAACCAGCCAGCCTGTGGTGAGAAGCATCTAAGTTTTTAAGGACATTGAAAGTGCTAAGATCAGCTTAGATGCGTTTTGCTTTTATTTCATTTGATCAAATCTGACTTGTTATGTTTTGACTTATAATCACTTAAAGTCTATCTTTATAGCTAAATCTGTTTGTTTATTCTATCTGAAGCAGTGTGTTTGATTTGAAGTGTGCCAGAGGCTCCCCTTGGGATAACAAGCCTGGTACATATCAATTTCTTTGTTAAATTGATGAATTTATATAAACTTACAGCATCAAGTGGGCATAACTGGACACTGCAAGACAAAGGTTCCTAGGGTTGTTTCTGGGACTGGAGATATTGGCTAGTGTCATTCACTTGCAGGTAGCTGAGAGCAGCTTACATGCCAGAGGCTATGTGTGAACAGTCCAGGAGTGGGGGTTCTCACAGCAGAGCAGGGTAAGGCTGGCTCCCAGAGTCAAGGAATGGAGAGGCCTAGTAGATCACCAGTCCAGATAACACCAGAGAGGAATGTCACAGTCACCCTGACTTAATTGGCCTTGTCAACACTGGTTCTCCATTTGTAAGGTAACTCCCTTCTCTTCATGTGCCAGTATATCTATGCCCAGATCTGTAATTTTCACTCCATGCATCTGAAGCAGGGGCGGGTCCAGGACCCAGCACGCCAAGCACGTGCTTGGGGCGGCATGCCACGGTGGGCACTCTGCCGGTTGCCGGGAGGGCGGCAGGCAGGGTGCCTTTGGCGGCATGCCTGCGGAGGGTCCGCTGGTCCCGCGGCTTCGGTGGACCTCCTGCAGGCGCGCCTGCAGAGGGTCCGCTGGTCCCGCGGCTCCACCGAAGCCACGGGACCAGCGGACCCTCTGCAAGCACGCCTGCGGGAGGTTCACCGGAGCCGCGGGAGCGGCGAGCGGCAGAGCGCCCCCCGCAGCATGATGCCGTGCTTGGGGCGGCAAAATTTCTAGAGCCGCCCCTGATCTGAAGAAGTAGGTTATTTACCTACGAAAGCTTATGCCCAAATTAATCTGTTAGTCTTTAAGGTGCCACCGGCTTCCTCGTTGTTTTTGTAGATACAGACTAACACGGCTACCCCTTTAATGTCTAAAGCATGTTTTCCAAAAAGGCATACAGTCTGAATTGAAGACATCAAGAATCCACCACTTGCCTTGGTAGTTTGTTCCAGTGGTTAATCACCTTCACTGTAAAAATGTGTGCTTTATTTCTGGTTTGTATTTATTAGAGTTCAGCATCCATCCATGGTTCTAGTGATGCCTTTTCCCACTAGAAAGAAGAACCTTTTAATATCCAATATTTTCTCCCCATAAAGGTACTTATACACTGTAATCAAGTCACTTCTCAATTCATTTTTGATAAGCTAAACAGATTGAGCTCTTTAAGTCTCTCACTGTAAGTTATTTTCTTCAGATCTGAAATAATTTGTGTAGTTATTTTCCACATGCTCTACAATTTTTCAATATATTTTTCACTGTGTGGACACCAGAGCTGTGTACAGGATTCCAGGATCGATAAAATCAATGCCATATACAGAGGTAAAATCACCTCCCTATCCCTATTCACTACTCCCTCCCACCCCATCACTACAAACATCCCCATTTGATGATGATTCCCCAGTGATGACTATTTTTGAGCTCTGCCAGTTATCCAGTTCTCAGTCCTTTTAATGTGTGCTTTATTTATGCTGTATACATTATTTTTTTAAAATCAGAATATTGTGTAGTTCTAAACTAAATTCCTTACAAAAGTCTGAGCATATTACTTTTATGCAGTCACCTTTATCAATTACACTTGTAATCTCATCAAAGAATGAATCTGGTTTGTCTGACAAGACCAATTTTCCATAAAACCACGCTGACTGGCAGTAACTATATTCCTATCCTTTAATTCTTTATTAATTGAATCCTGGATCACTTTTTCCATTATTTTGCCTGGGATTGATGTCAGGCTAATTGGCCTGTGGTTATCCGGGTCATCATGTTTGCCCTTTCTGAATATTGGCACAACGTTAGCAGTCTTGCAGTAGAATTTTCCCAATATTTTAAGATTAATTTAAAGGAATGGCAGCACTCTAAAGATTTCCTCAGCTAGAACTTTTGGGTGCTCCAAATTTACTACACCTCTCAGCCTCCTTTCTGTGCCCTACATTACTCTGTCCCCTTTACTCTCATTTTAACCCCCACTACTATGGTTTCTCTGTCTCCTCCTCCATCCCAGATCCCTGTTTGTCTTTAGTCTTCCCATGTCCTCCACAGTCTCTGATCAATCTCCCTTTGCACCTCTTCAGCCTACCTTCTGTTCTTCACATTCCCTTCTCTCTTCATAGCGTCTTGTCTAGCCTCCAAACAATAGAGCAGCAGACATCTTGTCTGAGAGCAGCCTGGCTTCAGTCTTACTGAAAAGCAAGGGAGATAGCAGCCAGCTTACCCAGAGCAACTTTAAGCATGTTAGTCCAATGTGTACACAGCATCTGTGTATATATCTAGAAAGGACTTCAGTGGGACTAGCACATGCTTAAGTGTTTTGCTGGATCAGGGCTCAAATGAACAATGCTGTTATGCTGTCCCTGAACTTCTCACTATGTAGATGCAAGCGTGCTTTTGATGCACACAAGTAAAGACTGTTGTCAGAAAGTGCAGCATGGTCTGAGAAGATGATGCGGTCAGGATGCAGCGAGCTGTGTTGCATGGTCTACCCTCAGAACCAAAAAGTTAACGGGAAGCATTATGTATATCTGCCCCACACAGCTCTGAATCATGGGTTCCACTTTACACTGAAGGGTTTGCAAGGCCAGTAGATAGGAACGACATTGAGAATGGGACAGAATATTGATATTCTGGGAGAGTCTGGTAAGTAGGAGTATTAAAAATGGTGCTGTTTTGGCCAAACAACTGCAGAATCTCTCATATCTGATATGGGGTCAGTCAGATAGGTCAGCATAGTGACTGTATTACAGAGGGTTTATGGACATAATGAGGAAAGGAGGCAGAATACAAGTGTGATGAAAATGGTGATCTGGACAATTTGATTTATAATAATTTTAATTAACCTTTATTGGCATGACAAACAATACAAGTGGTGCTGAAATGTAACAAAAAATCAGACTACTTGATGTTTGTCCATCGTTTTCGAAGAAGACCTTAACATCTATCAGGTTGTGAGCTGTCCACGGTGCATCCGCAAATGGCTGGTAAGGCCAATACGGGCACGGAATGTTCTGCCACATGTCGGGCAGACATGTGTGGGCACCACTGTTACAACATTTGCAGCTCTGGCTTTACGGAGTGCTCGCTTCTCTTGTGCTAGGGTTATCCTTCTGGCTTCAGATGTCTGGCAGCCTTGGTGGATCAGCGTACACCATGTCGATCGGTCTTGTGCCAGGGTTTCTCAGGAGGTGATGTCGATATCCAGGGACTTAAGAGAGGCTTTCAGAGTATCTTTGTATCGCTTCTTTTGTCCCCCGTGTGATCGCTTTCCTTGAGACAGCTCACCATAGAAGAGCTGTTTGGGGATGCGGTGGTCTGGCATCCTTGCAACATGGCCTGCCCAGCGTGTCTGGGCTTTCATAAGCAGAGTGTAAACTGATGGCAGGCCTGCTCTGGAAAGGACTTCTGTGTCAGGCACCTTATCCTGCCACCGAATCCTCAGAAGTCTGCGGAGGCAAGTCGTGTGGAAGTGGTTCAATTGCCTAGCTTGCCTCCTGTATACAGTCCAGGTCTCACTGGCATACATCAAGGTAGTTAGCACTACTGCTTGGTAGACTTTAAGCTTTGTAGCAAGGCTTAATTCCACGGTGGTCCCACACGTTGGTCAGCAGTCCGCCAAATGCAGAGCTTGCCTTGGCGATTCTGCAGTTGACCTCGATGTCAATTGTCACTGCGCGGGAGAGGGTGCTGCCAAGGTATGTAAATTGGTCCACTGCTTGCAGCTTTTTGCCACTGTGATGGTGGGCTCTTGGTGTTGGGCTTTCGGAGCTGGCTGGTGCATCACTTCGGTTTTCTTTATGTTGATAAGAAGGCCGAAGTTATCGCATGCTGCTGCGAATTTGTCCATGCTGGCTTGCATTTCCTGCTCTGATCCAGCATTCAGGGCACAATCGTCAGCAAAAAGGAGGTCTCGTAGCACAGTCTCCTTTATCTTGGTGACAGCCTGGAGTCTTCGCAGGTTGAACAGTTTCCCATCAGTCCTGTATCTCAGGCTGACTCCCAAGGAACTGTTCTGAAAGGCGTCTGACAGCATGGCTGAAAACATCATGCTGAACAGGGTTGGTGCCAACACACACCCTTGCTTGACGCCATTTGTGACAGGAAAGGCCTCTGAAGCTTCTCCGTCGTCCAGAACATGAGCCGTCATGCCGTCGTGGAACTGATGTACCATCAGGATGAATCTATCAGGGCACCCAAACTTCGACATGATACGCCACAGACCTTCACGACTGACAGTGTCAAAAGCCTTAGTGAGATTCACAAAGATGGTGTACAGTTCACGATTCTGCTCTTGACACTTCTCTTGGAGCTGTTGGACTGCGAAGATCATGTCCACAGTGCCACGCTCTTTACGAAAGCCGCACTGTGTCTCGGGTAATAGACCCTGTTCCAGGTGGTCAATCAGGCAATTCAGCAACACTCGTGCAAAGATCTTGCCTGCGCTGGAAAGCAATGATATTCCTCTATGATTGTCGCAGACTTTTCGATTTCCTTTCCTCTTATAGAGGTGTACGATGGACGCGTCTTTCAATTCCTGAGGAATAGACCCTTGATTCCAGAAGGACTGAAACAGTTGAGTGAGTTTGTCAACAAGCACTGCACCACCATCCTTATAAACTTCTGCTGGGATCGCATTAGATCCTGAGGCCTTGCCACTGGACAGCTGGCTAATGGCCTGTAGGATTTCAGTCTCTGATGGTAGAACGTCCAGACTGTGGTTGATATCCACCTGGGGCATTCTATCAATCACCTCGTTATTAATGGAAGATGGGCGGTTCAGTACGGATTGAAAATGCTCAGCCCAACGCTGTAGAATCAGAGTCTTCTCAGTAATGAGAGTTACACCATCTAAATCCAGTAAAGGAGAGCTCCCTGAGGCTGAGGGCCGTACAAGGATCTGATGGCTTCATAGAACCGTTTGGCATTGTTTCTATCAGCAAACATCTGGATTTCACCTGCCTTGGCACTCAACCAGGAGTCCTGCATCTTGCAAAGCTTGCTCTGTACGGTCCTGCGAGTGTTGTTAAAGGCATTTTTCTTAGCTGATGACGATGGGTCGTTCTGATGAGCACGGTAAAGGCGGTGCTTTTCAGCAAGTAAGGCCTTGATCTCTTCATCGTTTTCATCAAACCAGTCCTGCTGTTTCCTGTGTGAGGGTCCAAGAACCTTTAGTGCAGAAGAGTGCACAATATTCCGGAAGCGTTCCCAGTCCTTCTCAGCATTTTCCTCTAATTGCAGCTCTAAGAGTTGGTTGTCAAGATCTTCTGCTAGTAAAGCTGCTGTATTGGGGTTCCTCAGTTTACTGACGTTAATCTTTTTCACCACAGCTCTGTTTCCCTGCGGATGTCTCTTTGGCTTGATGTAAAGGCTTAATTTAGAGATGATGAGTCTATGATCAGTCCAACAGTCAGCACTCGGCATGGCCTTAGTCACCTTTACATCCTGTCTGTCTTTCCTCCGCACGATGACATAATCAATGAGATGCCAGTGCTTGGAGCGTGGATGCATCCAGGACGTTTTTTTGCGAGTGGGCAGGCGGAAGATGGTATTGGTAATGATCAGATCATGAGCCACACATGTCTTCAGGAGTAGTAGGCCATTGCTGTTACATTTGCCGATTCCATTTTTTCCAACGACGCCATTCCAGGCAGAGTGATCAGATCCTACTCTCGCGTTAAAATCGCCAAGTAGAATCAGCCTGTTGGTACGCTTCACAGATGAGAGTAGGGCATCAAGATCTTCATAAAACTTGTCCTTTACTTCATCCGGATTCGTCATTGTGGGTGCGTAAGCGCTGATTAGTATAGCTTGCTTTCCTCTCGGTAGTGGAAGATGCAGCGTCATGAGTCGGTCGTTCACACCCTTGGGAAGACTGGCAAAATTGCGGACAAGTTGATTCTTAACCGCAAAGCCAACTCCAGATTCACGACGTTCGTCACTGCTACGTCCACACCAGAAGAATGTGTAACCACCCCCTATTTCTGTGAGCTGACCTTCGTTGGCTAGACGAGTTTCACACAAGGCTGCAATATCGATGTTAAATCTTGCGAGCTCTCTAGCGACCAGGGCTGTTCTTCTTTCTGGTCGATCTGCTGAGGGGTTATCTTGAAGCGTGCGTACATTCCATGTACCAATAATGAGTGGTTAAGTATCTATCAGAGTGGTTATGATCTAGCTGGGACAGGATTACACACTGTGCCTGGGGGGTTGATCCCTTGTGTCCATTTATCATTTCTAACTTTTCCCGGTCCAGAGACAGGTTGCTACTTAGTGTCACACTGTCTCTCTACCTTCTCCCTTCCTTTTTCTAGGGTAAATTCTCATTGCTTTGAATTGGAGTTTTACAATTGATTTCAGTGGGAGCTCAGTTAGGCCAATGTCAATTGCTTTTCAAACTCTCACACACAATGTGTGCTTCCCAGTTTTTGTGTGTGTTGTTTTCCATGAATTCCATCTTTATATATGCTTTGTTGTGCTGTTAGGAGTCGCTAATATTAGACAATAAAATCAAAGTACCCCTTATAACTCACAGAAATAACACAACTTGTAGATATCCATTAAAAAAATCTGTATTCAAGTTACCAATCAGTCTGTGTTCCTGTGACTACTGTTTCTCTCTAGAAACTGTCCATTCTGTTCTGTGTCGCTTTGTATTTCAACTCCACCTGAACATACTAAAAGCTTTTGTGTTAAAGGTGTGGCTGAAAGTGAATGTATCTCACTCCAGCTAGGTATCATGTGTCGTTCAAAACTCCTCTGGGGCTGCAGTTAACCTCTCTGTGGTTTATATGAAAGGTACATTTAACTTATAGGTTTAACATAACACCTGTGATATTAGTTAAAAGAGATGTGCGAACCACTGTATTAATTCCTCTCTTGTTTATCTTTGAGTCCTTGATCATTCCCAACTCATTAAGACTTTCGGAGGATCGCTTGTAATGATTTTAAGTCAAATCCTTCTACAA
The DNA here is from genome assembly GCF_016161935.1 of Mauremys reevesii. Taxonomy (NCBI): domain Eukaryota; kingdom Metazoa; phylum Chordata; order Testudines; family Geoemydidae; genus Mauremys; species Mauremys reevesii. Next base: position 121,520,893 of record NC_052624.1, on the reverse strand, counting down.
AGATTCTTAGCACAGGTAGGTATTTAAATAAAGTTAGTGATTTCCTATACTTATTAGTTATGCTTAACTACTATGTGGTAATTGAAAATACTGGTCAACTTCTGGGACATCAGGGGCTATGTATGTGCTGGCAAAAGATCACATAAACCTACACAGTTGCTGTGTATCAGAAAATGGCCACTCCAAATGTATCCCCACAAAAAAAGGGGAGAGGACACATGAGAAGAGTCTCAAAGAAGTGTATGGAGTAAAACAAAAGGGATGGTGGTTAAAGAGTGTATTTTGCCTCTTTATGGAGTTGAATTGTCTGAGCCATGGTCCATATTCAGACACTTTTACACAAATCTTTTCTAATCTGTGAGAAAACAGATTGCATGGGGTGTTTTCTTCTGGCTGTTCAGAGCCAGAATACAGGTGCATGTTTATTAACACTGCTGCTTCATATGACCCATAACATTTAGATGTTGAAATAAAGGCACGGGTGTGACATACAATGCACATCACTCCTGTTAGTTCTTTGTGCTTGAAAAGAAAACCACTCTGACAGCCCTACTCCTCTGAAAGTGTCAGAATCCCACTGTGATATTAGTTAAAAGAGATGTGAGAAATACATAACAATGTGAATTGCCCCATCCTCATCACTAATAATGTAGCATTAAAACATTTAAATGAAGAGCTGCAGGCACCTAATACACAGGCATTCCTTTAAATAAGAGGCTTCATGTGCATTTGTGCCACTAAATCTGTCTTGTTACTATACCCAGGATAAGGTGCCCTATCAACAGATAAATAACTATTTTCTTTTCTTTACCTTTGCACCTCTCCCCTTTGTAGCACCCCTTCTCTCCTTCCCTCCCCTCTTCCCCCACATTGCAATTTGGGTTAGGTGATGGGTGACCGGCACTACTTTATGAAAAATAAGAAACAAATTATAAGCAATAGTAGAACGGAGTGAACAAAACAAAATGTTCTCTGAATATTCACTCCCTTTTAAAAATGAGTTTGCTTTGTATTTCTATGCCAATTTCTGTTTTGTTTCCATCAATCGCTGTGTGAGCAATCTGTACTTACACAAATGTTCACAAGAAAGTAAATGTCAGTGTTGCATGCCTGTGTATTCATCATGGTAACCAAAATTTAAATTCACTCACAAATATTTCTGCTAGAAGTGCTTACTCACTCATGCAACCAGGAATCAGAAACAGTACCATGTGACTTATCTGTGTGACAGTACCATGTGACTCATGTATGTGTGTGACAGCGCAATCTAGTCAATAACAAATAACCATCACTACTCAAATACTGAATATGGAACACTGAATTGGCACAGAGAACTAGTTGCATTTACTTCATAGATTTAAATGTTTATTGAATAATTTTAAATAACATAAATTCCTGGAAATTGTGATCTGTTAACAGATACACTAAATGGAGAAAAAACAGGCTGAATTTGTCAGCTAAATTATTCATTGTAAATTATTCACGTTACTCTAATCATAATAAACCATCAAAATACTAATTCAGACATACCTATCTATTGCTTCTGGAAAGAACAATTAATTACATTTATTTATTATAAATTATTTAGGTATTTATTTACTATTATATTTATTTTATAAATTCTGGATTTACAGAAATCTTTCTGAACTGTCTCACCAAAGGAATTGATCTTGCAAACTCTTTTGTGTATAGTCCGTACTTAGGTGAGTAGTACAGTTGAAGTCAGTGTAGACATTCACAAGCTTCATTAGGGCCAATTCTAGAGATTTTTCTGGCCCAAGTGAATTTCATTTGGCTGTTCGCTTATTTATTGTAATGTTTTGTTTTTAAGCTTTTCATTAAATACATTTCTCAAATTAATCTGTCTCATCACTAGTATCTGTTTCTCCTTTACTTAGTTACCTCCCACTTCTATTCTAATCTTTTCTGTAATATGTTCAGCTTTTATTACTTTACGTCTCAGCTCCTCAAACCCAATTCACCCCTTTCCTCTTTTTTCCCCTTTTATTTGTTTTCGGCAACTCATGTTTTTAAATCTTTCTACTCCCCCTCAATTGTATTCCTTCTCTTTCATTGTCACTCTCTTCTATGTCAATTAATGTGTCTGAGCATAAGAGCCAAAAATTAAATATTGAGAATTTTCTTGTATCAGCCTTAATAGGGATTCAGTCATCCCTCTTTCACTTTCCTGTCTCCCTTTCATCTTTTTGTCCATTCACTCCTTTTCTTTCTGCTCTGCCACTTTTCTTCCTTTCAGTTTGTCTCTAACACCTATTGATCCTTCCAACTCTATATCAGGACATCAACTGAGGTGAATCACATGCCACACAGGTCATATGTTTGCAGTTAATGAACTAGAGAGCGTTTTGGCTCAAAAACCTCAAAGAACAAACATTACAGATATTTGGGAAGTACCAAAAAGTACTCCCTGAATTTGTCTATGGTATAAGATTATCATTCTATATGTTTATTGTGCCAATGACAGTTACCTCTGAGAATCTACTAATTTAAAAAAAAATGGTTTTTTAATTTTTCTGTTGATGACTGAGTAGTTTGCACTTTTTCTTCTGCATCAGTAGTGAACAAGGGCTCCATTCTGATGCTAGGGGTACTGTGCTACAGGAAGTTCCCTCTTTTATTGATCTATACAACTGAAGTATTGTAGCTTGTAGTCTTAAACTCCTGTTGACACTTTTCATAAAAGCAGGAAGGAATGTTAACCTCAATATCCTGGCTAAATTCCAGCTTAGTAAATTACATTCTTTCTACCTAAAAATCCACCTATAGTTTGAACCAGAGAAGTTTGTGTTCACTTTTTCTATTAAATTGTGTTTCTAGTGCAGAAAAGTTGTCACATTTTAATGGATATGCGTGTGGAAGGGAGGGGGCAAACTTTTAAAAGACAAAAGACAATTGATAAATATAGATGGACCAACAGGGGAGTACAAGGAAACACTAAGACAATATTGATTGGCATCATAGGCAATGGTCTCAGCACAATCGCATTTTTTGTAAGCCACCCAGTAAGGAGGGATTGGAATGAGGTAGCTTTGCAGATGTTTATGGGAAGCATCTCCCAAGCATGAGGGGCCCCATGGGAGAAAGAATGAAGGTGTCTGAAAATTTAGCAACTTGCAACAGACGTGCAATACTTTCTTTCCCTCCTGAAGCCAGAAGGCAATGCCTCGGAATAAAGTGCAATCTGGTGGCTGTGCTGCAAGAAAAAGATTCATGGCTTGAAAGGATAAGTACTGACACAGAGCAACATCAGAGAGGCTGAGGAGTACTTGGACAACAAGATCAGGAAACATAACAACCCCAGATTCAATTAAAAAAAAAGGCAACCAAGGGACCAGAGAGAGTGGAAACCAGAGAGGACGGCTGGCAGTTCATGACCACCAGAGTGAAATGGACCAGACAGCATTGTACATGGTTGGAGTCAGATGAGGATGGGCAGACTGAAACCACAATAAAGAAGAGGACCAAATGGGATTCCACACAATTACACATATCCGATTGTTATTGTGTTCTCAGCATGGAAACTACAGAAAATGTATCTATAGGGTAGGTGTAGCTGGTCAAATAGAACAGAGAGCTGCACACAGCATACTGGTGAATGGCTGCTCATCCCAACCGACAAGACAATCAAGTATGACCACAAAGAGATTTGCAACCATACAAAGAAGACAGACAATCCTGGTCAGGGATTCTATGCTAAGAAGAATAGAAAGAACATTCTGCAAAGGACAGGTGGAAAATTGGATGGTATGCTGTCTTCCTGGCACTAAAACATGAGCTATAACTGCAGGACTAGATAGGTTACTGAAGTCTGCAGGCCAGGATCCATTCGTTATAAAGCATATTGCTTCTTCACATGATACCAAATATTTTATAGATTACTTCAGGGAACTCACAAAGATGCCAAAGGAAAGAAATATCCAAGTAATCTTGAAGATCCTTCCTGTCCCACAAGTGAAGGATTGAGGGACAGGAGAAGATCCTGAAAGCAAACCGCTGGCTACGTAAGTGGTACAAAGTAGAGGATTTTGGGTTTGTAGAACACTGGGACACCTTCTGTGGAAGGAGGGGCTGTATCGTTTGGAAGGTTTCACCTCAGTGGAAGGGGGAACAATCTTCTAGGGAACAAGCTGGCTTTACTGTCAGGAGGGTGCTGAACTAAAAATAGAAAGGGAGGGTGAAAAAGAGGGAACAACTGAGCATTTGTTTACCCCAAAAATATAGATGTTGAAAACAAAATTATGCAAAGCACTTGTGGGGATGGTGGTGGCAGGTGATGATTTAATTGCCTATACTGTACATTAATTCTGGGAGCGTTGGTATTGAAATTGCTCATTTATGAACATTAATTTGACCTAGCTTTTATTACTAAAACTTTCTTGCAGGAAGAATTTCATGATTGGAATATTAAAATCACTGGCTATATCCTATTTTGGAAGGATAAGTGGGCAAAAGGGGAGGGGGAGTCATACTTGATGTCAAAAATGGCATTACCTATTTTCAAATCATTGCTAACTCAGAAGAAAATGATTGTGAATGCTTATGGATCAATGACCGAATAAGTGACGCTCAAGATAGGGTACTAGTTGATGCCTGCTTCAGACCACCAAAGCACACTAGGGAACAGGATGACTGGCTCCTTAAGTACCTATCTAAAATGTGTAGGAAAAAAGCTGTGTGATGGTGCAGTACTGTGTTCAATTTTGGTCACCAATGTGTAGAAACGATGTAGAAAAACTGGGAAGGATCCAGAGGTGAGCGACAAAGATGATCAGAGGGATGGAATGCAGCCATATGAGCAAAGGCTGAAGGAACTGGGCATGTTTAGTTTGGAAAAGAGGAGATTAAGGGAGATATGATAGCAGTCTTCAGATACTTGAAAGGCTGCCATAAAAAAGATGGAGAAAAGTTGTTTTCTTTTGCCACAGAGAACAAGAAAACAGGCAATGGGTTCAAACTACAGCATAGCAGGCTTAGATTAAATCTCGGGAAAAACTTCCTAAGAACAGTAGAACTGGAACAGGCTTCCTAGAGAGGTTGTGGAAGATTCTTCACTGGAGGTTCTCAAAAGGTTTTCAAAAGGAGGCTGGATAGCCATCTGTCTTGGATGGTTTAGACACAACAAATCCTGCATCTTGGCAGGGGGGTTAGACTAGATGACCCTTTGAACCCTATGATTCTATAATGGGGAGCAGGCTAAGCATATTTTAGCAGATGTCCAAAAATCCACAATCTCACAGTCAAGAGAGAAGACTTCACTGGTTAAAAAACAGCCTGACTTAGAGGGGAAGCAAAAGCAGCAATTCAAAATAAATAATAATGTATAACAAATGGTGAGACAGAAGTTGATAACAATGAATATAAATTAGAAGGTATAAATTGCAGAAAATTGGTAAACGAAGCAAAAGGAAACATCCATGGCCAGAATAGATAAGTACAATAAAGAAGGAGTTTAAGTATATCAGGAACAAAAGGAACCCTAACAATCATAATGTAGAAAAGGCAGAATTGGTCAATACATATTTTTGTTCTATATTTAGGAAAAAACAGACAATGTCTTAATGTATTTAAGGTGTTTAGGCAGGTTATATTACCTCTGTATTTGGTGTGACCACTACTGGGATACTGTGACTAGTTCTGGTGTCCACAATTCAAAAAGGACGTTGAAAAATTGAATAGGGCCAGAGAAGAGCCACATGGATGACTGAAGGATTAGAAAACATATTTTATAGTAAGAGATTCAAGGAACTTGATCTATTTGGCTTTCAAAGAGAGTTTAGGGTTGAATTAATAAGTCTATAGGTAATAGAGTGTTTCAAGATCCCTGGCCAGACTGCCCCTTCTGAGACCCTTTCCTGGTCCCTCAAATGCATACCTCTCAAGTGGCAGGCCCACACATCTAGTTATCTTTGGTCTGAGAGCCTGCAATCCAAACACTCTCTGACTGGGTCTCTGGGCTCTATCCTCCTGGTTATCAACTGTGATATCTAGCAAGCACAGCAAGCTTGGCTCCTGGAAGAGCTTTCCTTCAGGAGCACATGGACAATAACACTTCGCAGTGACACAGAAGCAGCTTCTTCAAAACTAAGTGTGATTTATTTTGCCAAAAGGTACACAGCCCTCAAAAAATGGTTTAAAACAACAAAGAGACCTGTACACATATTGTCTTACCTTTGCTTGGCACTGCCCTCAAGCACCTGGAAGACATGACTTAGCCTTGGTGTCCCCTCTTCTTTAGGGGACCAAGTTACAGCTTGCCCAATGCAGACCCCTGACTCTCAGCCAGTATCTCTGTTTCAGTCTGCAGCTGCTGACAACTTCCCCTCCCCTGTCTCTAGAGCAGATCCTTTAACAGATGAGTGTCTTTTGGTCACCAGTTTCTCAGCCTTGGCAAACAGCCCTGTCACCAGGGTTGGGGAGTCCCTCTTCACAGTTACAAATCTGTATATTGTGTTTGAGGGGGATGTGCATTATCTAGACCATTGTTTTACCTTTCCTGCCTGGTTTCTTTAACAACTCCTTTTTTATCTTATAATGTATCCAGGCAAAGTAATATCACACAGATACACTGAGGGCATATTATGTTTATAAAAATTAATTCAGATATTTCCCTGTTCTCCATAGAGGGTATAACAAGATCCAAATAATGTCTGGAAATTAAACTAAACACATTCAGACTAGAGATAAGGTGCATTTTTAAAAAAAACTAGTGATGGTAATTAACCATTGGGACATTTTACCAATAGATGTGATGGATTCTCAATCATTAGAAATGTTAAAATCTAGATTAGATTTTTTTTTCTAAAAATATGTTCTAGTTTCACTCCATGATGGTTTTTAAACTAACAAAGGGTATTGAAAGGGTGGTGTCTCACTTTGTGAATTAAATAAATCAGCTTCTTTTTTTTTTTAAAAAAGGAAATTGGAAAAAAAATAGTATATGCAGTAATAAAGTGCACCCACATGGGTCAGCAGTAGAGCCCAATCAACGGACATTCACATCTGCAGCTCAGACCTCTATAAATTGAGCTATAGGATTAATTCCTATTATGTTGTTGCTGGTAATTTGAATGAAGAATCTCTCTCTTTTTCCTTTCTCTTTTTTCTGTAACTTTTTAAACCTTGATAACTAGTCATACAAAAGATACAGCATCATTTGTGGATTTGTGCAAACTACACATATTAAAGACTTTCACATATTAATTTTTTCTTGTAACTTCTTTATTTCTACAGGTAGTCAGAAACTGGAATTTCCATTCTACGGGGAATTCTGACACTTCAAAATTTGTCCTCATTCCAAATTGGAATGAAAAGCTGAAATTTCACATGATATGAAAATTCTGGATTCAGAACTATATATTATGTTTTGATAATGTCAAAAGATTACTATTTAAAATATTAGCCATATATTAAAATATTATATATAAATATAACATAAGCCATGCCTGCTCAGCGTGACACTGTGTTCCACTCTAGTGATGGCTAGGCCAGCTAGAAATTGATGATCCTGCTACAGCCTCGGCTGACAGAGATGTGTCTTTTCTCTTGGACAGGAGAGGCTCATGCATTAAGATTAAGATTAATGTCCAGGTTGATCCCCACTGCCAATGACCCACCCAAGAGCATCAACATTACAGGTGGCTCCCCCATTACAGGGATTGTAGGCAATTCCCTGACTGCCTCTTCCTAGTTGAGGGAGTGTAAGTGATCTTCCTGAGGTTAGCACTCTGGGGAAATTGGCACCCTCATCACACTCAAGCAACTTAACTCCTGCAATTAGTTATCAAGACACATGGGTTCCTCCACATTACAGAGCCCACTAGAGTGGAATAAACTGGACTCATGAATTCCATGAAATCTATTCTGAGAGCTGTGTTACTCGCAGGTTGTAAGGTGTTACTGATGTACTATTCGAAATCTATCTTCCTCTTTCCTCTATATTTCCCCTTGTGATTAAAGTGTACCTTGATTGTTGGTTCATCCTTTATGGAGGTGTCAGAAAAGTATATGTATGAAGCATCAGGCTAATTATAAAGATAAGTACCAAGTCAGGGATAGTCAAAACCACATAGGGAAGTACAGTAGGGTTCCTGTTTCCCTTAAACAGTCAGGTGGAGGCACCACCAGTTAATAGCTAAGAATCCAGGCCATTGAAACTCACTGTGGCCAAAGCAGAGAGGCACCAGGTAAAGGCTTCTGTTGATGATTAACTACTCTTAGACTACAGAGACCCATAAAATCACCTTACATTCTTCACTGACTTCCCAGTTGAATTCCATGTACAGGCCACCACTTGTAAGTCCAACACCCCTGGGTGGATGTGATGGGGTCCCTGGGTTGCAAACTGGACTGTGGGATTGCTGAGCACCCTGTCCCATCAACCTGGGCTGGCCCTCACACTGGGATGCTGATGTTAAGTTACAAACCTCTGGCAGGAACTGCACTTACACAACCATCCACAGGTAGGGACACACCCAACTGAGTTACATGAATGCTCTCCCAGCCACTCATGGACCAACAATAGAGATGCTCAATTCCTCCCAGCTCCCCAACTTTGCACCCCAGAACTCTACCGTCTTGCAGTGGTCAGAAGCCTAACCAGTGTGAGTTCATTATTCAGTTCACCACTCCCACTACTAACCTTTGTAAACTGAGCCAAGCACTTCAACCAAAACTCAGTTTTAGGTAAAATATAAAACAGATGTATTAACTACAGAAAGATTTTAAGTGGTTATAAGTAACAAGCATAGAGATCAAAGTTGGTTACTAAAGAAATAAAAACAAATTTTCAGTCTAACTTCTACAAATTAAACAGGATTTGAATCAAGCAGTGTCTCACCCAGAGAGATGGTACAAGCAGGTTACAGAGCCTCAATACACAGACTGAAACTACCTTCCAGCCTGGGATCACCCTTCCTCAGATCAAAATCTCTGTCCTCTAGATGTTTCTCCAGGAGTTGAGTTGGGGATGGAGGAAGAGGAGCCAAGTGATGATGTTACTTCCCCTCCTTTTATTTTCTTCCAGCTTGCTGGAAAGATCTTTGCTGTGATTTGGGGATCAGGCAGTTCCCATTGGTCAAGCAGTCTCCATTGCATACATGCTGTTTCTGAGACATCTCTGGGATGGCCATTGGGAGAGTGGATTCCCTTTAATCAGCCATTACACATCTGACTGGTCCTTCATTGCAATTGAAAGGTTGGCTGTGGGTGTCTTCCAACCTCACAACATATTTTAGTGACACATATAGCAATGCTTCATAACTTCATAAATGATATCATATAAAATCCAACTGGATATTAATGTTCAGTAGACCAAAACTTTAAAAATGATACCTCACAAGGTATACTTTGTACAAAACATATTATAATCATATCACCATGGTGAATAGGGGGACTCCAGGGTACTACGGTGAGGTAGAGAGTGTCACAGTGGATTTTCAGCAGTGGGGACCAAATTTGGGACCTCTAGATCTTAGTGCATGAGCCTCTACTGCCTATCAGCTGAGGATGTAGCAGGCTCACCAGTCTCTAGCTGGCCTACCCACAACGAGAGGGGGAGAGAGTGCCACACTGAGCAGGCATGGCTTACAATAATATAAAAGTCCAAACAAAATGAGTCAAAAAGTTAAAGTCAAAACAAACTATTTTACCTTATTAAAATGAAATGACTTACCTTACTGAGAGTAAATGCTTTGAAATTACAAAAATGAAATATTTTGACATCGAACAAAAATGAAAGTCAAAATGATAAACTATTTCCTGTTGAAAAATTTGTCAAAATCAACATATTACCATGAAACCTTTAGATTTCAACCAAACTGCATTTTTGAGAGAAACGATTTCAGAAAATTGTTTCAACCAGCCTATTTATTAGATTTTTAATGAGGTCTGTAGGAACAATGAGACAATGAAATAATTTTGGTTGCAAACAGCTTTCTGAAATAGTTACAACTAAGCTCAGATTAGTTTTGGATTTATTCCCTCCTCCTCCCCGCAGGAAAATGTTATAGAAAATTCAAGCACTTCCCAGACTACATGGGGCATTTTGAATTAATTCTCTAACCCAAAATACACAATTGTAGAGAACTTCATTATCTTTGTTATAAAATAGAAATGCTGGAGCAACCTGAACTAATGGGGCACTATATAGTGTTGCTGTAATAGACTTCTGTAAGGTATTTGACTTAGTATCACACAATATTTTGATTAAAAAACAAACAATATAGAATTAATATGGAACACATTAAATAGATTAAAAACTGGGTAGTTGATAGGCCACAAAATGTAACTGTAAACAGGGAATTGTTATTGAGTGGTATGTTTCCAGTGGGATCCAGCAAGGCCCTTTACTATTTAACATTTCTGTCAATGATCTGGAAGAAAACTTAAAATCATCAAGTGATAAAGTTTTCAAATGCCACAAAAATTGTGGGAGTGGTAAATAATGAAGAAGGCAGGTCACTAGTACACAATGATCTGGATCACTTGGTAAACTGGGCGCAAGCAAACAGTCTGCATTTTAACACCGCTAAATGTAAATGAATACATTTAAGAACAAAGACTGCAGGCTATACTTGAAAGATGGGAGATACTACCCTCCAAAGTAGTCACTCTGAAAAAGATTTGGGAGTCATGGCGGATAATCAGCTGAACATTAGCTCCCTGTGTGACATCGTAGCCCAAGAGCTAATGTGGGGAATCTTGAGTAGGAGTAGAGAGGTTATTTTAGCTCTGTAGTTGGCATTGGTGCAATTGTTGCTGCAATCCTGTATCCCGTTCTGGTATCTACAATTCAAGAAAGATGCTGATAACTTGGAGAGGATTCAGAGAAGAGCCATGAGAATGATTAAAGAATTATAAAACATGCTTTACAGTGATAGATTGAAAGAGCTAAATCTATTTAGCTTTACAAAGGGAATGTAAAGGAGTGACTTGATCACAGTCTTTAAGTATCTACACGAGGAACAAATATTTAATAACGGGCTCTTTGATGTAGCAGAGAAAGATATAACACAATCCAATGGCTGCAAGTTGAAACTAGACAAAGTCAGACAAAATAAGACATATTTTGAACGGTGAGTGTAATTAACCATTGGAATAGTTTACTAAGAATTGTGGCGGAGTCTCCACTACTGACAATTTTTATATCAAGACTGGAAATTTTTCTAAAAGATAAAGTGAGCAAGAGAGAAGACATGTTGATGTATTTTGGTATAAGATTTAAACCAGCATGAGTTTGGGATAAGTGCATCAGTCATGAGACATGAAGCTATCAATGGGTTATCCAGATCATGTTATCACTTGAGCAAGTCACTATTTGATGTTTTTTTAATTTTCATTATGAATACTGAAAAGGATGAGTTTAATAATAAATATTAATAATTTTTCAGCTCATATAAAGGCTCTGTTTTCAGTGAAAACATGGCCATGTGAAAGCCAAGTGAAAAAGCACCTTTACATTTGAAATGTGAATACTTATATATTTTCATCTGCTCCAGAATTGCATCATGCAATGGATCAAGTCAAATCTGATACATATAGGTGGTGTAATTTCAACAAGATCTTTTGCTTTTTTTGTTCAGCCTTCATCCCCTCTTTATCATTAATGATCTGGAGGATGGTGTGGACTGCACTCTCAGCAAGTTTGCAGATGACACTAAACTGGGAGGAGTGGTAGATATGCTGGAGGGTAGGGATAGGATACAGAGGGGCCTAGACAAATTAGAGGACTGGGCTAAAAGAAACCTGATGAGGTTCAACAAGGACAAATGCAGAGTCCTGCACTTAGGACGGAAGAATACCATGCACTGTTACAGACTAGGGACCGAATGGTTAGGAAGCAGTTCTGCAGAAAAGGACCAAGGGGTTACAGTGGACAAGAAGCTGGGTATGAGTCAACAGTGTGCCCTTCTTGCCAAGAAGGCTAACAACATTTTAGGCTGTATAAGTAAGGGCATTGCCATCAGATTGAGCGATGTGATCATTCCCCTCTATTCGACATTGGTGAGGCCTCATCTGGAGTACTGTGTCCAGTTTTGGGCCCCACACTACAAGAAGGATGTGGAAAAATTGGAAAGAGTCCAGCGGAGGGAAACAAAAATGATTAGGGGGCTGGAGCACATGACTTATGAGGAGAGGCTGAGGGAACTGGGATTATTTAGTCTGTAGAAGAGAAGAGTGAGGGGGCATTTGATAACTGCATTCAACTACCTGAAAGGGGGTTCCAAAGAGGATGGATTTAGACTGTTCTGAGTGGTACCAGATGACAGAACAAGGAGTAATGGTCTCAAGTTGCAGTGGGGGAGGTCTAGGTTGTATATTAGGAAAAACTTTTTCACTAGGAGGGTGGTGAAGCAGTGGAATGGGTTACCTAGGGAGGTGGTGGAATCTTCTTCCTTAGAGATTTTTAAGATCAGGCTTGACAAAACCCTGGCTGGGATGATTTAGTTGGGAATTGGTCCTGCTTTGAGCAGAGGGTTGGACTAGATGCCTCCTGAGGTCCCTTCCAACCTTGATATTCTATGATTCTATGAATTACGTGCCTTAAGAACTGGAGTTGAATTTGTCATAGAATACTTTTTCCTATTAAATTTTAGTGAAGAATTCTCAATTACCTTCAGAATTTGTTGTATCCTTCTGTTGTGTTCTTCTTAAGACTTTCCGCAAACTAAAATATTATCCGTATACATGTTCATTACTTCCTTTCCTCATAGAATCAGTTTAAGTTTTCTTTGGAAGATTTGCAAGATGCTTGTGTTGCTAAATGAGAGGTAACAAGAGCAATATCTTCTATGTGGCATTATCAGTCTCCAGCTTGGCATTGTCGGGGTGGAGAAGAACTTTCCAGAATCTACTAGCTGCATCCACTGATGAGAATACTGTTATTTTAGTAACCATGGAAATTATATCTCATGGTGAGAGAAGGTACCTTTCTATCCTTACTGCTTCATTGAGCTGATTTAGAGAGAGAGAGAGAGAGAGGGAGAGAGAGAGCGAAACATGTCCCTTTCTCCCCATAAAGACTCCATAGGGGCACAATACTTTGTTGATTCACTACTGTGCTTCATCATTCCTCTTTATCCTATGTAGCTCTTTCTTCACTATGGAAAGTAGTGGGATTACCTCACATCCCTAAGTCTGTGCTGAAAGCAAAGGCCATTGCACCCTATTTTAATCAGATTCACAGTGTTTGTCTTTTAAGATGGCCATTTTCAGTGACACTATCTCATCTTTTGTTTGGACGAGGAGGTTACTTGCTGTATCCCTCCTCATTAATGACAAAGATGTCAAACACTTACTCCTTGTCTTTGAATTTAATTAATCGGGTAAATTATCTGTTTCCATGGTCTACTGAGCACTGTGCAAGGCTGCTCCAACTTACAGCTAGGGCTCGTACCTTTAGAAATCTTTTTACAAGTCACCTTTGCCCCCAAATCAATTTTAAATGTAACAATATTACTGCAAACCTTGAGATTAACAATCTATGCCTATTGATGAATGCTGTCTTTGGACACACATCCTAGGCAACAGACATAATTCAGTCTTTCTTGGACCATTGCCCAGTTTCCTGCGCTTTGACTGACATACTCCAAATATCCTGTTTTCTTAAAATTCCTGCTCATGCTTCCACTGGTTGGGCCAGTTTCTTCTAACTTTTCTTCTTCTTTGTCACATCTAACATATTTCTTTCATGGAAACTCTTTTCATAGACTTTTTTTTAACTTCTCTTTTCTTCATAGAATTTTTTTGCTTTGCAATTTGTTGCATCACATTTCCAACATCCGCTTGATAGCTAGCGTGCACTTTCACTAGTTAAAGCTGTTCTGCTAGTTTCACTGCCTGGTTCAGAGATAATGCAGACATTAACTGTATTCTTCCTGAAAGTGATTATGTGATCTCTTTACATGTTCTTTCTTACTAATACCAAGGTCACAGTGCAGTGCTGTTCATTTAAGGACTTCCACACTGGATTGAAAGGCTTCTACACTTTCTTTGGGTCTCTGCATTCTTTGGCTGGGATTTTCAAAGGAGCCTAAGGGAGTTATGTGCCCTATCCCATTGAAATTAGATCAGTTTGGCATAAATGACTCATGCCTTCTGATACTGGGGGGGCACAATGTGAATGGGAGGACATGTGACTGCCCCACATGTATCCTCTGACCAGTGACCTCCTCGCATGCTCTCCCCACCCCAGCAGAATTATCTGCAGGGGAAGGGGCTCTGTCCTTCTCCTGCTGCTCCTCTGACCTCGCACATTTGGCCGCTCCGGGCCCATATGGGGAGTGGGAGGGGGGCACTTCTTACATAGCTGAAGATGGTCGCTCATGGTCTCTGCCTCTGGGCAGCATGGTGGCTGCCTGAGAGAGAGCCTGGCTGGGAAGGTCGCAGCTCTCCCTGCCCCCTCTGTTCCCTGCCCAGGCCCAGCTGCAGGGGCAGGGCCAATTGAGCCAGAGCAGCCCTTTCCCTCCCTGGCTTGCTTAGCCCCTGTCCCTGGCAGCCTAGCCCAGGTGGGAAGCAGAGGAGGCAGAGCAGGCCACCATGCAGCACAGAGCAGCAACCCAGAGTGGCAGGTGTAAGAAGCCACTGGTCACACACCCCTTCCGCTCCCTGCCTGGGGCTGGCTGCAAGGGACAGGGGCCAAGTGAGGCAGAAATCTGCTTGGGGGAGGAAGGTGGGCTTCAGCTCATTCAAAAGCTGGGTCTCCGTGGGGCAGGCCACCGTTCCAGCCAGGATCTCTCCCAGGCAGCCTGCTGCACAGAACAGCAACCTAGATTGCCCTTTCTTGAGGCAGAGTACTGGCACAGTGGTAGAAGGACAGAGCCCCTCTTCCTCTCCCTTGCCCCCAGGTCAGGCCAAGCAGAAATTGGAGGGGGCAGAGGGGACTTGATCCCCACATCTTCTACCTCCAGCATGATTTGTGGTATCTGACTTCCTTACACTTCTTTGAAAATCCCAGCATTAAAAAAAAAAGGGAAAAAAAGCATAACTGTTTGGGTATTAAATTTCTCTTTGGAATTAAGTACTTCTCTTTTTTTTCAAAAATTATCATAGAATCATAGACAACTGGGGTTGGAAGGGACCTCAGGAGGTCATCTAGTCCAACCCCCTGCTCAAAGCAGGACCAATACCAACTAAATCATCCCAGCCAGGGCTTTGTCAAGCTGGGCCTTAAAAACCTCTAAGGATGGAGATTCCACCACCTCCATAGGTAATCCATTCCAGTGCTTTACCACCCTCCTAGTGAGATAGTGTTTCCTAATATCCAACCTAGACTCCCCCACTGTAACTTGAGACCATTATTCCTCCTGTCATCTGCCACCACTGAGAATAGCCAAGCTCCATTCTCCTTGGAACCCCCGTTCAGGTAGTTGAAGGCTGCTATCAAATCCCCCCAACTCTTCTCTTCTCCAGACTAAATAACCCCAGTTCCCTCAGCCTCTCCTCATAACTCATGTGCCCCAGCCCCTAATCATTTTCATTGCCCTCCGCTGGACTCTGTCCAATTTGTCCATATGCCTTCTCTAGTGGGGGGGAGGAGGGGACCAAAACTGGACGCAATACTCCAGGTGTGGCCTCACCAGTGCCGAATAGAGCGGAATAATCACTTCCCTCGATCTGCTGGCAATGCTCCTATTAATACAGCCCAATATGCCATTGGCCTTCTTGGCAATGAGGGCACACTGCTGACTCATATCCAGCTTCTTGTCCACTGTAATGCCCGGTCCTTTTCTGCAGAACTGATGCTTAGACAGTTGGTCCCCAGCCTGTAGCGGTGCATGGGATTCTTCTTTCATAAGTGCAGGACTCTGCACTTGTCCTTGTTGAACCTCATCAGATTTCTTTTGGCCCAGTCCTCCAATTTGTCTAGGTCACTCTAGACTCTATCCCTACCCTCCGGTGTATCTACCTCTCCCTCCAGTTTAGTGTCATCCCTGAACTTGCTGAGGGTGCAATGAATCCCACCATCCAGATCATTAATAAAGATGTTGAACAAAACCGCTGTGGCAAAGTACCTTCTTCTCCTCAGCAGGCTCAGTCCTTTTTAGCCTTGGAGACACAGGCTTGGGCAAAGCAAACCCTTCTAGGTAGCACAGGGTCTGGCTAATCCTTCCCTCAGTCAGTCCCTTGTGCTTGTTTTCTCCCCTTCTTGGGACAGAGCGCAGCCTTCCTTTATGGAAGGGTTCAGAGCCTTGCTGCACCTAACTTGCTGGCAGCTTCCCTGTTTCTCTCACTCCCCACCCTGCTTCCACGCCAGGGAGGGTTTAAAAAGGTCTCCAGCACTTGCAGCCAGCTGAACCTAATTAGTTCCCTGGTAACTCCTTTTCCAGCTGAACCTTATTTCCCCCTGGTTATTTCTCCTCAGTGGATTGGGAGAGGCCTTTTAACCTCCTGGGACTAATTACTACCACTCCCTTTGTAGCCATTTGTCCTGGGTTTGCCACACCAGTCCCAGGACCGATCCCTAGGCCACTCCACTTGATAGTAGCTGCCAACTAGACATCAAACCGTTGATCACTACCCGTTGAGCCCGACAATCTAGGAAGCTTTCTATCCACCTTATAGTCCATTCATCCAGTCCATACTCTTTTAACTTGCTGGCAAGAATACTGTGGGAGACCGTATCAAAAGCTTTGCTAAAGTCAAGATATATCACATCCAATGCTTTCCCCATATCCACAGAGCCAGTTATCTCATCATAGAAGACAATCATAATTCTTCTTCTCTCCTTTAGCAAAGGTAGCTAAGTTTTATTCATATTTTCAATTCATGTCTGTCTTCTTGCTATCATTTTAAAGTAGTACTCATATCTTCACAGGGATCCAAGAAAGGACCATCCACACTGAGGCTTTCTGCCCTTCTCCTGTCCCCACCCAAGATTTTGTGGCAGAATAGCTCCAGTGAAGCCATACTATGAGGGCTTCCCCTGCCAGCAGATGGACCCAGAACCATCTCAGTGTTTTAAATCAAGACTGGATGTTTTTCTAAATATATGCTCTCTTTCAAACAAGAATGGTCTGTGTTATACAGGAGGTCAGACTAAGTGAGCACAGTGGTATGCGCCACCTCTAAGGCTAAATTCCCAGAACAGAGGGCACCAAACAAAAGTCAATGCAGCCTTGGATTGCATTAAATTTGGGTGTGCATGGTAGGTACTACTTATTTCCCCAGTCTTGCTCCCAAGTTCTCCTTGTATTCCCTACACATGGATTTTTCTCCCCAGACACAGAGAGGGTCCTCTGCATAGTCTGATAATTAGCTGGGGAAAGGATGGAATTCTGATGGCAGCTGACCCTTATATTCTTCTTTTTTGGGGGAAATTTCCTCTCACCCCAAATAACCTACTGCACTGAATGAAAGAGAAAAACAGTAGCTTACTTTTAGACCAAGGCTATGTATATCTAGTCTTCCACTAAGGTGCTTTTCAGGTTCCCACTGTTTTACCTCTACTGAAAGACTACACAAAATGCTTTCACAACATTGCTTCTCAAGCTGTTACCGGTACAAACTATCTAGATATTTAGATACTATAGTATTTAATAGGATGGCATCAATCTTTCATAGTAAGAGAATACATAAATTATAAACAAATATGTCCTTTGGTCTAGTAGAACAGCATAATGATCAAAGACACACAATAGAAATGTATTTGCTTCAACAGTAAGCTTTATTCCCTTAGCTCTCAGTATGTAGTGATGGACAGGCAGTGAGCTGTCAGTTTTTGTTCTGTCTGTCACACTACACTTACCTCCTGTTGTTTTAAGTAATCAATATGGGGGCTGAAATCACCTACCACTACCTCTGCTACCTCCTATTTTGTCCATTCATAAATTATGAATCCCTGCACAACATCAAGTCTACAATTTCGATTGCATTTGCTAATCATTGATCAATAATTCAAAAGCCTCTTCTTCTTCAAGGGTCCCTGGTTTCCTGGAACATATGGCATAATGCTGACAGTGTTCACAAGACTATTCCCTTATCACAAAAAGCAGCCAGGGAAAACAAGTTGTTTAAAGTTCTTTTCTTTTCTGTCTGTCTTTTTTTATTGTTGTTGTTTTTGTTTCACTTGCTTGTTACATTCAATTACTGCACAAGCAGAGCAGCTACAGAGTGAAGTAGCAGCCAGTATAATTTACAGTTTTACAATTTGGGTAGACGTGGCACTTATCAACACATGTGTATGGCTTACTTTTTACAAATTATTATTATTTGTGTGTTTATTGTGGTTGGATTGCAACTCTCTTTTCCAGAAGTCTTACTTTTCATGTTTATATGATTTATTCTAAGAGATTTTAAAAAATGCTCTATATCTGTGAAAACACATACATACCTACAGAGGCAATGAATAACTGGGATGAAAGCAAGTATACTGTTTCCTGGACTGTCAGGCAGAATTAATTTGAAGTCCTTAGCCATGATGACAGCCCAACAAACTGCTTGCTGCAGTGTTTCTTTTGCTAAGATTATTTTATTAGCTATTATACTGCTTTAGTGTGACCATGAATAATAAATACTGTTATATAGAAGAGTTCTGATTACTTCTCCATGGAGACCTCTTTAAGGACCTGATCCTGTATACACATGCACAAAAGTAAATTAGCTAGAAATGGGACTTCTCAGTTGCAAAATTACTAATATACCTAAGTTTTTTTGTTGTAGGATTATGCTTAACGACAGAAGTAGCCTTCCAAAATTGTTTTTAGTCCATTGTTGTTTCAAGTTCATTTGAGAAGAGACACACACCAAATGTCATTTAGAATAAGATATATAAATGATGCCTTCTTCGACACAACAGTAATGTGTATTTTATTTTATTGAATTATTTAAGAAATAATATATGACCACATGATTTTAAATGATCATATTCAGGCCATCTGATTTTTGACAGGTTAATTATTTATTTTATATTTCCCCCTATATATCTACTTGTTAAATCTGATCTTTAAAATAAAGCTTTTGGATTAAAAATATGTTATTTCTATTTTTTTTTCAAATCTTATGATACATTTAGTAATTTTATCTCAACGTGTATAATTTCTCTAAGAAGAAAAGAAAATAACCAAAATGAGTTGCTATGCATCATCAGTTTCACTCCTACGTATGTCTCACCATATTGCTTTATTCATGATGGACACATATTGTAAGCAATATTCGTAGACTCATAGAATATCAGGGTTGGAAGGGACCTCAGGAGGTCATCTAGTCCAACCCCCTGCTCAAAGTAGGACAAATCCCCAACTAAATCTTAAAAACCTCCAAGGAAGGAGATTCTACCACCTCCCTAGGTAACCCATTACAGTGCTTCACCAACCTCCTAGTGAAAAAGTTTTTCCTAATATCCAGTCTAAACCTCCCCCACTGCAACTTGAGACCATTACTCCTTGTTATGTCATCTGGTACCACTGAGAACAATCTAGATCCATTCTCTTTGGAACCCCCTTTCAGGTAGTTGAATGTAGCTATCAAATCCCCCCTCGTTCTTCTCTTCTACAGACTAAACAATCCCAGTTCACTCAGCCTCTCCTCATAAGTCATGTGCTCCAGCCCCCTAATCATTTTTGTTGCCCTCCGCTGGACTCTTTCCAATTTTTTCACATCCTGCTTGTAGTGTGAGGCCCAAAACTGGACACAGTACTCCAGATGAGGCCTCACCAATGCCAAATAGAGGGGAATGATCACATCTGCTGGCAATGCTCCGACTTATACAGTCCAAAATGCTGTTAGCCTCCTTGTCAACAAGGCTGTTGACTCATATCCAGCTTCTCATCCACTGTAACCCCTAGGTCCTTTTCTGCAGAACTGCTGCCTAGCCACTTGGTCCCTAGTCTGTGGTAGTACATGGGAGTCTTCCGTCCTCAGTGCAGGACTCTGCACTTGTCCTTGTTAAACCTCATCAGAGGTTATTGTATACCATAGCAATTGGCTCCAATATTTTGATAGCAGTGGATGCTCATTGGACAGTGAAAGGCTGTTTATTTGAAAACTAGATAATAATGACCACTAAAAAACTGAGTGATTGATCGCTCATAAGCCAGTGATGCAGCAACAGCTCAAGTAAGATGTCTCTCAGCCAATGAAAGAAAGAAAAAAAAGTTGAGTTTTCTCAAGTTTAATACCAATTTTTATTTGTATTCAGGGGTTACAAATCTTTTTGGGGGGTTGTTTTGTTTTACTTTTGGTTGCTTTGGTTTTAATTTTAAAATCAGATTTCTTCATTGTTTACACAGATGCACTAAGCGTCAGCACAACTTTAATTTTCACATATCACCACACAGATCATGAATCCCTAATGTTTCATTAATATAGTACTTTTGCATTTCTTAGTTTTTTTAACAAAAAAAGTTCTAAGTTCTCCATCTAATAGGTATCGAACATGCCCAGCTGAGTGTCCATCGCTCTCATTAGTAAACTATTCTACTAAGCTAAAAGTTGACTAGTGTCTTCTAGTAATGCATAATAAGGGTCTCTTGGTTCTTTACTGTAAATCCAGAGTAACACTACGAAAGTCACTTGAATTATTCCAGATTTACTGAGGTGTAAATAAGAACAAAGTATTAATTTCCCTATCCATTTATGTTTCAGTTTTTACCCTAATAAGTGCATATGAGTTAAAGTGGGCCCAAGGCTTGAGAGCTGTAACCTTGAATAACATTAAAACTGCTGCACCTTTTTTTTTTTCTTCAAATTCGCCTTGTCTTCTCTGAGATGGAGTTAACTGTAAAATAATCACAGAGAAAAAAAATTAACTAAGACAAGCTATGAACAGAGGGCTAATATTTGATCTCCATTGATTTAATTAAAAATAATGTATTATATTTTTCTTTATGTTTTGTATTTTGATAGACCTTGGCACTGTGGAAACATATATGAAAACACAGTTCCTGCCCCAAAGAGTATGAGTCTAATTTGTAACATGAAACAACAAATGAATGTAAAAACAGTAAGAGGCAAGATTAGAAAAAGAGCAAGGACAATGGCAACAAAGTCCCATCGAATCATAGAATATCAGGGTTGGAAGGGACCTCAGGAGGTCATCTAGTCCAACCTCCTACTCAAAGCAGGACCAATCCCCAACTAAATCATCATGACTACATAGATTAACAATGTTCATATCCTGATGGTTACAAAAATGGATGTCAAGTTTTTCCTGCATCTATCAATTTTTGGAAGGGGAAAAAAAAGCTTAATTGTTATGTAGATAAGACATGTAAAACTTGATGAACAAACAATCTGAAGTCATCATTCATGGTCTCCCATTCATGTGTAGGAAGCTGATCCATATGAAATAAGATCTCTCGAGGACTGCCTTCCAAAACTCTAAACAAGCCAGAAACAAGCCTATTTTGAGGACAGAGTAAGTTCATTTTTGCATTTCTTTTCTCCCCACCCTGATTCTGACCAGAATTGGAAATGCTGAAATAATTTGACCCAAGAATTTCTTAGGGACAATACCCAAGGGTGAAATTTGCAATGCAGTAATGAGCAATGATAAGAAAGGAATTTCAGTCACACATGCAACCAACTCCCTTGCCATCTCCATTCAAAGAAGCTCAGGAAGCAGATCTTTTAAATTTTCCAAGGCAGAGTGAATTCACCCAGAAAACAGAGCCCTGGCAATAATGTTGGTGTTGTCACAAAGGAGCCTCAAAAGCACTAGCGGCCTGGTAGGGTAGGAGGCTTATCCCCAAGACCCGTTAGATTCTGTCCTTTCAAGTATAGATGATTAGAAAAACTTTGACGGAACCATTTTCTGTTGGAAAATGCACTCCCACCTAAATCCAAGTGCTTTGCAAAATTGGGTTGATTTTGCCAAAATTATGTTTTAGAGAAAAACTGGAGAAAAAAGGTCTACTAATGCCAAAACATCCCATTTCAACATTTACAAAATGAAACATATTGCTTTTTTTATTTTGAAATTACTTTTCATTTCAATTTTATTTTGTATTATAACACTATATAAAAGAAAAAAGTCTAAATAAGATCATTTGTGACACTACTTTAGTATTTCAGATCTTGAAAACTAGCTCTGATTGTGCTTTAATATTATTTTGACATGTTAAGTAAACTGTTTAAACACACAGTTTAATTGAAATTTTGGTTCTCTTACTCAGAAGCAGCCTTATTGGCTTCTATGGGACAATTTATATGAGAAAAATGAGCAGGAGTTAACTTTGAATGTCTTCCTCTGATTTTTAAATCAAACTATCCTTTTTTTCTTTTCACTCATGAAGACAAATGTTATAACAGAAACCACTGCATACCCATAAAAGTTCAGACAGCAAAGCTAACACACAAAATGAGAGAAGAAAGTGTCTTCTAGAATGAAAGGTACTAATGTACTAATTTAAGCCAGTGTTCAGCTGATGTAAGCTAATCAAGTACAAAAGCTATAACATCTTTGGCAGTGGATAACCGAATGTAAACTAACCAAAATTAAGTCAATATAATCTAACCCTTCACTGTTCATTGATCTTTTTTTTACAGGCTACACACTGCCTGACCGGGTTGGATCAGAAGTACCTATCAGAAGAAGAAAGCTGTTACCACAAAAGAAGATTAATTAAAATTGGCTGGTATAAAAGAAAAAAGAGAATTACCCTATTGGATTTCCTCATTCTACAGTCATGTAAGATCTACGTTTTTCTTCAGCACCTGTTGAGAAGTGTGCCACTTTTTCTTTCCTATGCAGACCTTGCTATAGTTATCCATGGCTTTTTCACTGTTATGCACTCCATATGGAGCTATACATTGACACTGTTTAGAAAGTGAAATTAATACAGAGTATTTCTGCCTGATTTTTAAGAGGAGTGTCATGGTAGAGCCACATATACACCACTTCCCTGAGATTTGCATGGGCCGTCAATAAGTTTCTGGGTGGAGTTCAAGACACTGATTTTAAATACAAATCCTTAAATGGTTTGGAACCTGATAAACTTAGAGACCAACTCTATTTCTTCATACAGCTCTGAGAGCAGTGGAAGCACTCATCCTCCTGGCTCATAAATGGAAGGGTGCTGCTGACAGGGCATCCTTAGCTGCAGATTCTCCATTCCTTTCTGAACCACCAATACCTCTGGGACACACTGCAAAGGCCATTTTTTTCTCCCAGCTATTTAATGAGTTTTACTGTTTGGCAGTGGGTAGATGATACTTTATCTGCTCCTATATGTTTATTTTATGTTAAGGACAGCAGTTCCTTGTATATTTTTTGTGGAATTAAATTATGTCAGGGTGCCCAGAGTTTGGGTTGGGTACTTCCTTACATTTTTAAAAATAAAAATAAATAAACTGCAAAAATAAGTAAAGGAAAATGGCCAGTGGAGCCTTCTGTTTTTATACTAATACCTTTATCAGATACCCACAGTTTAAAAAGATACATTCAATGCTTTCAGACACCTCAATATGAATTTTTTGCATGTAAATGTAATGGTTTATGCAAAGTACGTTTTCATAGCTCATTATTACTAAGTGAAAGTTCTTTTTCCATTAAATGTATTTTTAGGCTGGGAGTTTCAAAGAAGCCTAAGGGGATTAGGTACCCAACTCCCACTGAATTTCAATTGGATTTGGTTACCTATCTTCTTTACACTGTTTTAAACATCTCAGCTTTAATACATAATACATGGTGAAGCAAGTACATGTATCTGAACTTAAATTGGCATTCTCACTGATACCTCCTTGAAAGTAAGGATAATTAAAGGATATCCTTCTTATTGCCTTTCTAGATCCAGTTCTGAAGTCCTTGTTCCAGATGCGAGTCCAGATTCAAGAAGGTACTTAAGCACATATCTAATTTTAAGCACATGTGGAATCCCACTGAAGCCAATGGTTCTAATTATATGCTTAAAGTTAAAAACCTTGCTGAATCTGGTATCTGTGTTATCCTTTGTGTGCGAGTGTAGAAGGAAGCCTGCACTTGAAGAAGGGATATTCTGCCTATAAACAAACTGCCTTGGGGATCAGAAGGAGTTACCCAGGATCTTCCATTATTATGGTTGCTGGAAGAACATTTTAATAAAAAAGCTCAACATTTATTAGATTTGAAGACAATATTGTTTGAAAAGAATTAAATTGTTCGTTGTTTTTAATTTCTGGTTGAAAGTAACAATATTGTGCACAATTTTAAAACAGTATCCACGCATCTTTGTTTGAGATGTTTTTATTTGATAGATTAATTACATGCAGAACCAAACTCTGTTTGTGTTGCTCATGTGAGTTTTCTCTTTTCAGCTAATAGGACGTAAGCCAAGCAAGTTTTGGCCTGCAATGAAGAATGGATCTAGAAAATCTCATGCTCATGTGCTAGAAAATCACCCCAAAAGAGTTTCTTTGTGTGTTTGGAAGAATTAGCTTAGTACCCTTACACTAACCTACATAGAAATTTCATATTATAGAGTATACCTGGCCTGCTATGTAGTCAATGTCTTCCTTAACGGGACAGTAACACACAGTCCGAGGTCCCTTCAGGATAAATTAATGTATACTGAAGAATTTGATAGATTATCGGTTTTTCATATGCCAGAGGAAAAGAGAAGACTACCACAACAAGGAAACATCCCACTTTATAGGAAAAAGAAATACATAATACAATGTTATTGAGTCATGAAAACACTAGAATACAAAGGGGGGAGGGTAACAGAAATCCAGGCTTTTTAGCTTATTCAGATGAAGGAGCCTCAAATGGCTTAGTTAGGAATTAAGTTAATTGGGTTTGCTGTAAGGTTGGTGTACTTCCTGCTGGAAAGTTTCCATGTTTTCCTCAATTTAAGTAGTGGCTGGGCTCCCATGTCACCCTGTTAGCCCAGACTTTAATTAGTTCTGGCATTCGCCTCATAATGATAAATGCTGAGATGATGAATGGAAATGCAAATGAGTGTGAAGTGGCTCAGCCATCAGAGCTGAATATCATTAATACCTTCCTACTGTTAAATCGATCAATGTCATCCCAGGATCCCTCTGTTCAGCGGGTGCAGATGGCTGTCCTCCAGAATGCCTTCCATTATAAAGGCAGTGCAAACTTTGTGGGTTTTTTCTCCCCATATGCTTTTATTCATCTTCTGCTGAATATTTGTTTGGCAAGTAGATTTCTAATATATTTCCAGCTGAGATGATAACTATTTAGGGTCAATAAGCAAGTAGCTAATTTAGAGCAAAATAAATACCAATATGGGGCTGTTCTCACATCAGAAGAAAATTCCAATATAGATTCAGTAAACTGGGAAGGAAATTGGATTGTTCACCATACACTTCTAAATGTTTTTAGCATTTACGTTTGGCAATTACTCTTTTAAAAAAAATATGAAGGGTTTATTCATTTCAAAGTTATTTCCATAGCAGTATGTTACAGTCTCATGTTTTACATATCCAAGACACTACAGAACCTCTACAATACTGTAAGGATCAAAATGGTTTTAAAAAGTTCAACAAGATGTTTTAAAAAAAACAAAAACAAAAATATTTTTCAGCGAATAATGATCTAAGAAGAAATCAACATGCAAAACTGACAGCATCAGAGTAACAAATCAATAAAGATAGATTGTATTAATTTAAGATAAAATACATTTCATCCACAGAAAATCCAACTAATCAGGCTTTATGAAAGTACACAGGGTGTTGGGTGGGTGAAATTCACTCCCCCACTGATCCAGGGAAGGGGGCTGCAGCTCAGCCCCCTTATGGCTACTACTTCCATCTGTACTAGCCACAGTTCTATCATTTCACTTCTTCAGTGAGTTAGAATCATGAATCCCATGGCCTATCCTTCTGTTCATCCCTGGTTTTGGAAGACATAAGGAGACATTCTCTGTGGTGTGTTCAAGGGGTGCAGAGAAGTACCTACAGGACAGCTGCCTTGTTCCTCCCTCTCCTTTCTGTCAGCACACGTCCACACTGTGGATCTTTAAATGATTCCTAGGTCCTTTCACAAAACCTCTGTTCCTGGATGAATTCCATCCTCTAAGTATTGCTAGGCTTGATTTAAAGAGGGACTTACGTATCTGTCCCTTTAGGCACCACTGACATTCAGAAAACTGCTTGGCTGCTGCCTTACCCTGAGGATCCTAAACTAATTCAGTGACTACATTTTTGCTGAAAAAGTTCCCTAGGTACCTCAATTTCTGCTTCTGGGCACCTGCACTGCTGCCTCACTTGAGGTGTCTGGATGTCTAAGCCTCAGTGCAACTGTCAAACCGGACAAAGAGAGGCATTCCCCTGCCTATCTTGCCTGTGATGCCTGATCTGTTACGTGTGCTCTGAGCACGCCTACCAGATCAGGGGCCATTTAAAATCCAGACAAAGGAGGACAAGGTGCCCACCTTACAAGCTTTAGCATACTCACCTGGGATGTGGGAGACCCAAGTTGAAGACCCTCTTTGCCTGATGGGGCAAAGTGATGTGAACAGGGGTCTTCCATTTCTCAGGAGACTTCTTTAACTACTGGACTATGGAATAGTCTGATATGGGTTGCTCTGAGTCTCTCCTCTCAAAGCTGTTCTACTGTGTATAAACAATTAAATAGCCATTGGAGCAGGGGGACTGGATCTGGGGTCTTCCCCCACCTAGGCAACAGGCTATAGAATTATTCTCACTCACTCTCTAACCCACAACTCTAAGTATTAATCTGGCCTGTAGTGTTTTCGCACTTCACTGTAGAAGACATTAAAGATACAGCTGCTGGGCAATTCCCAGGTGGTATTCAGAACCTCATTGGATTGGGCCCTTAAAGAATAAATCACATATTAAAATATACCACTCTTTTTATGATGTTGATTTTCAAAACTTTTATGTTTATAAAGATAAAGAAACCACCTTTGCATTCATCCTATGAAGCCATTAGTGGTGTGATTAATCTTCCTTCTGATTGCAGGTAAAATATTTGATTGTGTTAGTCTAATGAAAAAAGAAAATGAGACAAAATATTTTGTTAGTTTGGTGCCTTTTAAGGCTTTGGCATCCATTCTAATGGAGCTCTAGCCGATTTCAATAATATCAACACAAGGAAATAAATTAGACATTTTAATTGTGAGATTATATCACACTGATGCAAGGGCTGGGGAGAAGCCAAACCAAATTTTAATGACAAAACACTAATTTAAAAAGAATATATCACACTTACGTTTTTTCTTGTTGTTGCTAATTTTTAATGTAAAAAAGGAAAAGTTAATAACTCCTCATGTACTGGAGATGATAAAATAGCAATTCTATGTTGGTTTATGGAATAAGTGTGAATTTTACTAACAATCATGTTTTCTCTACCGCTGCATAAAGCTTGAAGTAGAAAATTAAAAGCTGGCTGAATGCTATTTGAAAAAGAAGAAAACATTAATAGTTTGATGAACTGTAAAAATCTTATTCTAGAGGAAATTTCAAATTTAAACACTGTACAATCAGCAATACAATTCTGGAAAATTCATGGGCTAAAAACTCTAAAGAGTTATACTCAATTCTCTAGTATAGAATTAGCTTCACTTTCCACAAAATTTAAGCCCTGCTTATATTCGGAGCAGAATCATTTTATAATAGGACTTGACAACTATTTTTGAAAAAAAGATTTTTATTCTTATTTTATATTATTTTTATGTAAACAACATAAGTGTACATAGCACTTGAGAAAACAAAAAAGTGTATGTCTGTGTCCCCAAAGAGACTCTATATGGAATTAAATGAGATCTGCAGTATGGAGATTAATGTAGGAAGGCTTTGTGAAGATTTCATAGGAAGGCTTTTGCAGAAGAGTTTGTAAGTAGTACAATTTTACTATGGTTTCATAGTCCCAAGCCTTCATAAAGTGTTACAACTGACAAATATACTGTCAAATACCATGTTCCAGCCTTGCTGTCTTACCCCTCTACAGAATGTATAGTATGGTTCTTAAAGAAGTTGGAAAATGGTTTGTGCTGAAGTTGGCTGCACACAGTGTTACAACTGTATTTAGCTGTTCTTGTGTTACTCAATTTATCTGCTTTGTATCCTTGTTTATAATCTCACCTCTGCAGTTATGAGAACCTTTGTCTGCTCAGCTCCTGTAATCTGGAATAAACTTCCTGTATCTCTCTGTTTCTTTGATTCTCCATCTCATTTGAATCTCATCTTGAAATGTGTCTGTTATACCTATGTACACTTAATTTATTTTTCCCTGTGCTAATCTGTAACCATTCTTTATTTATATAATAATATTATAGTATTCTATAAATGTCATTGTTATCTGTTGTGACAAAGTTCCTCCTCTACCTTGGTGGGTCCTGCGCTTATTGGCAGATTTGCTCACCTCAGTGATCTTCCCCACAGTCTGGGTCAACTCCTCCTGTGTCTGATCAGGAGTTGGGAGGTTTGGGGGGAACCCAGGCCCACCCTCTACTCCGGGTTCCAGCCCAGGGCCTGTAGATTGCAGCTCTCTATAGTGCCTCCTGTAACAGCTGCATGACAGCTACAACTCCCTGGGCTACTTCCCCATGGCCTCCTCCAAACACCTTTATCCTCACCACAGGACCTTCCTCCTGATGTCTGATAACACTTGTACTCCTTAGTCCTCCAGCAGCACTCACTCTCACTCTCAGCTCCTTGCACCTCTTGCTCCCAGCTCCTCACATGCACTTCCTCTCCTCTGGCTCCCCCTTGCCTGACTGGAGTGAGCTCCTTTTTAAACCCAGGCACCCTGACTAGCCTGCCTTGATTGGCTGCAGGTGTTCTAATCAGCCTGTCTGCCTTAATTGGTTCTAGCAGGTTCCTGATTACTCTAGTACAGCCCCGGCTCTGGTCACTCAGGGAACAGAAACCTCTGTCTCCAGTGGCCAGAAGACCTCCCTTCTGCTACTCTGCTGTAGAGGGTAGGAGGGAGAGGGCTGCTGCTGCTGTTGCTGTTCCTGCTGGGCCCTCGCTGCTGCTGCTGCTGCTCCGGCTGCTCCCCTGGCTGGGCTAGACACCACCACCCACCCCCTTTCTCTGCTACCTGCTTGCTGGCTGGCTAGTAGATTCCCCCCCACCGCCCAGTTGTTGCTGTTACTCCACCTACAGCCCCTTGGGGGGGGGGGCTGCTGGCCTGCTCCCCGGAGGAGGGGAGTGAGGGACCCCAGCTCCAGCCCTTATTGCTGAGGGATCCACCACCGCCATCTTCTGAGCGGGGTCCCTCCTGCCTGGCCATCAGACCACCACCTGGAGCTGCTGGAGCTACTGTGTCTGCTACTGGGGAACTGCTGGAGCCCCGAGGAGGAGGAGGAGAAGGAGAGGACCGCCTGCTGCTGGAGGACCATGTGGAGACTCTGAAGACCACTGTGGAGGGGGCACCAAGGGACTGAGTATTTTTTGGACTGTGCTCTTGTGGTGGGGGTTGGACTGTGTCTGTTGGGACACCGGGGGTGTGGCGTGGAGCCCGCCCCTGGTCCATCCGTGTCCCCCTTTGCCCCCACCACCATCGTTGCCCCCTCCACTACCCCCGCTGGCTGTTTACCTTCTGCTTCGGCCTCCTGCCTCTGGGACTGAGCTGCTCACCTGGCTTGCCACGCCCACTTCCACCGTTTGGGCCTGCAACAGCAGCAGCCACCACTGACTTTTTGCACAAGTGCCCATGGGCGCACCCCCCACCCCCACCCCTTTGGCCTGGCCCCCTCTCCTTTGCCACATTTGTTTGCCCTACCCATTTCCCTCTGTGCCCCTGATTGTCCTGCCCCGGCCCTGCAGCTAGCCCCGTGGTCCCTTTGCCCCGTTCCTAGCTCGACCTTCCCCCTGCCAGCCCTGTGATCCCCCAGCCCTGATTGGTCCCTCCCCTCATGCGCCCATGCTCCCTCCCATGCACTTGTGCCCTTCCCCCTTTTGAGTTTGCCCTTGTTCACTGCACCCCCTATGCTGTTAGCCCCCCTGATCCCCTAGTGCAACTAGAGGAGCCGGAATTCGCCTCTGGGTCGGTGGCCTGCCACCCTCCCGCCCCGGGTCCTTGATTGCTCCCCTCACCCCTTTAGCCTTCCCTTTCTGGCACCCTCCTCCCCTGCCTGCAGCCTAGCAGGGAGGGGTGATTGCCTCCTCTCCTTCCCCTCCCCTCGCTGTTTGTCCCCCTCCCCGCTCTCGTTATGGCGGGGGACGCGGCGGGGGAGACCCCTTGTGATGCTCCCTCCGCCCCTCCTCCGGAAACCCCCATGTCCATTCCCCGAGCCACTACCTCGACGCCGCTGCCGGTCTATCTGTCACCGCCCCCGCTGGGGCACCTGCAGCGGCAAGTACCAGGGAGATGTCCGCTGCTGCCACGTCCCTCGCCCCTTCCGATACGGGGGGAGCCCCCCCAGCCGGTGGGAAAGGTCGGGGTGGGAAGAAGGGTAAGGGCCCCGCTAAAAAGACCAAGCCCTCCATGGCGGGGACTACGCCCGCTGCCGCGGCCCCGCTACCGGCCGTGGCATCCCTCCCCGCTGTTCCCTCTACCAGTTCCGCGGGTGTCCCTCCCCCGGCCCCCAGGGCGTATGCCCAGGTGGCGGCGACCCCCCCGCCTGCCGCTGCTCCTCCACCCGCCGCTTCCGCTTCCATCTATAGTGGCCGGAGCCCCTTCCCCACCTTGACCAAGAGGCATGGCGTCCGTTGCATCCTGGTGCCCGCCTCGCCCCACGTGGAGACCTACGTGCGGGCGTTGGCGAGGGTAGTGGGGCCCACGGCCATCGTGGCGGCCTCCAAGATGTACGGGAAGGTAGTTTTCTTCCTGGCATTGGAGGCCGCCGCCCAGGAGCCGGTAGAGACGGGTCTGGCGGTGGGGGGCGTGTTCGTGTCCCTTGAGCCCTTGGAAGACCTGGGGGTCCGCTTGATCCTGACCTCCGTCCCTCCCTTCCTGCCCAATGCCGCCCTGCTGCCCGCCCTTTCTGCCCTGGGGCGCCCTATCTCTGTCATCAGCCCTCTCCCATTGGGCTGCAAGGACCCCGCCCTCCGTCATGTCCTCTCATTCCACCGGCAAGTGCAGCTTCAACTACCGCCGGTGGCGCATGATGGAGAGGTGCTCGAGGGGTCCTTTGTGGTCCCCTACCAGGGAGCCCGCTACCGGGTGCATTATTCAACGGGGGAGGCCCGGTGCTACCTCTGCCGGGCGATGGGGCACGTCCAGAGGGACTGCCCCTTGGCCCAGCACGGAGGAGCGTCCGGGACCCCCGAGCCCCGGCAAAGCGCCGGCCCTGTCACCGCCAGTGCCCCTGGCTGCCCAGCACCTGAAGCTGCCCCCCCTCCTTCTTGGTCCACCGCTGTGGAAGAGGGTATGGCGGAGATAACGCCGGGTGTGGGAGAGGGCCCACCCCAGGGAGACTCCTCCCTCGTACCTGTTGCCCCTCCATTGCTTCCCCAAGTCTCCAAGCCATCGCCCTTGCCCCCAGACCTGACCCCTGTTAGCCGGCCCCTGGATGATGCCATGGAGGGCTGGTCCTTAGTGCAGGGGAAGCGGGGCAAGCGGACGGCTCAGGCCCCGTTACATCTTTCGGATTCGGAGACCCCCCGGAAGGGCAGGAAGGGGGTCTCTGATGACGAGCCTTCTGCCTTGCCCCCTGACGACGCCCGTTTTGTGGTGCCAGCTGGGCACGACGTGGCAGCACCGGACGGTGACGCTGCCCCTCCTCCAGGGTCCCTTCCCGAGGGAGCCCCTCTTGCCCGCTTGCCATCCGCAGCCCCCGCGAGCGCTGAGGTGGGCGTCGCTTCGGGTGTTGGCAGGGAGGGCCCCCGTGTGGCAGACGGCGATCTCCCCTCCATCTATGAGGAGATCGAGGCCCTGAGTCTGACCCCGGTTACACAGGGGGAGGACGACCTTTTGCCAGCGGGCCTCGATCTGTGTGACCTCACCTCGGTCCCCCTGTCCCTGGGTTCCCTTCCCCTGACTGCCGCTTCTGCTCCCACCTCTGAGGGTCCCCTGGGGTCTTCCATCAGCCCGGCTGCGGGTGGCACCCCACTGACGGCCGCCGGGCCCATTCGGGCGATGACCGGTGCCCCGCTGTCCGGACCCGAATCCCAGGGGGTGTCCCTCTTGGGTGTGGGGCAACCGACCACCTTCCCGGACAGGGACCCCATTGCTGACCTTCCGTCTCCAGATGCCGTGGCTGCCGCACCTGCGCTAGTGGCTGGGCCCGGCGTAGTTGTGGGTCCCCCCCAGATCCCTGAGCCTGACCAAGAGGGGCTGCCTTCCTACAGCCCAACTATTGCGGCTCAGGATCCTGCCTCTGCCCCTCTCCCTGATTCTCATCCTGATCCCACCCCTACTCCTGACTCCTGCCCTATCCCTGATGCCGGCCCCACCCTTGTCCCCTCCGCCTCCCGTGATGCCATTGCCGCCCCTAGGGATACACCCCAAGGCGCGGCCTTAGTTGTTTTTCCCTGCCCTGACCCATCAGGGGCTGCTGTTCTCCTTCCGCCGCCCCCTGTTGAACCGGGGAGCGGGGCGGGCCGCGTGGCGTCCCATCGGACGCCACGTCGAGGGTCTGCCCCCTGCCTGCCCACATCGGTTGGCCACGGGGCTGTGACAGGGGCCCCGCTGGGGGACGGTTCTCGATCCGTTACCCCGTCCCCCCATGCGCTGAGGGAGGAGCTGCGGGAGTTCCTTGAGGACGTCCGTGGCTCCCATAACAAGGTCCAGCTTGCGCTTCAGCGGTGGGGGGATTTCCATCTGATTCTCCGGGCCACGAGGGCCCTCATGGGGGAGGGTAAGAGGACCGGGAAGCAGGCTGCCACGGCCTACCAGCGGGTCCGCCTCTTCCGTGACTCTTTACTCACCTACGGGGTTGGTCATGGATTGCTGCACGGCCCAACGGAGGCCATGGGCGTGTCTGCTGCCGAGGATCCCCCCCAGCCCTCCTCATGGCGCCGATCATCTTTGCCACTTTAAACACCCGGGGCTGTAGGACAGGTCTCCGCAGGAGCCAGGTGCTCTCCTTCCTTTGGGATGGGAGGTACTCTGTGGTTTTCCTGCAGGAGACCCATATGGATCCAGCCGCTGAAGCTAGCTGGCGGCTGGAGTGGGGGGACAGGGTCTACTTTAGCCACCTTTCGGTTCGCTCAGCCGGAGTGGCGACCCTGTTCTCCCCCGACCTACGGCCCGAGGTGCTGGGGGTTGCCGAGGCTGTGCCGGGCCGCCTGCTGCACCTCTGGATCCACATGGAGGGGCTTGTGGTTAATCTTGTCAACGTCTACGCC
Source organism: Mauremys reevesii (assembly GCF_016161935.1). Classification (NCBI taxonomy): domain Eukaryota; kingdom Metazoa; phylum Chordata; order Testudines; family Geoemydidae; genus Mauremys; species Mauremys reevesii. The sequence continues at coordinate 121,487,734 of NC_052624.1, read as the reverse complement.
CCGACATCGGGCCCGGAGAGGTTGCGTTTTTATCAGCAGGCATCCACCTTCCTCGGCTCCCTAGATCCTCGTGAGTGCCTGGTCCTGGGCGGGGACTTTAACACCAGCCTCGAGGAACGGGACCGCTCGGGGACCGAGCAGTGCCCAGCCACTGCAGACGTCCTCCAGGAGATCGTTGAACGCCACTTCCTGGTGGACGTCTGGCGTGACCACCACCCAGACGACGTTTCGACGTTCACCTTCGTCCGGGTGGAGGCCCATCGGTCGCGCCACTCCCGGTTGGACCGCATTTACCTGTCACGTTTCCACCTTTCATGAGCCCACTCCTCCAGCGTTCGGCCGGCCCCCTTTTCGGATCACCACCTTGCCACCGTGACGGCCTCTCTCTGCGTGGAGAGGCCGGGGCCGGCCTATTGGCACTTTAATAATAGTTTGCTGGAGGACGTGGGCTTTGTGGTGTCCTTCCGGGAGTTCTGGCTGGCCTGGCGAGGGCAGAGGCGTGCCTTTCCCTCGGCACGGTGATGGTGGGACCTGGGGAAGGTGCGCGCCTGGCTCTTCTGCCGCGACTACACCCGGGGCGCCAGCCGACGGAGGGATGCGGCGATAGAGCAGTTGGAACGGGAGGTCTTGGAGCTGGAGAGGCGTCTGGCCGCCAGCCCCAAGGATCCATCCCTCTGCGGAGCGTGCCGGGAGAAGCGGAAGGAGCTCCGGGCCCTCGAAGATCATCGAGCCCGGGGTGCCTTTGTTCGATCCCGCATCCGCCTCCTTCGGGAGATGGATCGCGGCTCCCGCTTCTTCTACACCCTGGAGAAAAGGAGGGGGGCCAAAAAGCACGTCACCTGCCCCCTGGCGGAGGACAGCACCCCCCTCACGGATCCGGTGGAGATATGCGGGAGGGCCAGGGCCTTCTACGCGGCTCTTTTCTTCCCAGATCCGACCGATCCTGACGCTTGCACAGTGCTCTGGGACGGACTCCCGACGGTCAGCGCGGGCGACCGGGACCGGCTAGAGCTGCCTCTCACTCTGGCCGAGTTCTCGGAAGCCCTCCGTCGCATGCCCACCAATAAATCTCCGGGCATAGACGGGCTGACCGTGGAGTTCTACCGCGTGTTCTGGGACGTCCTCGTCCCAGACCTGGTCACCGTCTGGGCCGAGTCTTTCGGGGCGGGGTCCTCCCTCTCTTGTGCAGGCGAGCCGTGCTCGCCTTATTGCTGAAGAGGGGGGACCTCCGCAATTTACGGAATTGGCGTCCCATCTCACTCCTCAGCACGGACTACAAAATCGTTGCGAAGGCCATCTCGATGCGGCTAGGGTCCGTGCTGGCGGACGTGGTCCACCCGGACCAGACCTACACCGTCCCGGGCCGCACAATCTTTGATAACTTGTATCTGGTCCGGGACCTTCTGGAATTAGGGTGTAGGGATGGTCTGTCGTTCGCCCTCTTGTCCCTGGATCAGGAGAAGGCGTTAGACAGGGTGGACCACGGGTATCTCCTGGGCACTCTGCAAGCGTTCGGCTTCAGACCCCAGTTTGTGGGTTTTCTCCAGGTGCTGTACGCTTCCGCGGAGTGTCTGGTCAGGCTCAACTGGACCCTGACCGAGCCGGTCAGCTTCGGGCGAGGAGTACGGCAGGGGTGTCCCCTCTCGGGTCAGCTGTACGCTCTGGCGATCGAGCCCTTCCTCTGTCTCCTCCGTCGGAGGCTGACGGGGTTGGTGCTCCGGGAGCCGGAGCTGCGGCTGGTCCTGTCGGCGTACGCCAACGATGTGCTCCTCGTGGTCCAGGACCCGGGCGACTTGGCGCGGGTGGAGGCTTGCCAGGCCATTTAATCGGCGGCCTCCTCCGCCCGGGTCAACTGGGTCAAGAGCTCTGGCCTGGTGGTCGGGGACGGGTGGCAGGCGAGCTCCCTCCCACCCGCGCTTCAGGCCATCCGGTGGAGCACGGGTCCGCTGCTCTATCTTGGCGTTTACCTTTCTGCCACGCATCCGTCTCCGCCGGAGAACTGGCATGGTTTAGAGGGCGGGGTGAGGGCGCGGCTCCGGAAATGGCCAGGACTACTCCGGTGCCTCTCTCTCCGAGGGAGGGCGCTGGTGCTGAATCAATTAGTCCTGTCCATGCTCTGGTACCGGCTCAACACCCTGGTCCCGGCCCCAGATTTCCTGGCCAACCTCCGGACGGTGGTTCTGGAGTTCTTCTGGCCAGAAACGCACTGGGTCTCTGCAGGGGTCCTCCACCTGCCCCTGGAGGAGGGGGGGCAGGGCCTGAAGTGCCTGCGCACTCAGGTCCGCGTCTTCCGCCTCCAGGCCCTGCAGAGGCTCCTGTATGGTGCGGGTAGTCCGGCGTGGAGCGTATTGGCGCACGCCTTCCTCCGCCGCTTCCGAGGGCTCCGATATGACCGGCAGCTCTTTTATCTCCATCCGAGAGGTCATCCGCGAGACCTCTCCGGGCTGCCGGTCTTCTACCAAGACCTCCTCCGGACCTAGAAGCTCTTTTCGATGACCAGGTCCGTGGCGGCCACCGTGGGGGTTGATCTCCTCGCGGAGCCCCTGCTACACAACCCCCAGCTTCGTGTGCAGGTGGCGGAGTCCCCCGCGGTGCGCCAGAGGCTGGTCTTGGCAGGAGTTACCAGGGTCGGAGACCTCCTGGACTACGACCGGGGAGACTGGCTGGATCCCCTCACGCTCGCTCAGCACATGGGGCTCTCCAGCCCTCGTACTCCCCGGCGCGTACTTCAGGAGGTGGAGGCCGCTTTACTGCCCGCTGCTCGGGCCTACCTCGACCGGGTCCTGCGAGAGGGCACGCCCCGCCCACCTTCCACCCCGGGCGCCATGGACCTTTTTATCGGACCTCTGCCCCGTGGACCCAATCGACCCCCTCGCCCTTTCACATGTATATGCCTACGCTGCAGCCGGTTCTGTTCCTGTACACGCTCGTGCTTCACACGCTTCACTACCTCACCCTCGCGTCCCGCCCTGATACGAAATGGCGGGACCTCTTGCCACCTCTCGAGGGTGAGGAGCCCCGGTGGGCCAGCCTGTATTCTGCCCTGGTCCCGAGGCCCACCGGGGATGTCAGTTGGCGACTCCTTCACTAAGGCAGACACTCTGCATGGAAAATTTCAGCCTGAAAAGTTAAAATTTGGTGAAGTTATAAGCAGAGGGAAGCAGAATATTATCGTGGATAGTTCTCTGAAGATGTCTACGCAGTGTGCAGAGGCGGTCAAAAAAGCAAACAGGATGTTAGGAATCATTAAAAAGGGGATAGAGAATAAGACTGAGAATATATTATTGCCCTTATATAAATCCATGGTACGCCCACATCTCGAATACTGTGTACAGATGTGGTCTCCTCACCTCAAAAAAGATATTCTAGCACTAGAAAAGGTTCAGAAAAGAGCAACTAAAATGATTAGGGGTTTAGAGAGGGTCCCATATGAGGAAAGATTAAAGAGGCTAGGACTCTTCAGTTTGGAAAAGAGAAGACTAAGGGGGGACATGATAGAGGTATATAAAATCATGAGTGATGTTGAGAAAGTGGATAAGGAAAAGTTATTTACTTATTCCCATAATACAAGAACTAGGGGTCACCAAATGAAATTAATAGGCAGCAGGTTTAAAACAAATAAAAGGAAGTTCTTCTTCATGCAGCGCACAGTCAACGTGTGGAACTCCTTACCTGAGGATGTTGTGAAGGCTAGGACTATAACAATGTTTTAAAGGGGACTGGATAAATTCATGGTGGCTAAGTCCATAAATGGCTATTAGCCAGGATGGGTAAGAATGGTGTCCCTAGCCTCTGTTCGTCAGAGGATGGAGATGGATGGCAGGAGAGAGATCACTTGATCATTGCCTGTTAGGTTCACTCCCTCAGGGGCACCTGGCATTGGCCACTGTCGGTAGACAGATACTGGGCTAGATGGACCTTTGGTCTGACCCGGTACGGCCTTTCTTATGTTCTTATGTCCCCAACACCTGCCCCTTTTGCGGCGTGAAGGAGACCCTGACGCACGTTTATTTAGAGTGCGCGAGGTTGCAGCCCCTGTTCCAGCTCCTCTTGGCTCTACTCTTATGTTTTTGGTTGCATTTTTCCCCTCACCTGTTTATCTATGCACTCCCCATCCGTGGCCCCACAAAGTCGCGGGATCTCCTTGTCAACCTCCTCTTGGCCCTGGCCAAACTAGCCATCTATAAAACCAGGGAGAGGAGGTTGGCCGACGGGATTTCCTGTGACTGTGGGGCCTATTTCCGCTCCTCCGTCCGTTCACGCATCTGGGCAGAGTTCCTCTGGGCAGCGTCCACTGGCTCCCTTGACGCCTTCGAGGAGCAGTGGGCGTTGTCTGGAGTTCTCTGCTCGGTGTCCCCATCAGGTTCCCTTCATTTAGCCCTATGACCTCACTCCCGATCCTGTTTTTTTCATTGGTTGTCCCACGTAATTAGTTAGTATCCCAGACCTGTGGATCCTCCCCTTAGGCTGGGGGGAGGTCCTTTAGCAGTGGGCAGGCTTTGCCCGCCCACTTCCTGGATACTAATAGGACCAGACTCCTGTACCCCACTGGTTTGGGTCTGTCACGCTATTTTATATATTATTAATTAATTCTTTCATTTTATTAAGGACCAGATCCTGCTCCCAATGTAATTTTGCCATTGACTTCATTAGGATCGTAATTAGGTTCTGTATAATTATTTACTTATGGGACATATTCTGAGGTCATAACTCAGATTTTACTTATTGACTAAAAAGGGAGTTTCTCTGAAAAAGGGCTGAGTAGAAACTGAAGGCTTGATTTTGCCACTTGTACTCAGTGGGACCAGTTGTAAAGTAAGGTTCTATTCAGAATGGGTACAGGTGACAGAATCTGACCCTGAGTATAGATAGATAGCACTACCTATAGTCACACTTTCCCAACATTTTCTATTTTAATATCCTGCTTCCCTCTGCTTATAACTTCACCAAATTTTAACTTTTCAGGCTGAAATTTTCCATGCAGAGTGTCTGCCTTAGTGCTGAAATACATATCCTTCAATGCCAGTATTGCACCAGTGTAAATCTGGAGTAGTTTCATTGACTTAATAGTAGTCTAGATTTGCAGTTGTGCAACTAGAAGCAGAATTTAGTCCCCAGCCTTGCACTTCTTGTTAGTCAGTGCCAAAAGGATGTATTCCTCTAAAAAACAGAGACAATTTCAGGAATAGAATACCATGGAGAGGAATGGTGTCTGAAAATATATTTTGAGACTCTTTAACATATAGGAATAACTAAGTAATCTGAAACTGATTGAAAATTTCTGTATCATAAATCAAACCTATGAAAATTAAAACGGTAGGCTATAGTGAAGTAAGACTGAAGGAAAGCAGATTGAAGAGAAAGATCTGTTAATGCAATACTTCAGGGACAGATGGAGGTTTATATGGTAAAAATTGCATCAGAGCATATTGAGGAATATCCAATGCATCCTAATATTTACAGACAGATGTCTACATTGACTATTTTCTTGAATCAACTTTACTCAACACCTGTGAGCATGTGGTTAATTTAAACAGAGTACACAGTATACTTTTCTTTCAGTCAAACAATCTTGACCTCTGGTATTATGAAAGAAAGACAATCAGCTAATCTAATAAGCCCTTTATTTGCTACCCAAACCTCTCATTAACAATTAATTGGATCAAAAGTTCGCTGGCCATTATTGCTGTGTCAGTTAGACTCTGAGGGCCTCAGAGGCTGAAACTAAATGAGGTGGTCAGGTTATAAATAATTTCAACTGGTTACTCCTCTTACCTCGGGCTGTTCAGGTAGAGGTCAATGTCCTGCCTAGTGCTGACAGAAAAAACTGTCATTATGACAAGGGAAGCTTCCTTTTCTGAGACACACACACACAAAAAGGAAAATCTCAAAAATAACTGCAAGGGAATTAAGATTGAGATTACATATCTGTAATTTAGAATAGAATACATTACAGGGATAAATTGGAATTATTGCCAAAACAAGTATTATAAACCCATAAAATTCATACTTAAGGGTAGTCCTAGAAATCCAAATATGTTAAGGTAAGGAAATGCATAGTTAGGGTATCCAAATGACCTTAACTCTGCCCTTCAATAACCACGATTATGATTAAGGAATTCTAGCGTTTGTAGTCCCAGACCTTAAGGCAAATTCTTCATTTCCATAGCTTAATATATTTGGATTTCTATTAAGTTCAACCTTCATTATGCATTTCCTTAACATAGTTTTCATCTGGGAATTATCTTTTTAGTTAAAAAGTTAACTACTTAGAAATGAATTTGTTACTGAATTTGTCTTTATTTGTCAAGGGTAGACACTTGGGGTAAGAACTTTGTTTGTCAGAAGCTGAGAATGGGCAAGAAGGGATGGATCACTTCATGATTATCTGTTCTGTTCATTCCCTCTGGGGCACCTGGCATTGGCCACTGTCAGAAGACAGGATACTGGACTGGATGGATCTTTGGTCTGACCCAGTATGGCCGCTATTATGTAATCATGGTCTGTCTGGTTTCATCAGGCTGAAAAGAGTTTACTAATGGAGTTCCTCAGGGATTGGTCTTGGGACCAATCTTTTTTAACATTTCTGTTAATGATATTGGCATAAAAGTGGAAGTATGCTAATAAAATTTGCAGATGACACAAAATTGGGAGGTATAAGCAATGCAGAGGAAGACCAGAATATCATACAAGAAGATCTGGACGACCTTGAAAAATGGAGTAATAGAAATGGGATGAAATTTAATAGTGCAAAGTGCAAGGTCATGCACTTAGGAACGAACAAGAAGAATTTTTGCTATAAGCTGGGGATTTAGCAGTTGGAAGAAACAGAAGAGGAGAAAGACCTGGGTGCATTGGCTGATATTGATTGATCACAGGATGCCTATGAGCCACCAATGTGATGAGACTGTGAAAAAGCCTAATGTAATCCTAGGATGCATCAGGTAAGGTATTTTCAGCAGAGACAAGGAAGTGCTTATACAAGGCACTGGTGAAACCTGATCTCTAATACTCCAGGTAATTCTGGTCTCCCATGTTTAAGAAAGATACATTCAAATTAGAACAGGTGCAGAAATGGTCTACTAGGATGATCTGAGGAATGGAAAACTTGCCTTATGAGAGAAGACTCAAAGAGCTTGGCTTGTTTAGCCAACCAAACGAAGGCAGAGGGGAGATATTATTGCACTCTATAAATACATGAGAGGGATAAATTCCAGGGAGGGAGAGGAGTTATTTAAGTTAATCATCAATGTGGACCTCAGAACAAATGGATATAAACTGGCCATCAACAAGTTTATGCTTGAAATTAGATGAAGGTTTCTAACCATCAGAGGAGTGAAGCTCTGGAACAGCTTTCCAAGGGGACCAGTGGGAGCAAGCAAAAAACCTAATTGGTTTTAAGACTGAGCTTGACAAATTTATGAAGGGGATGATATTATTGGACTGCCTATAATGGCATGTAGGCAATCTGTGACTGCTAGCAGCAAATATCCTCAATGGCTAGTGATGGGACACTAGATGGGGAGGGCTCTGAGTTACAACAGAAAATTGTTTCTCAGATGTCTGGCTGGTTGGTCTTGCTCACATTCTCAAGGTCTAACTGATCACCATATTTGCGGTCAGGAAGGAATTTTCCTCCAGGTCAGACTGGCAGAGATTGTTGGATTTTGTCTCTTTCCTCTGTAGCATAGGGCATGGGCCACTTGCAGGTTTGAGTGTAGATGGTGGATTCTCTGTAACCTGAAGTCTTTAAACCATGATTTGAGGACGGCAATAACTCAACCAGAGAATAGGGGGTCTATTACTGGAGTGGGTGGGTGAGGTTCTATGGCCTGCAATAAGCAGGAGGTCAGACTAGATGATCATGATGGTCCCCTCTGGCCTTAAAGTCTATGAATATATGAGTCTATATAACATAATATTCTACAATATAGATTAAGAGAGAATAACATATGCTATCTTTTTACTTCTTTATGTAAAGAAAAATTAATGCAAAAATATTTAAAAATTATTTTCCAAGTATTTTGTTTCTTTTTCCATTAGAGGAGGACAAATATGAACATGAGGAAGTTTTGCACTTTATACACTTCTCTAATTTTAAACAAGAAACTTGGCAGATTATCCAAATCTAGGAATATCTAGAGAGAAGAAATTTGGCCAAATTTTTCAGACATAAGTGAACAGGGACATAATCCAACAATCAGTTTTTAGACACTAATTTCAATGTGGAGTTCCTCTTAAAAGCCTATGTTATAATAGTATGGCATCATATGGCCTATAGTTGAGAATCAAACTAAAAATGGCTTTGTTTACAGAGATGCTGAACACCCCCAGCTCCCAGCCCACTCAGTACACAAAGGTCCATGGCAGCATGGAGCAGAACACTGAAAAGCAGGAAGATAAATGTGAAGAAGTTTAAGAAGGAAATATGGTAATTTACAAAACTACATGGAAAGTGCTCAGACACTGTTGTACTGGGTGGCAGTATAGAGCCCTAAGCAGGGCCGGTGCAAGGAAGTTTTGCGCCCTAGGCAAAACTTCCACCTTGTGCCCCCTCCAGCCCTGAGGCGCCCCCCCTGGGCCGGTCCCCCCCTCCACCCTAAGGCCCCCCCCGTGGCAACTCCCCCCGCCCCGGGGAGCTGTGCGGCACCTCCCCACCCCAACTCACCTCTGCTCCATGTCCTCCCCGAGCACACCACCCCCGCTCTAATTCTCCTCCTAGGCTTGCGGCGCCAGACAGCTGATTGGCACTGCAAACCTGGGAGGTGGGAGAAGTGGAGCAGCGACCGCGCGCTCTGGGAGGAACCGCTGTAAAAAAGAAATGGGGGCACCGCTTTTTGGCGCCCCCAAATCTTAGCGCCCTAGGCAACCGCCTAGTTCACCTTAATGGTAGCACTGGCCCTGGCCCTAAGATAGATGGATAGATAGAAGTGAACCTTTCAGAACTCCAATTTAAACTACGGTAATGAGATTTGAAAGCTTGCAGCCCCTCACAACAGGTGCTACTCAGCACCTTGCAGAAACAGTCCCATAGTAATGTTACTAAGGGGCTCAGAAGTTTAATACTAGCTATAAATCATATATCTAAATAAAGCTATCCATCACAGGCCCCTTGCTCCAACAGTCAGTGTTCACACTGAAACCGACAAACCGCACGTCCAAACTGCAGACCACAACTGAGAAAAGGATCTCTCTTTGGTGGCAGTCATGCGAGGTCTGTGGAGTGGCATCTGTACTGGAGCCTGTTCCTGAGAGGTTGTGAAATCTCAGCTGCAGTTGGCTTCAATAAAAGTACAGGATATTCTGAATTACCCATGCAGAGGTAAACACCTTGTAGGATGGGCCCTTGGTTTGGAGAGAAGCCAGAAATATGGTAGGAAAATTTGATCCCATGTTCCCCCTCAGCCCATGCGTTTTGCAGTTTACACAAAGATACAATTGCCAGACAAGATTTTCCCAGTTGTGATAGAATGAGAGTAAACAGTACATATGACTGCATTCCTGTGACAGAACTACAAGTTTTGTTGTCCTGCAGGTACATCATAAATCACATCACTTTTATATTTTGCTCCTTTACCTACATACACTTTTCCTTCTGGTTACATTTTTTTAACACATTAAACTCCCCTCAATGCCTGAAGTAAGGGCCTGGGAGCTAGATAAGCCGATTCTCAGAGTTTAAATTTTTAATATTAAAATGCAATGAGATTTGCTGTACACATGCTCAAGATGTAGTGCCCCAAGCAAAATAGTGTTTTATAGATGGACATGCAATTTTGTTGCTTTCAGCAAAGGGTCAGATTATTTTAGTGGGTTTGGGATGTGCAAAATAATGAATGATACGTATAAATAAGTGTCATTTCTTATAAAAAAATCAAAGCTGTTTTTTTTTACATGCTGTAGCAAGGCTTGAAGTACTGAAATTCAGGTAAAAAAAGGAAATGTGTAATTTTTATTTCATAAAACTATATTTTATATCTACTGGGTGAATGCACACACTCGTTCCCTCTGACAACATGCAATTTTCCAAACCTCAGTCATGCCAACAATTAGCCCCAGTTTTCCTACTGCCCTACAAAGCAGAGACATCTGTTTCAGTTTGAGCATAACAGAAATAAGGATAAGAGGAAGTTACATTGCATCACTTCTGTTGTCCTGATTTATAGTATTCATCAGTATTTGAATCATATCACACCTTTCTACATTCTCAGATTATAATGTATTAAATATTTCCAGACATGTCCTATCATTACAATTGGTTTGCATTTGGGTATGCAGACACCATCTCAATCCTTTGTTTCTAGACATATGAAAGTAAGATTGTCAAGCACACAAAAAGTAATTTCATGTACTGATTATGCACTGTTCCTCAGCAAAAAAGCTATTCTAGTGGTTTAACAAGTTTGAGAAATATTTGGTTAAAGCTTCACCTTGACTACAGTATAAGAATGTCGGAGTCCTGTTTGAACCCTCCATTTTACCATACACAAAAATGTGAAATCCATTCAAGATGACGCAGCAACAAATATACTACAAGATGTAAGTAGTCTTTCTAATTAATAAAACACCTGTTCCCCAAACCTAAGGAGACATGGTTTCCTGGAAATGTGCACAAAGGGGCAGAGTGAGGGGGGCGGGAGTGATGTTTGTGGTGAAGAGGGGAGACTTTAGGGCAGGTAGTGTTGGAAGGGAGCATTCTTACTGGGGCAGAGTTAAGGCTCTGGTTCATTGTCTGTAACGTATAGTGGTTGTGCTAATGGTGAGGTGCACATCTCTGGGAGAAAGAGTACAGGATATGCACTGTTCATTCCTCTGTCTTTGAGGTTTTTCTCTGGTATTTTATGTGAGCAAAAAAGCCTAAGTGATACACAATGTACCATTTGTATATGTTTGCATATCTACCTAGATGGATAGACAAAGACACAAATATATAAAGATTGAATTATAGACAACTATATTAAAGTTATTTACCACTTTCCATTATAATCCTATTTTCAATTATTTCAGTCATTTTTTGACAAACTTTAACTATTTGGTGTGAATTTTCCATGCTCAATCTCAGTCACAGATCCATCAAACACACTCTCTTTGGCACGCACCAGACTGATGTGAAGGAGATCCAGTTGCTGGATTCCATTTGTGTTAAGCTTCTGGAGTCTGAACAGAATCCAGGCGCTACCCGTGTCTTGGGGCCTTTAGGCACCCTCTTGGGGTGCAGACCTTCTGTATAGCACCTCCTCCTGAAAGCTGCAACTGATGATGCAAGTGCCTAACCCTGGGGACCAGTACTGACTCCCCAGACTTTCCCATAACTTAACTATACCCCTGTTCCAGAACTCGTTTTGTGGGTGGTCTGAGTCCACAGGTGAACTTCAAGAGCAGCCAGGTGTTACACATAACACACAGACAGACTTCATACAGGATTCTGAAACACAACTGTTCTTTACTTATGGGAACAAGAAAATCATAGATCTATATAAAAATAAACCATATATGCATTTCCCTGCCTCAGTTTCTTCAGCACTCCACAGCAATTTGGGCTACGGTCAGAGTCCTCTGGGGGAATTTAGGTTCCCTTTGCTGCAACACATGGCTTGTCTTAATCATGGAGCCTCACTAGCCCATCAAACTTTCTCTAACCTTGGCTGGCTCATGCCCTTCCTCTCTCTTGTCCAAAGTTTCCATTTCCTGACTCAGGGAGTCTCTCTAGTTTATATGTCCCACCAACAACACCTGGTTCCTTTGTTCTCTTAGGGCAGGTCCATACTCACCGCGCGGGTCGACGCGGTGAGTTCGACTTCTCGGAGTTCGAACTATCGCGTCTAATCAAGACGCGATAGTTTGAACTCCCCGCGCGCTCCGGTCGACTCCGGAATTCCACCACCGCGAACGGCATTGGCGGAGTCGACCTTGGAGCCGCGGAGTTCGACCCCGCCGTGTCTGGACGGGTAAGTCAGTCGAACTAGGGTACTTCGAGTTCAGCTACGCTATTTGCGTAGCTGAACTTGCGTACCCTAGTTCGACCCCCCTCCTTAGTGTAGACCAGGCCTTACTGACAATTTTCCATTCTCCAAACCCCAGCCCCTTAGAGACAAGTTGAAGGAAGTAACTTCTCCCAGCTCCAGCCATCCTTTTTAGAATACCTATTAACAGGTAAAAGACAGTCATTAAGGTTAAAGCTCTCCATTGTATCTAGTCTGAGAGAGACATGCTTACAGCCTTGTAGTAATTGGTAGATACAGATAAACATAGAAGCATTCTATGATATAGCACTTGTCATAAGAATAAATTCATAATATCAACCATAATTTGTTTCACAGACAGATTTCCTCAAATTGTCACAGTCTTTTCCTCAAGCTGATTTTTAAAAAAAATCACAAATGATTGTTATAATGTCTAGAATGAGGATAATAAAAAATAATTTTCAGAACTTCTCCAACTTTGGAAAAGTTACAGTGTAGGAGTTACAGAGTTTAGTTTTTCCTCTTTTCACTGTAATCATTCCAGTAGCAGATTTTTTGAAAAGTTAACAATGTGGAAAAAGGAGGGGAAGGGGAAAAGTGTAAAAAAATCTAGACATTAATTTTACTGAATTCAGTGACAAAAAGTGTGGGAGGAGAAAATGGATGAAAAATTAACATTTAAATTTTTGAGAGTTGAAACAAAATGAAAATTTGTATTTGAAACTAAAATGAAATGATAATATTCAGTTTGTTTTGATGGTACAGTATCTGTCAAAAATTTGAAAAAAAAATCAAATATATATTCTTGTGGGGGGGGGGGGAAATCAGTTTTCCATACAACTTCATTTTCCAGCCAGTCAAAATGTTTGTCAAAATTAATAACCACCACTGTACAAACTTTTATAATATAGCACTATTTAATCAAAATGTTATTAACATGAATTAATCGTTTAGTAATATTTAATGTATTTGTACATTTTCAAATAGCTACCAAGAAAGAATCTTCTCCTTTGCCTCCTTCTCCTGTTCGTCAGAGGATGGAGATGGATGGCAGGAGAGAGATCACTTGATCATTGCCTGTTAGGTTCACTCCCTCTGGGGCACCTGGCATTGGCCACTGTCGGTAGACAGATACTGATATAATAGGCATCACAGAAACGTGGTGGACTGAGAGCAATCAATGGGACACAATCATTCCGGGGTACAAAATATATCGGAAGGACAGAACAGGTCGGGCAGGGGGAGGAGTGGCACTATATGTGAAAGAAAATGTAGATTCAAATGAAGTAAAAATCTTAAGTGAATCCACATGTTCCATAGAATCTCTATGGATAGAAATTTCAAGCTCTAATAAAAATATAACATTACGGATCTATTATCAGCCACCTGACAAGAACAGTAATAGTGATGATGAAATGCTAAGGAAAATTAGAGAGGCTATCAAAATTAAGAACCCAATAATAGTGGGGGATTTCAATTATCCCCATATTGACTGGGAACATTTCACTTCAGGACGAAACACAGAGATAAAATTTCTCGATACTTTAAATGACTGCTTCATGGAGCAGCTGGTACGGGAACCCACAAGGGGAGATGCAACTCTAGATTTAATCCTGAGTGGCACGCAGGAGCTGGTCCAAGAGGTAACTATAGCAGGACCACTTGGAAATAGTGACCATAATACAATAGCATTCAACATCCCTGTGGTGGGAAGAACATCTCAACAGCCCAACACTGTGGCATTTAATTTCAAAAGGGGGAACTATACAAAAATGAAGGGGTTAGTTAAACGAAAGTTAAAATGTACAATGACTAAAGTGAAATCCCTGCAAGCTGCATGGGCCCTTTTTAAAGACACCATAATAGAGGCCCAACTTCAATGTATACCCCAAATTAAGAAACACAGTAAAAGAACTAAAAAAGAGCCACCCTGGCTTAACAACCATGTAAAAGAAGCAATGAGGGATAAAAAGACTTCCTTTAAAAAGTGGAAGTCAAATCCTAGTGAGGCAAATAGAAAGGCGCACAAACACTGCCACCTTAAGTGCAAGAGTGTAATAAGAAAAGCCAAAAAGAGGAGTTGGAAGAACGGCTAGCCAAAAACTCCAAAGGTAATAACAAAATGTTTTTTAAGTACATCAGAAGCAGGAAGCCTGCTAAACAACCAGTGGGGCCCCTTGACGATCAAAATACAAAAGGAGCGCTTAAAGACGATAAAGTCATTGCGGAGAAACTAAATGGATTCTTTGCTTCAGTCTTCACGGCTGAGGATGTTAGGGAGATTCCCAAACCTGAGCTGGCTTTTGTAGGTGACAAATCTGAGGAACTGTCACAGATTGAAGTGTCACTAGAGGAGGTTTTGGAATTAATTGATAAACTCAACATTAACAAGTCACCGGGACCAGATGGCATTCACCCAAGAGTCCTGAAAGAACTCAAATGTGAAGTTGCGGAACTATTAACTAAGGTTTGTAACCTGTCCTTTAAATCGGCTTTGGTACCCAATGACTGGAAGTTAGCTAATGTAACGCCAATATTTAAAAAAGGGATCTAGAGGTGATCCCGGCAATTACAGACCAGTAAGTCTAACGTCGGTACCGGGGAAATTAGTTGAAGCAATAGTTAAGAATAAAATTGTCAGACACATAGAAAAACAAACTGTTGAGCAATAGTCAACATGGTTTCTGTAAAGGCAAATCATGTCTTTCTAATCTATTAGAGTTCTTTGAAGGGGTCAACAAACATGTGGACAAGGGGGATCCGGTGGACATAGTGTACTTAGATTTCCAGAAAGCCTTTGACAAGGTCCCTCACCAAAGGCTCTTACCTAAATTAAACTGTCATGGGATAAAAGGGAAGGTCCTTTCATGGATTGAGAACTGGTTAAAAGACAGGGAACAAAGGGTAGGAATTAATGGTAAATTCTCAGAATGGAGAGGGGTAACTAGTGGTGTTCCCCAAGGGTCAGTCCTAGGACCAATCCTATTCAATTTATTCATAAATGATCTGGAGAAAGGGGTAAAAGGTGAGGTAACAAAGTTTGCAGATATTACTAAACTACTCAAGATAGTTAAGACCAAAGCAGATTGTGAAGAACTTAAAAAACTAAGTGATTGGGCAACAAAATGGCAAATGAAATTTAATGTGGATAAATGTAAAGTAATCCACATTGGAAAAAATAACCCCAACTACACATACAATATGATGGGGGCTAATTTAGCTACAACGAGTCAGGAAAAAGATCTTGGAGTCATCGTGGATAGTTCTCTGAAGATGTCCACGCAGTGTGCAGAGATGGTCAAAAAAGCAAACAGGATGTTAGGAATCATTAAAAAGGGGATAGAGAATAAGACTGAGAATATATGATTGCCCTTATAGAAATCCATGGTACGCCCACATCTCGAATACTGTGTACAGATGTGGTCTCCTCACCTCAAAAAAGATATTCTAGCACTAGAAAATGTTCAGAAAAGGGCAACTAAAATGATTAGGGGTTTGGAGAGGGTCCCATATGAGGAAAGATTAAAGAGGCTAGGACTCTTCAGTTTGGAAAAGAGAAGACTAAGGGGGGACATGATAGAGGTATATAAAATCATGAGTGATGTTGAGAAAGTGGATAAGGAAAAGTTATTTACTTATTCCCATAATACAAGAACTAGGGGTCACCGAATGAAATTAATAGGCAGCAGGTTTAAAACAAATAAAAGGAAGTTCTTCTTCACGCAGAGCACAGTCAACTTGTGGAACTCTCTACCTGAGGATGTTGTGAAGGCTAGGACTATAACAATGTTTAAAAGGGAACTGGATAAATTCATGGTGGCTAAGTCCATAAATGGCTATTAGCCAGGATGGGTAAGAATGGTGTCCCTAGCCTCTGTTCGTCAGAGGATGGAGATGGATGGCAGGAGAGAGATCACTTGATCATTGCCTGTTAGGTTCACTCCCTCTGGGGCACCTGGCATTGGTCACTGTCGGTAGACAGATACTGGGCTAGATGGACCTTTGGTCTGACCCGGTACGGCCGTTCTTATGTTCTTATGTTTAAAAGAGAGAAAGTCTTCTGGATAAAGTGTGTGACTGGGCCAGATCTTCCAGTTCATGCTTTCTTATGTGCAGCTTTAGGGAGATGTAAATGTGGATGTCTGTAGCAAGTGCTGCTGGGTGCTGGACCTATCTTGAGGCAAAACTTTGAGCAGCCTGAAGCTCCTCTAAGTTGTACTGGCTACCCATACCCAAGAAAGTTGGGGCTTTAGGTCATCCATGTCATGCCCCCTTTTCCCTGGCTACAGACACTGCACTGGTGATCAGGAGGTACTATGGTACAGAAGCTGCTCTACACTGCCCAGGAATTCCCTCTTGCAAAGGGAATCTTCCACCACTAGCTAACCTTGCTTTCAGGTGGCTGTACTGCTGGAAGAGGAGAAGTTGTCATGTCCCCTGATTAGGATCTATGAGGGATTTTTCCACTTCTGACAATAAATGACCTTAACACTTCAGATTATATAACACTTTATAAAATCTGGGACACCACTTCCCTTGGGATAAATTAGTGAAGAGTGGAAATAACATGATATTTGCCTCTATCACATTGTTCAGTCTACTTGTATCTATTACTTTCCCTTTCCTGTGTCTCTCCTCTCTATTTAGATAGTAAACTCTTCAGGATAGGGAAAGGACTGTATACTACTCTGTATTTCTGCAGTGCCTCACACAAGAGCACCCATGCTTGATTGGCTCTTAGGCACTACTGTAATTTGTTAGTCTCTAAGGTGCCACAAGTACTCCTGTTCTTTTTGCAGATACAGACTAACATGGCTGCTACTCTGAAACCTAACTTAAGAGAAGTACCTTGCAATTAATCTCTCTTTTTTTATCTTGTTCTATTTTTTTTCCTTTTTCAAACAATAACAGAATCAAGTATCAGGAACATAACCAAGTATGAGGACTGAGGTGCTGCCTTATCTTTTCATTAAACTTTTCTTTTATATAGTGAATGGGGAAAGAAGAAGAGAGAACTAGATTTCCAGGCATTTTCTATGTGCATGAAGCAAATCTCACTTGATGTTGTTGAACAGTTAAACTGTTAAGAAGCACTTGCTCATTATTGTCTTTTCTGAACAATTTATGAAATGCAGGATCACATAAATGGTAAAGGTTTCAGAGTGGAAGGTGCCACAAGCACTCCTTGTTGTTTTTATAAATGGTAAATGCAGTTCTAGGCATAAACACGTGGGGTGCTAGTGCTCTCAGGCATCCTTAAATCATGGCATATTCAATGAGCAATCTTGGATAACTGTCCAAGCAGTCAGTGCCAAAGAAAGCTCTGACAGGTCTTACTGTGGATATTATAGTTAAATCTGAATTGATTCACATTACTTTCTATTTTCAGAGTCTGAGAGATGGAAATAGTTATGAAGGAAGTTTCTAAACATCACCACATTGACTTGTTTCACTCATATTCTGTATTTTATATGGAAATGTGAAGGGTTACTCTGGTTGTTACAGTTGAATCTGACCTTTATGAGATTTTCTATTCTGAGCAATTGAAGATATCCACCTTTGATAAGAGCCCTGGGATACTGTTACTTCAGAATAGTGTTAGTGTGCAGGCTGTTGTGACTGTATGTGGATACTGCACATCAGTTGCACTCTAGGATGCATGCATGAAATACAAGGCTAGCTGTTTGCTGTTAATTGCTACAGAAGGAAATGGTCCTTTACTAATAGACATACGTTGATTTAACGAGATAAAGCTGGACTGAGCACAATGCACCATGTGTTAGATCCAATGGTAAAACGGAACCAACCAAACAAAATAGATACAAATGTGTAAAGCAGAACAACAAAACTACATGTTAAAATTGCCATAAACAAATTTCTTAAGGGCTGTTCTGTAGTTATACTTGAGAAAGTCAGTAAGAAGAACTGCAGAAACATGTTATAATTGAACCTATAGAATTTAGGAAATGAGCTGCACCAATTATGTGTGTGAGAATTAGTGAGCAGTGGACTCTGATTGGAGGTGGATCAGTATCCAATACCAAACTGTGAAGATTTATTACCCAAACTATCAGGAAGAGCAATGTTTTAACAAATACCCTTGACCTGTCTCAGGCTTCTCAACAAATATCATTAAAACCAGGTTCTAAAATATTTCTCATGGTGAATATACATAAAAGGCTAATTAGGAATGAAAGACAACAAAAATATGGCATAGCTAATGCACTTGCCATATTCCAAAGAACAATGAAGCTGGTTCTCCAAATTTATATTTTGAAACTAATACACTTAAAAAAAACTTAAAGTGTTTTTGAAAAGGATACAGATGTACAGAGTTAGCATTAAGGAAGAAAAGTATGCTTTAACTGGCACTGCATTCAGGCAGTACTGGTTGGTAGCTGGCTGATGAGAGATGCTGGGGAAGACGTGTCTTAAAATAACTTTTCTTTGGGTTTATTTTGAATCTGAAATGATGATTTGGTGATGATGATGGACTTCCAGATTGAAATACATTTTCAAATTTTGATCTTTTGTTTAGAAATCTCAATATTTGTTTCAAAAACTTGTTCTGAAATTTTGACTTTCATTTTTGAAAAATGCCTTTTTTTTCAAACAGTTGACAGCAGAATAATGTGAAAAAGTAGGAAAATTGTAAACTGCACATATTAAAGACTAAACCAAATATAATGGCACCACACCCATCCACCCAGCTATGTGCTAGTTTTCCATTATGTTTAGAAGAAAAAAAAGAAAAACTGTATCTGTTCTGTACTCCCCCAAATACCAGATTTGGAGACAAAGTGGGAGAGGGTCAGAGAAAGCACAAATTGGCAGATAACTAACCTGTCTGTCCCTCTCAGTCTAAATCTAGGATCCCTCACTTAAATAAATAAAAATTATTAATTCAGTACACATGATGTTATCATGTTCTGATGTGTTCATCTATGTGCCCTAAGGTAGTCACTGATGAGAATCACTCCACATGCTGTCTTTATTATAGGATGGGGAATGTCATGGGGTGTATAGGCACCACACGGATGAGGATGGGGCAAGAGAGGCACAGGCAGCAAAGATAACCCTACCCCTCTGGCCCTGTCAATCATGTATGATAGGGAGGAGGCCTTTAAAAGTGAGGAAGCTGCAGTCAGCTTGGGGGAAGGAGCAGGACTGCTCTAAGCAGCAGACTGCAGGAATGACTCCAGAAGTTGTAGCTGGAACTCCTAAGCAGGAAACCTTCGCCCTAATCCTGAGGAGAGTACAGCAGACTCCCAGGATAAGACAGACAGGCTAAGCCTGTCTCAGAGACCCAGACAGAACAATTTCCCCATACCCATTGTGCTGGGGCTGTATCACTGGCAGCACTGTAGATTTTCCAGCCTCCCTGCCTGCCTTTGCTGGGACTGGGACTGGGACTGGGACCCTGACTATGTGGGAGTTTATGACTTTCATTTTGATCTTCCAGCCAGAAAGAGTTAAGGAGGCCCACAAAGGGCAGAACCCTCCCTTGTAAATAGTGGGAAAGTGGGTCCTGGCTTATGACCAACCGTGTAGCTAACTGGGCATGGTCATGTTCTCCCCCACAAGGGAGGAACCACCAAGGACTTGGTTACAGGGAGTATGAAGTGCACTAGTAGACACAGATTCAGTCACCTAGTACTGAAATATCTCCTGTCATACTGTTCTTTCCCACCCCATCCATGGCCTGTTGTTTTTCATCGAGGCTACTGGTAGTCACATGTTCCAGAACAGTGTACTGCCAGGGTAGCAGATATCTATTCATTCTAAAGCAGCCCCTCCATGCCCTTTTGGAGTGGCAGGTGCATCTGTTTGTTATAATTATACATGCCATACTAAACAGGGGCTCTGAATAGATGCTGAATGGTGAGTGGGTTAGGTGGAAGATGGACAGCTATGCATCCCTCTTCAACTGGCACTACTGAAGGGGGTTGGTGTCAATGGACTTCATTGTGGGATCCTGCAGGTATCACTCCAATACCCAGAATGCTTTATCAACTGCAGACTGCTCATTAGGAGGACATGGATCAATGCTGATGAACTCTGAGACTCTAGGCTATCTCAAAGTGATCTTTTTACATCAGCATTAATACAATAACATTTTGCCCCTGCTGCATTTGCACTGGTCATGCTTCCTGATCTGGCTGCTGGGTGTCATGAATTGAAGGTCGTGTTCAGTTACTTCAACCTCCAAGTCTATGTCTTAAGTGGCTGATGTTTGCCCTCTATTCCCCAGGAGAAAGAAAGCCATGTTGGTTTTAAATCAGGTAGGTGGCCACAAGGTATTGTTCTTTCTCTGTATATTGTCTTGAGAGAGAGATTGCCCATCAGCACAAAGAGCATTTTCTGTACCAGGGATTTGCCAGTGCTGTCATTCTCCAGGTGGTGAAAGCCTTGAATATCAAGAGGCAAAGAAACAGTATAACCTAGCTGATACTTCTGACATCCCTACTGGTGAGCTTTGTGGCCTCATTAAAAGTCAGCTTTGTCATCACTGGCCAGACTGAGACTTACAATTGCAAGATGGGTCTGTCTGTGCCTGAGCAGAGCCTATACAAAACCTATACAACAGCTCTCTGCTCTCAGTCTAACATAGAAGGTGGAATTCCACCTTGTCACCACCTTCATTCAGTGAGAAGACCTTAATAATGTCACCTGATGCTATCTGAGGCTATGTCTTCACTACAAGCTAGGGGTGAGATTCCCAGCTTGTGTACACATAGTAGCACAGGCAGCAGCAGTGGAAGCACGGCTTAGCTGTGCTGAGTATGTACTCATGGAGTTCAGATGGGTTTGCACTTGGTACGGCTAAGATGTGCTGCCACTGCCTGCTGCTACTACCACTGCTACATTATTAGTCACACCTGTGTGACTCTCACTGAGCTAGTGTGACTATGTGAACTCAAGCTGGGAATCACCCTCTTAGCTCCTAGTGTAGACATAGCCTATGAGTGCTGTTTGGCATAGGCTGTCAGCTGTGGCAATAGAGAGCATAAGCCTCCAAGAACTCCCTGACCACAAATTTAGACAGTGCAGAAGACAAACAATGTGTCAGACACAGTCATCACACACTGGTTTTCTGATGTGCAAACTATTGTCAGAAACCACAAATCCAGGTGATCGAAAGGAACTTCAGCTTCTCTTCAGTAACAAACTCAAGTTTCTCCAACATGTTACTTGAGGTGTGTTGTTTCCAAAAAAACCACACATGCAGCGTGGTGTGCTGTTAACTGAGAGTGATGTAGCATGTGCTGCTGCTGCTCACCAATATACAGTGCTGGATAGTGACCTCCTTATTTACTCCTTCTCATAACACAAGAACTAGGAGTCATCAAGTGAAATTAATAGGCAGCGGGTTTAAAAAAAAACAAAAGGAAGCATTTCTTCATACAACGCACAGTCAACTCACAGAACTCTTTTCCAGATGATGTTGTGAAAGCCAAGACTATAACAGGGTTCAAAAAAGAACTAGATAAGTTCATAGAGAATAGGTCCATTAGTGGCTATTAGCCAGGATGGGCAGAGTGGCTAGCCCATGGTGTCCCTAGCCTCTATTTCCCAGAAGCTGGGAATGGATGACAGAGGATGGATCACTTGATGATTACCTGTTCTGTTCATTCCCTCTGAAGCACCTGTCATTGGCCACTGTTGGAAGATGGGATACTGGACTAGATGGACCTTTGGTCTGATCCAGTATGGCCATTCTTATGTTGTTATGACTCGACCACTGATTCATCTGTCTGTGATCAGATGTACCCTGTGGAAAAAGCTGAAGTACTCAATGTTTTTTTTATCTCAGTCTTCACAGACAAAGTCAGCTCCCAGACTACTGCACTGGGCAACACAGCATGGGAAGGAGGTGAGCAGCCCTCAGTAGTGAAAGAACAGGTTAAGGACTACTTAGAAAAGCTGGACATGCACAAGTCCATGAGTCCAGAGCTAATGCATCCAAGGGTGCTGAGGGAGTTGGTTGATGTGATTGCAGAGCCATTGACCATTATCTTTGAAAATTTGTGGCCCTTGGGGGAGGTCCTGGATGCCTGGAAAAAGACAAATATAGTGCCCATATTTTAAAAAAGGGAAGAAAGAGAACTGAGGGAACTACAGACTGGTCAGCCTCAATTCAGTCCCCAGCAAAATCATGAAGCAGGTCCTCAAGGAATCCATTCTGAAGCACTTGGAGGAGAGGAAGGTGATCAGGAACAGTCAACATGGATTCACCAAGGGCAAGTCATGCCTGACCAACCTGATTGCCTTCTATGATGAGATAACTGGCTCTGTGGATATAGGGAAAGTGGTGGATGTGATATAGCTTGACTTTGGCAAAGCTTTTGATACGGTCTCCCACAGTATTCTTGCCAGCAAGTTAAAAGAGTATGGATTGGATGAATGCACTATAAGATGGATAGAAAGCTGGCTAAATCGTTGGGTTCCACAGGTAGTGATCAAAGGTTCAATGTCTAGTTGGCAACTAGTATCAAGCGGAGTGCCCCGGGGTCGGTCCTGGGGCTGGTTTTGTTCAACGTCTTTATTAATGATCTGTATGATGGTATTCATTGCACCCTCAGCAATTTCAGGATGACAGTAAGCTACGGGGAGAGGTAAATATGCTGGAGGGTACAGATAGGATCCAGAGTGACCTAGACAAATTGGAGGATTGGGCCAAGAGAAATCCAGTGAAGTTCAACAAGGACAAGTGCAGAGTGCTGCACTTAGGAAAGAAGACAGCTGCAGCGGCACAGCAGCCAGCAAACAGAGCTGTAAACAGGGGAGTTTCACTGGGAGTTCTGTTGGAGGAGCAGGTTTTTGTATTTTGTAGTTTGTATGTGTGGAGGCTGGTAGGGGCAGGGTGCTGGGAGAGAAGCTGAGCCCTGCTTAGGGGGCGGGGCTTATCTGCCTAGGGGTCCTATAAAGGTAGCCAGCCAGTCAGGCAGCGGCATAGACAGCTGCAGTGGCACAGGAGCCAGCAAACAGAGCTGTAAACAGGGGAGTTTCACTGGGAGTTTACAGGGGGAGTTTTTGGGGGAGACTTAGACCTAGGCAGAAGAACTGACAGGCTAGTGAAGGGAGGGGGTGGTGGTCTGCCAGTGTTCTGGTGCCTGTTGGGGGTTTGTTTTGGTGTGTGTTTCTTTGACTAACAGGTTTTCAGTGGGAAGGCTATGACTGATACAGAGGCAGCAGTGAAAGACACAATGAGGATGACCGGATGTGGAAGCTGCGGCATGTACATGATCCTGGAGGGGGTACTTGAAAAGAGTTTCGTCTGCATGAAGTGCCGCCTGATAGAGCTGATGGAAGAAAAGATCCGAGGACTGGAGTTGCAGGTGGAAACTCTGGTCAAGTTTAGAAGGGGGTTCAAACAGATGATGGAGCAAAGAAATGAGGCGGCTGAAGGGATAATCTCAGACTTGCAGATGGAAGCAGGACCAAAGAATTCTGAGGGGAGATTGCTGAGTGAGGAAAGTGGACGGTGGAAGCATGTAACTAAGAGAACCAGGCAGAGGAAAAGACAGGCCAGTGAAGGAGAAATAGAGCTCAAGAACAGGTTTGCAGAGTTGGAAAATGAAGAAGGGACATAGCAGGTGGTCACTGAAGGTGAGAGGGCAAGGAAAAAGGGAAGAGCAGCTAGCCCTACAGGAAGAGGGGAAGAGTCAATGGAGACAACACCAAATATGAGCCCCAGGAGAATACAGGATGGGTTGCGGAGGATTGCAAGGGCGAACAGGAATCGAGAGGACTTGCAGCCAGTGGGAGCAGGGGATAGACCAGAGAATCATACTGTCACCAGGAAAAGGCAGGTCTACGTGACTGGGGACTCCTTACTGAGAAGAATAGACAGGCCTGTAACTAGAGATGATCCGGAGAACAGAAGGGTGTGCTGTCTGCCGGGTGCTAAGATACGGGATGTGGACCTGAGGCTGAAAAGGATCTTAATGGGAGCGGGAAAGAATCCGTTGATTATCCTTCATGTGGGAACAAATGATACGTCTAGATTCTCGCTGGAACGTATCAAGGGAGACTATGCCAGGCTGGGAAAGACGCTTAAGGAAATCGAGGCTCAGGTGATCTTCAGTGGGATTCTGCCTGTTCCTAGAGAAGAGCAACAAAGGCGTGACAAGATCATGGCGATCAACAGATGGCTCAGGCAGTGGTGCTATAAGGAGGGCTTTGGGATGTACGGCCACTGGGAAGCATTCATGGACAGAGGACTGTTCTCTCGGGATAGACTTCACCTGAGTAAGGAGGGAAATAGACTTCTAGGATGGAGGCTCACCCAACTGATTAAGAGAGCTTTAAACTAGGAATTTGGGGGAGATGGTTGGGAGATGTCCAGATAATCTCCACGCCAGAATTTAACACCGAGAGGGAAGAAAACAAAGTAAGAGAGGATACAGCCATGAGCAGAATAATGGACATAAGGAGGAAGGGTAGTGTAGATACCAGTCTAATAGGTGATACTGGTGGTAGAATGTCTGTGCCTAACCAGGTAAAGAATGTCAGTGAAGCCAAACGGCAAAAATTAAGATGTTTGTACACTAATGCGAGGATCCTAGGAAACAAAATGGAGGAACTAGAGCTACTGGTGCAGGAAGTGAAACCGGATATTATAGGGATAACAGAAACATGGTGGAATAGTAGTCATGTCTGGAGTACAGTTATTGAAGGCTATGTGCTGTTTAGGAAAGACAGAAATAAAGGCAAAGGTGGTGGAGTAGCACTGTATATCAATGATGAGATTAACTGTAAAGAAATAAGAAGGGATGGAATGGACAAGACAGAGTCTGTCTGGGCAAAAATCACATTGGGAAAGAAAGCTACTAGAGCCTCCCCTGAGATAGTGCTTGGGATGTGCTACAGACCGCCGGGATCTGATTTGGAGATGGATAGAGACCTCTTTAATGTTTTTAATGAAGTAAACACTAATGGGAATTGTGTGATCATGGGAGACTTTAACTTCCCAGATATAGACCGGAGGACAAGTGCTAGTAGTGGTAATAGGGCTCAGATTTTTCTGGATGTGATAGCTGATGGATTTCTTCATCAAGTAGTTGAAGAGCCAACAAGGGGGGATGCCATTTTAGATTTGGTTTTGGTGAGTAGTGAGGACCTCATAGAAGAAATGGTTGTAGGGGACAACCTTGGTTTGAGTGATCATGAGTTAATTCAGTTCAAACTAGATGGAAGGATAAACAAAAATACATCTGGGACTAGGGTTTTTTATTTCAAAAGGGCTAACTTTAAAGAATTAAGGAAATTAGTTAGGCAAGTAGATTGGACTGAAGAACTTGTGGATCTAAAGGCAGAGGAGGCCTGGAATTACTTCAAGTCAAAGTTGCAGAAACTATCAGAAGCCTGCATCCCAAGAAAGGGGGAAAAAATCATAGGCAGGAGTTGTAGACCAAGCTGGATGAGCAAGCATCTCAGAGAGGTGATTAAGAAAAAGCAGAAAGCCTACAGGGAGTGGAAGATGGGCGGGATTAGCAAGTAAAGCTATCTTATTGAGGTCAGAACATGTAGGGATGAAGTGAGTAAGGCTAAAAGCCATGTAGAGTTGGACCTTGCAAAGGGAATTAAAACCAATAGTAAAAGGTTCTATAGCCATATAAATAAGAAGAAAACAAAGAAAGAAGAAGTGGGACCACTAAACACTGAGGATGGAGTGAAGGTTAAAGATAATCTAGGCATGGCCCAATATCTAAATAAATACTTTGCCGCGGTCTTTAATAAGGCTAATGAGGAGCTTAGGGATAATGGAAGGATGACAATTGGGAATGAGGATATGAAGGTAGATATTACCACATCCGAGGTAGAAGCCAAACTCGAACAGCTTAATGGGACTAAATCGGAGGGCCGAGATAATCTTCATCCAAGAATATTAAAGAAAATGGCACATGAAATTGCAAGCCCATTAGCAAGAATTTTTAATGAATCGGTAAACTCAAGGTTGTACCGTACGACTGGAGAATTGCTAACAAGAAATCAAAAAAAAAAAAAAAAAACAGTGATCTCCAGGTAACTTGACTAGTGTAGTATGATCTGTTGTGAAAAATTTTTGAAAAATTTTAATTAGAGGAAATTGAAGTCAATTGAGGTCAAAGGCAAACAAACACAAACAAAACATAACAAAACAAAAGATCGCCCAACGAAAACCTTCCTGATTTCTTTAACAGATTTAGATTTTTGGAAATGCAGAAATCATGGATCTAAATTATTCCTCGATTTCATTTTCAGTTGACACACAGGTTCATTTATTAATTATTAATTAAATAAAATGGGGATCAATATGAAAATTGAATGAGGTGGAAGAGGAACTGGTTAATGAGGAGACTACAATGTGTCATGAGGAACTGTCAGGCAGGAGAAGAAGGAGGTTACTAGTGGAGTTCCTCCTCAGGGTGTTTTTTTTTTTTTTTTATTTTTTTTTTATTACTGACCACAAAAAAAAAGGCGGAAAAAATATAAAAAGTTTGCGGATGACACAAAGTGCTGGGAGCACAGACAACACACAGAGAAGGAGATATCACAGGAGATCTGGGATGACCTTGTAAACTGTGTAATAAGTAATAGTAATAAAATGAAAGAGTGAAAAAGTGCAAAATGGCATGCATTTAGGATTAATTAATTTTATTTTAGTTATAAATTGGGGATGCATCAGTTGGAACAGGAGAGGAGAGACCTCGACCGAGTATTGGTGATCACAGGATGACTGCAGGATGAATATGATATTTAAAATAAAAAAAAGCTGCGGTTTTTTAGGATGCATCAGAGGAGTAGTTCAGCAAAGAGAAAAGAAGGTGTTAGGTTTTTATATATAAGGCACTGGTGGTGAGACTCATCTGGATACTGTGTGCAGTTCTGGTCTCCCATGTTTAAAGAAGGATGAATCAAACTGGAACAGGTTCAGAGAAGGGCTACTAGGATGATTAAATCAGATTAATTTTAGAGGGAGAGGAGAATTTTAGCTTTTAGTACCATGTGGACACAAACAAATGGATATAAACTGATACTAGGGAAGTTTAGACTTGAAATTAGACGAAGGTTTCTAACCATTAGAGCTGGCAAGATTAATCTCTTTAAGTTTATGGGAGGATGGGTATGATGGATGCCTAAATTTTTTTTAATAATTTGGCAATTGATCTTTGATTATCAGCAGGTAAGTATGCCCAGTGGTCTCTGTGATGGGATGTTAGATGGGTTGGGATCTGAGTTACTCCAGAGAATTTTTTCCTGGGTGCTGGCTGGTGAGTCTTGCCCACATGCTCAGGTTTAACTGATCACCATATTTGGGGTTGGATGGAGAGATCTGTGGCCTGCATTGTGCAGGAGGTCAGGCTAGATGATCATAATGGTCCAGCAGTGCAGAAAAGAAAAGGGATGGGGATTACACAGAACCTGAACCTGGATATGGAGTCAGAGCTCATCCTTGCCAAAGAAGGCCAATGGCATTGTTGTATATTAGTAGGAGCATTGCCAGCAGATCGAGGGAAGTGATTGTTCCTATTTATTTGGCACTGGAGGCCACATAAACACTATGATCGACAAATACACTTCTCTGGCACAAAGAATTTCATCATAAGGATAAATCTTACTCATGCAGGAGACAGAGATGTTACATGGATCAATGCTGATGAACTCTGAGACTCTAGGCTATCTCAAAGTGATCTTTTTACATCAGCATTAATACAATAACATTTTGCCCCTGCTGCATTTGCATTGGTCGTGCTTCCTGATCTGGCTGCTGGGTGTCATGAATTGGAAGGTCGTGTTCAGTTACTTCAGCCTCCAAGCCTATGTCTTAAGTGGCTGATGTTTGCCCTCTATTCCCCAGGAGAAAGAAAGCCATGTTGGTTTTAAATCAGGTAGGTGGCCACAAGGTATTGTTCTTTCTCTGTATATTGCCTTGAGAAAGCTCACCTGTGCAGGAGACAGAGCTGTTTCTGGGGTTGGTCTGAGACTGTGGAACAAACTTCCACAGGAACTAAGGACCATCACAAACCTCATCACCTTCCACTTAAAGTACAAGGCATACATCTTCATCCTTCTCTAACACAAATAGATACTAATGTTCACCTTTCAAAAAGTGCACTCTCTAACCCTACCAAAACAAAACACTACACTGCACATGTAATTCTCTCAATAGGGGTAAGATGAGAGACCAAACCACATATGATAGATCTTAGTCACTTAGGGTACGTCTACACTACCCGCCGGATCGGAGGGCAGCGATTAATCCAGCGGGAATCGATTTATCACGTCTAGTATAGATGCGATAAATTGACCCCCGAGCACTCTCCCGTCGACTCCTGTACTCCACCGCCTGAAGAGGCGCAGGCAGAGTCAACGGGGGAGTGGCAACAGTCGACTCACCACAGTAAAGACACTGCGGTGAGTAGGTCTAAGTACATCAACTTCAGCTACGTTATTCATATAGCTGAAGTTACATAACTTAGATTGATCTCCCCCCGCCTCCCTAGTGTAGACCAGACCTTTATGTATGACTGGAAGGCATTCAGATATTACAGTGATTGTGTGTCTAAATAGGACAGAATCACACATTTGGAAGGTGAAACAAACGGAAGGTGAAACAAATTTTGTTTACATAAATAAATTATATTTTTTCTGGATATTAATACTTACATCCAGGTCAATACAAGGAAAAGTAGAAATGATTGCACATAAAGCAAGGCAGTGAAGTATCAGGTCTTTAATCCTGAAAACAATGGACATTTTGATTATTAATATACATCTGAAATAGAGATATGAGTAAATCTTACTGAATTACGAGTCATTCTTTGCATTAGTAAAAATTGATTTTGTTTCTATATGATTTAGTAAATCTGAATAGAAATAAGTTTGAGAATTATTTTGTTGTTTAATATTTTACTTTCTAAAATATTTGCACAGTGATTTATTAGGATGTTTATTTACAGAGCTACTGAACCAGCAGCCTAGAAGAGTTTGAGAAGTTTATTAGTTTTTCCGGTATTTGCAATGACTGAAACATTTTCCTAAATATAAAGATTTGATTACTTCCAATATTTCAATAGCAAGTAAGATACTTAATCTTTACTAGACTAGTGATGTAGTAGTTCAGTAACCCACAGAAATATGCATATCAATTACTGGGCAAATAATGTGGAAAATGAAAACATAACAAATAAGGTTATAGCAACTTTGGTTTGTGTTCAGAAGTATTGCTTTAATGGCCTTAAATCAAAATGTCTTTGTAGAAAAGAAGTTAGCAACCAAAATGTCAAAGAAAATGTAATAAGAATTATGTAGTGTATAAATATATATTTTATTATATTTTCCTCATTGATTTTCCTGACTAATAAAAATCTTAGGTATAACATACATCATAGTGCAATAAAATTATTATACTGCTTTTCTCTTTTCTTTTTCATGTATTCCCTGTAATGCACCACTGGTGGGCAGCAGCCAAGTGCTGTCTGTGTGAGAAGGATTGCAAGATTGAAGTAAGTCTGTGGGTGAAAATCATGTAAGTCACAGACACCATACTGTACAGCTAGGTGTTCCTGCTGTCAGATGTTCTACTTTAAAAATTCATAACACTGCCCTTCTAAAAGCCAGATTGTCCACTGGATTAATTCAGAAAGTGATATCACAAATGTCACAGAAAGAAACTGAAGTAAAAAAAAAAAAACTACATAACAATGATTTTAGTAACCGAATTACAGTGTCTTTAGTTTTCAAAGGTGTTTTGGCATGAGCTGTGTATGCCATACATTGTCAAATAATTCATTTTACTATGATCTTTTCTCCTTGCCATATCATTACAATTAGAGGTAGGAAAAGAAAATAGAAATAAAGTTCTTCTAAAGAGATATAGATTCAGGAAAGGGGGTGATAGAAGCAGTGTGGTCCAATAGATAGGCCGTTTTTATGCATGAAACAAGGCCTGCCTTCTATTCCTGGCTCAGTTGCTAACCTTAGGCAAGTCACTTAGCCTCCCACTCTTCAGCTTTGTCTATACTACTAGCTGGGGTTGTGATTCCCCTGATCATGTATGCACACTCACAGTAGCTCTCATCGACCTAGTGCAAGCACAAGTAGCAATGTAGCCATGATAGCACAAGCAGCGGTGGTATGATTTAGCCATGCCAAGTACAAATCTGCCTGAAACCAGTGGGCACAGCTCAGCTGTGCCTTCATTGCAGCTGTCCATGATACTGTAGCTATACAGTATTTATATTCATACTAGCTCAATGAGAGCTACTGTGAGTATTCGTACATGAGCAGGGAAATCACACCCCCAGGTTGTAGTGTAGATGAAGCCGAAGAGTGGGAGACTAAGTAACTTGCCTAAGGTCAACAGATTAGAGTCTGAGTCAGGAACAGAAAGTAGATGTAGCCTTTGTATATGTTGTATATTTAAATTGTAAGCTCTCTGGGGCTGTTTGTACTATGTGTAGCAGATCTCTAGGCACTACAGTAATACAAATAATTGATAATAATAGATTCATATACATTTTTAATCACAGTTTCTTTCTATATACCTATGCTTGCTTTTCACTAAGTAAATTTTCCCAAGCCAAAGCACCTTGAACACCTAATCTCTTCCACAGTTAAAGTAGGTACTGAATAACATTTCCAGTCTTGGGAATCTGTTCCTCCCTGTAATGGGGTTTACAGACTGCACAATATGTTAGGGGAGTAATAGGGCTGTACTGAGCCAACAGTGCCCTGCCCCCCAGCAGTTATGGCGCATGCTCCAAATGGAGGACCTGCTTAAAAGGAAGTCAAGCAGGGGAGAGTGAAGGAGAGGCTGTCTGCAGGGAGGAAGCCAGCTTTCAGCTTCAGGGACAAAGCAATCCAGAGGAGAAGCGTCTGGACTGTGCGTAAGCCCTGACCAGGAGCTGACCCTTTTCTCACCTCTGCTCCCTGACGAGGGAGAATAACTGGACATTGAGAAGTGAGCTGAGAAGTACCCATTTGGCTATCTGAACTGTTGAGATTGATTGGGAACTATCGGCAAGGTTGGAGCAGAATGCTGTGACCATGTCCCAGACTGAAAATAGAGCCGGGAGATAGAAAGTGGTGCAAGGGAGGTTGGTCTGATGCAAAAGGAGACTGAGACACTCCTCACCCCTTCCTCCTTTGGCCCTGGGCCAGGACCCAGTGGAGACGGAGGGCCTGCGTGCTGCATCCCCCTAAATTTTCCCCATCCAGCTGAGAGAAGCCAGGGAGTACTGGGGAATGACAGACCGTTACTCATCCTCTATGCCTGCGGACCACTCAGCAAAAGCATCCCAGGACTTTGGGGACTGTTGAGCCATGGCCTGCCCTATAGGCCTGCTGGCCCCCAACCCACTGCAGTCCCACATGTCCTTCACCAACTCTATGATCCCTGTGGTCTGTGACTCATACTGTAACACAGAGTGAAGGAAGCCAATAAATGACTGAAGAACCACTCAGGCTGCAAAGAGAAGAGATGACAGCAGTGGGTCTAAGTGGCAGGGGTCAGGCATAAGGAACCTTTTTAGCAGGAGTTTTAGGGTTTGATTGAGCCATTCCTCTAACTGGAGGCCCTTTTATTCTTTATCTCAATAATTTCCTTCAAAAGACTCCTTAAACTGGTCTCTTGATTCATCAGGATCTCAGATGATACCTCTATCTAGACAAGGAGTTTCCATAGCTACAACCTCTAAAGCATGCTGGCATTGTCTAGAGCTATTTTGTGGTAGGATATATTGGTGGTTGCTGCAGTCTTCTCAGGACCCCCACTAAGTCTGTCCCTAATAACTCAGAGGGTCCCCATAAGCAGGTTCAGGACCAAAGGGATTAATGTGATCCCTCCTTAGCAGCCAACAAATGGCACTCCATGCAATTGGAAGACATTTAATTAGCTTCTTTACGTATTCCTTGGTAGGAGAAATAGATCAGTAATCTGGACAGGGGTTTCGCTCTCCCCAGCTGGGCAGAAGATTAAATTACATAGACCAGATAGAAGAGTTCAAACCTGTATAGTTCAGGAAGTCGGAGCTGTGTTCTTATATCTTTCCTCTGTAGTCAATTGTACCTTAACATTTGAGTCTGGCCTAAAATCCCTCTGTCTGCCTTCTATGTGACTGTCTTCACTGAGGGGGTCCTTCTGCTGGTACTCAGATCAGGATTTGGTCACAGCAGGAGTCAAACATGACTCTGCTTTATTCTCTCCCACAATTTCTCATATTGAAGTTGTTCTATTTTAATTGTATAATAGAATAATTATGAATTGACCAGTGAGAGAGTTAGAAAGATTTTATAGCCTAATGCTCAGTGTACTCCATGTTTAAATTACTGTTTCAAGGAGGAGGGAAGGGGACTTGATTCAGGATTTTTCCATATTCTGGGTGTGTATCCTATCAAAAAGGCTAAAGGATATAAGGGAAGTCTAGTCTGCTTCCTAGCCACTTTATGTGAACTCAGCCAAGGGACCCAATCCAGTCGGCAGCCTCTGAGCACACCTACTAAATAGGACCCCTGCCATGTGGCTTAGGCTTTCACTTCGCAAACCAGGGAAGGTAGGCAGCTGAAAGCCTAAGCCCTCTGTGGTCAACATCTCCTATTGACTATCTTAGGTGCCCCCTGCCTAGTGTGCTAGTTCTGTGGATCACAGTTTATCTCAACCCAGTGGGTGCCTAACTCAGGCTTTGTGGTGCACAGTGTTGTTTCTGTGATTTTATAGGTTCCTAAAAGTTAGCTGTTGAGACACTTAGCACTGCAACACTGAAGTCCCTTTGTGGATCCCACCCCATGTTCTTAAACAGGCAGGTAAACAAGAACAATAAGTGAGATTTGCACTCTATCGCTCACATAGAGGAAATGTCAATGTGGCCACAACTAGGCCACAGATTTTCAGAATGAACTCTGACTCATGGAATCTACAGACCAATATCTTCCCTCCAGGAGATGGATGAACTAGAAGAAACACCCAGGTACTAAACCAGGGATCTCCACAGAGCAAGCCCACCCTTGGACATCTCTTTGTGATTGCCTCCTTAGGCACCAAATTCATAACTACTGTGTTGATCTTCTGTTGTAACTGACTAAACCACTGTAACAAGGGTATTTGCACCCTGATTGTCCTTGTAAACAAGGCTTTACTTCTAGGTGTGCATGTTGGGCAACCAGAAGGTGCTAGAGCTGATAGGCCCATCAGATGAGTACCTATGGCATTTGCCCCCTAGCTCATGGTAAACCTGGAATGCTTCCAAGTATCTGAAAAGTTTTGGGGTACCCTACCACTCACAGCGGTCCTCTTGTGTGAGATCAATTACACTGGTGGCAAAGTAGTATCCTGTTACATTTCTAGGAATGGAGTAGAAGATTTCAACTGGCAAATTTGAATAGCAGAAATTAGGGACCAGGTGCCACAGACCAAATATGTTATAAACACAATTGAAAAATATCATATATTTGAAATAGAAGACATGACTGTAAGTGTCAGTATGATCAGTGAACAGCAAGACAGTAATGCAGATCTCTTAGAAGGTACAGTGAGTACAGAACACATGGATTTAAATTGGTGACAATTATAGCTAAACATTTATAGAGTCATAGAGTTGAAGGCCATAAGGGACCATTAGATCATCCAATCTGACCGCCTGTACATTACAGGCCATCAATACCACCCAGCACCTGAGCACTAAACCCAAGAACTGAAATAAGACCAAAGTATTACAGCCTACAGGAGACTAGACTGTTAGGTGTCACAGCCGGAGAATAGGAGGAACCAAAGTGTATCAGTGCTTAAGGCCCCAGCAATAGCAGGGTAATGATTAAGTGAGATATACCCAGATAATCCTGTCAAGTGACCTACACCCATGTGCTGTAGAGAAAGATGAAAACCCCCCAAGGTCACTGCCAATCAGACCTGGGGGGGGGGAATTCATTCCCGACCCCACATATAGTGATCAGTTAGACCGTGAGCATTTGAGCAAGAACCAGCCAGACAAGTACCTGAATGCTTGGTACCACCTCAGAATTCTGGACCACCCTGCCCAATGTCCCATCTCCAGCCAAGGCCATCACTGATGCTTAAGAGGAAGAAGATAAAAAAAAAACCTCCCAGACAAGAGTTTCATTTGCATGAAGTGTCACCTTATAAAGATGATGAAAGAAAACCCCCAAAATTTGGAGATGCAGGTGGAAACTATGGTTGAGTTTAAAAGGGCATTTGAGAAGATGATGGAAGGAGGCAAGAGAAGGCCAAAGGGAAAAGTCAAGACCAATTCAAGCTGAACTGGAGAATTGTGAAGGTAGACTGCTGGGTGAGGAAAGTGGCCAGCAGAAGCATGTGACTATGAGAACCAGATGGAGGAAAAGACCAGGTAGTGAAGGAGAAATAGAGCTCAGAAGCAGGCTTGCTGAGTTGGAAAATAAAGTAGGGTACAGCAGACAGTAACAGAAGGTGGGAGAGCAAGGACGAAGAGAAGAGTGGATAGCCAGAGTTTAGAGCCTCAGAAAGATACAGGATGACTCACAGAAGATTGCAAAGAAAAACAAAAGACAAGAGGACTTGTGGCCAGAAAGAACAAGAGGTAGACTGGAGAATCACATCAACCCCAGGAAGA
The DNA here is from genome assembly GCF_016161935.1 of Mauremys reevesii. Classification (NCBI taxonomy): domain Eukaryota; kingdom Metazoa; phylum Chordata; order Testudines; family Geoemydidae; genus Mauremys; species Mauremys reevesii. Next base: position 121,453,179 of record NC_052624.1, on the reverse strand, counting down.
GACAGGTCTATGTGATTGGTGACTCCCAATTAAGGGAACAGACCTCATCCAGAGAACAGAAGGGTGTGCTGTGTCCCAGGAGTTAACATATGGGATGTGGACCTGAGGCTGAAGAGGATCCTAATGTGAGTAGAAAACAATCCACTGATTGTCCTTCACATGAGAACAACTGATACTGCTAGATTGTCATTGAAACACATCAAGGGAGTCTATGCCAGGACGGGGAATATGCTTAAAGAAATGGAGGCTCAGGTTATCTTGACTGGGATTCTACCTGTCCCTAGAGGAGCAGAACAAATGCAAGACAAGAATATGATGATCAACAGATGGCTCATGCAGTGGTGCTATAAAGGAGGGCATTGGGATGTTCAACCACTGGGAGACATTCATAGTCAGAGGACTGTTCTCATGGGATGGACTCCACCTGAGTAGGGAGGGAAATAGACTTCTGGGATGGAGGTTGGCACAACTGATTAAAAGAGTTTTAAACTAGGAGCTTGTGGGAGATGGTTGGGAGATGCTCATGTAATCTCCACACTGATTCTAATACTGACCAGAGAAAAATCAAGTAAGAGCAATGGAGAAAGGGAACAGCTGTGGTAGGAAAATGATTAATAGGAACAGAGAGCTTCACTGGTACTGGCACTAGCAGTCAGGTAGGTGAGACTGGCAGTAGAATGACTGTACTGAAATTGGGTAAGGAATCTGGGCGAAGCCAAGAAGAAACTACTAAAATCTCTGTACACCAATGCAAGGAGCCTGGGTAACAAAATAGAGGAATTAGAACTACTGGTGCAGGAAGTGAAACCAGATATTATAATGATAAAAGAAACATGGTGGAATAGTAGTCATGACAGGAGTACAGGTTTTGAAGGCTATGTGCTGTTCAAGACAAACATAAAGGTAAAGAGGGTGGTGTAGCACTGTGTATTAATGATGAGGTAGACTATAAAGAAATTAGAAGTGATGGAATAGATAAAACAGTCTGTTTGTTTGGGTCAAAATCTCTTTGGGGAAGAAAGCTACCAGAGGTTCCCCTGGAATAGTTCTTGGGGTATACTACAGACCCCCAGGATCCAATTTGGATATGGATAGAGACCACTGTGACAGGTTACCACCCCCACACACATACACTCCATGTGATGTACTGGGGTCCCCCTAAGCCCACCCTTTACACCAGCCTGGACTCCCTCATCCTGTTCTGCAGTGCCAGGCCCTCAAGACTCCTCTAGCACCCACACAGGTAGGGCGACACGCAGCTGCAAAAGGACACAGACACTGAGATCAGCTCTGTGTGGGAAGATTCAGCTCGAGGGTTGCTCAGCACTCAGGTGCACATCCCCTCTGGAGTGTAAACCCAAAATTGCCTTGTCTTGTGCTGCACAGAAATCTGTACAGCATAAGCTCATGGATATCACCCCCTCCCTCAATTTGGAGGAAGATATGCACAGCTTCCCACCACCACCACCTCCAGTTATGAATTGCAAAAACTGGGTTTATAGAAAACAAAAACTAATTTATTAAATACAAATTATAGATTTTAAGTGATTATAAGGGATAGCAAACAGATCAAAGTAGATTACTGAGCAAATAAAGCAAACATGCAAACTAAGCTTAATAAACTAAATCAACTGGCTACAGGTAGTAATTTCTCACCCTAAATGTTGTTTTAAGCAGGTTGCAGAGTTTCTTGGAGACAAACTTCTTTTGCTTTCATCTTAGAATTCCAGATATTCCTTTCACAAGCCAGACATCTTCTAGCCTGGGTCCAGTTCTTCTCCAGTTCAGTTGTAGGTGTTTTTAGCAGTCATCTTGGGTGGGGATCCAGTGAAGAACTGACCCCGATTAACTCAGTCCCCATCCTTAAATAGGATTTACATATGGCAGGTGTGACATTATGCCCCATATTCTTCATAGAAATATTGTTATGATATGAATATGGCATAATTAAGATATGTTTTATGCAAGATGGGTCATGTGAGGTATCACTGGCAAGGTTATGATTTACTGAATCTGATTATCCAATATATATGCATGTGTAATTTCTGTATCTGAAGTTATGAATATTGACTATATAACAATTACAATTTTATGTACATTTGGGGAACGCCCACCAGACCGTATGCAATCAGCCTGCATGGGCCATTGGGAAGGACAATGGGACTTTGAAGATACTAATCTCCCTCCTTCCTGAGAAGTTTCCTGGGATGCTACTTTGACACTGCAGGGTCATGTGATCATGTCACCTGGTACAGGATACCATCTTGAAATGCTGGTACTTTTCCATGGGAAGGGTGTGGGGGTCAAACTGGGATTCCCACCATATGCAAATCCTATATTGGGATGGGGAGTGAGTTAATCTGGGCTCTTCTTCATTGCCTCCCTGCTGAAGAAGGAAGACTGCTGAAAATATCTGAAGAAACAAAGGAACTAAGCTGGGGGAGCAGGGGCTAAGCCCAGGCGAGAAAGGTCAGCCTGTGGAGGGTATACTTGGAGATTTAAGCTGCAAGCAGTGCAGTTTACCCTCAAGAAACCCTACAACCTCCATAAAACAACATTTAGGATGAGAAATTACTATTTGTAGCCAATTTCTTTAACGTATTGAGCCTAGTTGTGTGTTTTGTTTTATTTGCTCAGTAATCTGCTTTGTTCTGTTTGCTATCTCTTATAATCACTTAAAAATTACCTTTTGTAGTTAATAAACTTGATTTTTGTATATTCTAAAACCCAGTTTGTGCAATTCATAACTTGGGGGGAGGAGCTGTGTATATCTTCCTCTACATTGAGGGTGGGAATGAATTTAATGAGCTTATGCTATATAGATCTCTATACAGTGCAAGACAATACAATTTGGGGTTTACGCTCCAGAGGATGTGTGCACCAGAGTTCTGGGCAATTCCCCAAGCTGAGTCTTCCCACACAGAGCTGATTGCAGACTTTGTGTGATTCTGCAGCAGGACAGGGTGAGGTAGCCCAGGCTGGTGAAAGAGGCGGACTCAGTGAGACCCCAATACATCAGGTGGCATCCTGAAAAAGGGCTCCAACCTGTCACAGTGGGAATCCTTTGTTTCCCAGTTTGATCCTCACCCCCCTACTAGTGGAAAAATGCTAGCAGTCCAAGATGGTGTCCAGGATCAGATGACATGATCACATGACCCTGTAGTGTCAAAGGAAGCTTCCCAGGCTGATTGCATTTTATCTGGTGCGTGTTCTCCAGGTGCAAACACTTTTGCAATTGATACATAGTCAATATTCCTAACTTCAGGTACAGAAATGATACGTGCATACAAATAGGATAATCACATTCAGTAAATCATAACCTTTTCAATGATACCTCATGTGAGCAATCTTGCATAAAACATGTTAGTTATGCCATATTCATATCATAAGCATATCTCTATAAAAATATGGGGCACAGTGCCTCAATGGCTTTAATGTTTTTAATGAAATAAATACTACTGGGAATTGTGTGATTATGGGAGACTTTAATTTCCAGATATAGGTTGAAGGACAAGTGCTACTAATAACAGTAGGGCCCAGATTTTCCTGGATGTGATAACTGACAGATTTCTTCTCCAAATAGTCACCAAACCAACAAGAGGTGATACCAATTTGGATTTGATACTGATGAGTAGTGAGGGCCTCATAGAAGACCTAGTTGTAGGGGACAACCTTGGGTTTGAGTGATCATGAGCTAATTCAGTTTAAACTAAAATGGAAGGTTAAACAAAAACAGAACTGCAACTAGGGTCCTTGATTTCAAAAGGGCAAACTTTAAACAATTGAGGGAATTAGTTAAGGGACTGGACTGAAGAACTGAGCTGGACTGAAGAACAAGAATCTGAATGTGCCGGAGGCTTGGAATTACTTTAAGTTAAAGTTGCTGAAATTAGCTGAAGCCTGCATCCCAAGCAAAAGGGAATTAGCAAGCATCGCAAGCTGAATGAGCAAGCATTTCAAACAGATTATTAAGAGAAAGCAGAGTGCCTACAAGAAATGGAATATGGGAAAATCAGTAAAAGCTTCCTCTTGGAGGTCAGAAAGTGTAGGGGAAAACTGAGAACTGCTAAAAACCAAGCAGAGTTGGACCTTGCAAAGGAGATTAAAACTAAGACTACATTTTAGTCACAGATATTTTTTTTAGTAAAAGTCATGGACAGGTCGCGGGCAATAAACAAAAAATTCACAACCCGTGACCAGTCCATAACTTGTATTATAAATACCCCTGACTAAATCTTAGGTGCTCTGAGGGACTCCAGGGTGCTGCTGCTGCTCGTGGGGGGTGGTGCAGCCTGTGCCTCGGCTGCTTTGGGTGGAGGAGGCAACCCGGGGATTTACATTTTTTCTATTAGTACTGCTGCTGTCCCCTTCTCTAAACTCTACAGATGAAATTTTTACTGCTGCTGTCCCCTTGGCTGTATGGATTCTTGTTCCATCCACAGGCAGGGACCTTTCTTCTTTTACATAGCACGTACCCACAAGTGCACTCTCTAACTGGAGTACATTTTTCTAAAGGGGACTCAAACACCAAGATATTCGCTGCTCCTTTCAAGTTAAGAGCTTTTCTGTGACCAATATTCTGTAACTTCTCTCTTAATTTTCGATTTCAGATCCACGAAAACATCTGGAAGATGATTACCAAAAATGAAAGGCCATGGACAATGTCGTAAGACTAGTTGGAAAGAAGATAAGATATAGTTTTCCTGTCTTTTAAGTTCCTTAAATGAAACTTATATCTATCTACCACCTAGGAAGTTTGTGTGTGGTACATACTGCTTTTTAATCATTTCACACAAGTCCTCGTTTCACCTGGTTCTTGTAAGTCTTTTAGGACAACAAAAATCTATTTTCCATTGAGAATTAGGCAAATGGATCTTTTCTTGAGACTTTCTTTGGTTTCACTGGTCTAAAAATACTGCTGTAACTTTGAAAACAAACTTCAAAATCCTCAGGTTTTTCATCAAGTGGAAACATTTTTGGGGGGTGGGGGATTGGTACAGGCCATTTCATTCTTTTTATCCATATATAAGCAGAGGTTTTTCCGCATTGCAATTTCACTGACCATTTTGCTGTTTCAAAAAGGGTCCTATTTAATGGTATTTCATCCACCTGAAAGATTTTTTTTCTTATAACTCCCGACATAAAATAGCACCTTTTAAATGAACTATAACTACATCAATGGGGAAAGCAGTGTACGTGATATACTTTGACTTTAGCAAAACTTTTGATACGATCTCCCACAGTATTCTTGCCAGAAAGTTACAGAAGTATGGATTGGATGAATAGACTATAAGGTGGATAGAAAGCTGGCTAGATCATCAGGCTGAACAGGCAGTGATCAATGGCTCAATGTCTAGTTGGCATCTGGTATCAAGTAGAGTAGCCCAGGGGTTAGTCCTGGGGCTGGTTTTGTTCAACATCTTGATTAATGATCTGGATGATGGGATAGATTGCACCCACAGGAAGTTTGCAGATTACACTAAACTGGGGGGAGAGGTAGAGATGCTGGAGGGTAGAGATAGGATCCAGAGTGACCTAGACAAATTAGAGGATTGGGCCAAAAGAAATCTGATGAGGTTCAACAAAAACAAGTGCAGAGTCCTGCACTTAGGACAGAAGAAGCCCATGCACTGCTACAGGCTGGGGACCAACTGGCTAAGCGGCAATTCTGCAGAAAAGGACCTGGGGACAAGAAACTGGATATAAGGCAACAGGGGCACACTGTTGACTCATATCCAGCTTCTTGTCCACTAGTCCAAGAAGGCTAACGCCATATTCGGCTGCATTAGTAGTAGGAGCATTGCCAGCAGATCGAGGGAAGTGATTCCCCTCTATTTGGCACTGGTGAGGCCATATCCGGAGTATTGCATCCAGTTTCCCCCCCACACTACAGAAAGGATGTGGAAAAATTGGAGAGAGTCCAGTGGAGGGCAGCGAAAATGATTAGGGAGCTGGGGCACATGACTTACGAGGAGAGGTTGAGAGAACTGGGCTCATTTAGTCTGCAGAAGAGAAAAGTGAGGGGGGATTTGATAGCAGCCTTCAACTGCCCAAGGGGGGTTCCAAAGAGGATGGAGCTAGGCTGCTCTCAGTGGTGGCAGATGACAGAACAAGGAGCAACGGTCTCAAGTTGCACTGTGGGAGGACTAGGTTGGATATTAGGAATAACTATTTCACTAGGAGGCTGGTGAAGCATTGGAATAGGTTATCTAGGGAGGTGGTGAAATCTCCATCCTTAGAGGTTTTTAATGTCTTGCTTGACAAAGCCCTGGCTGGGATGATTTAATTGAGGTTGGTCCTGCTTTTCCAATCCTAATCTTCTACCATTCTATGATTCTATGACTGGGACAAGAAAATATAACAAAACAAAATAAAGCAGGTTAGCAAAAAGTCTCAAGCCTTACTTTTTAGCTTCAGTTTCCAGCTTCAGCTAGTCTCTTATATACACTGTACAATTTTACAGAGAAGGAGTAGTTTTGAAGGGCTGCATACTCTTAAGGTTGCCAACTTTCATTATACTTTCACAAGTGCTACCATTTTTGGCATTAAAATTGCCCTCTCATGAGAAGTTCCTCACAGATCAGGGTTTGTGCCTGAGCATTTACTGATACTTTACTGCTGCATCCCTAGAGGCTGTAACTGAGAGATTTAGCTGTCAGGTTTGGACTTCTGTCAGGTTTGGACTGCTGCTGCCACCAGCAGAATCCACTGATACTGGAATAAGAGTGTCTATAACAGGTTGGATGGGGGAGGGTTATATCAGTATTTTTGAGTATTATTTATACATAGAAAAGTAGTACTGGAAGGGACCTCAAGAAGTCACCAAGTGCTATATTGGTATATCTGGTAAAACTTTCCTATTTAGACAAAGTCACAGGATGAACTCATGATATTGAGCCCCACAGTGACATCCTTGCTCACATTGAGCAGTATCGTACTCTGTGAATAATCCCACTACTTTCAATAAGATAGACTGTGCCTCAGACACATCCCTGTGAGGTACAATTCCCACCCTACCCCCTCCATTATCCAGGGGAGGGGAGAGTTATACCAGAAATAAATAACAACGTCCTACCACCACTGGTTTAGTGCACTGCTAATGTGTTGAGGGGGGAGCCCAAACCCTATCCATTTCTTGCTACTCCCTGCCCACCTCTTGTGGTCCAAGGAGTAAGCAGGAGCACAGGACCTGGACAGCTCATGTAAGAGGGATTATTACTCCTCCAAGAGGGAGCAATGCCCTTGCTGCACTGCCTCACCTCCACTCTATAGCTGTAGAGGGAACATCCTTTCATGGATTGAGAACTGGTTAAAAGACAGGGAACAAAGGGTAGGAATAAATGGTAAATTTTCAGAATGGAGAGGGTTAACTAGTGGTGTTCCCCAAGGCTCAGTCCTAGGACCAAGCCTATTCAACTTATTCATAAATATCTGGAGAAAGGGGCAAACAGTGAGGTGGCAATGTTTGCAGACAATACTAAACTGCTCAAGATAGTTAAGACCTGTTGTGTATTTGGTTGTCATGGTTTTTGTTCCTATGGCAACTGAGTTAGATTATTAGGGGATAGCCCAGCCGGTTTCGGCCGGTTGGGTGAACTCTGTGTCTGTAAATAAAATGGTAGTTTTGTTAGCTGTCTGCTGTCTGGCCTCAAGTGATTTCTTCCTAAACCGGCTGCCCCCAGGATATAACAAGTGGCGATGAGGATGGGATTCCGGTGCTGCTCCAGTAACAGAAGGAAGTAGAAGTCAAGGTAAAGAACAAACAAACAAAAAAGCTGCTTGTTTGCACTGACTGTGAAAGTGAAACTAAAAATCATGGCTACTCTGACCAGGCCACTGGAACCTTTTGATGAGAATATAGAGCAGTGGCATGTGTATACTGAGCGTTTTGAGCTTTTTGTTATTGCAAATGACATTACAGAAGCGAAGAAGGTGCCAATATTCTTAAGTGTTGTAGGGGCTAAAACCTACTCCCTGCTACGCAGCTTACTACACCCTGTTAAGCCAGCCACTAAATCTTACAGCGACATTGTGGAAATCCTGGGGTCCCATTTTTCCCCAAAACCACTGGTAATTGCTGAAAGATATAGGTTCCACAAAAGAGACCAAAAGGAAGATGAAACAGTTGTACAATTTGTAGCAATTTAAAAAAAGCTAGCAGAGCACTGTGAATTTAAGGAGTTGTTAAATGATGCCCTGTGTGACAGGTTAGTGTGTGGCCTCTACAGTGAAGTTATACAGAAGCGCCTACTGACAGAGGCTCAGCTTACCTTACAGAAGGCTGTTGATATTGCTGTCTCCATGGAACTGGCTACAAGGGAGGCACAATACATCGGTGCATCCCCTAGGGGGCAAAAAGTGTCACAAGAACCAACCCACAAAACTGTGCAGAGTCAAGAATGTTACCGCTGTGGTAAGACAGGTCACCAGGCATAAGAATGCTGGTGTAAGGACCTGGTGTGTCGACACCGTGGCAAAAAGGGACACATTGAGTGTGCCTGTAAACAAAAGAAAAAGAGGCCTGTGGTCTGGCCGACAAAAAGAGGAACCCTGCATACCCTAGAGCAGACCCAGGATGATCAAAGTGACACCTCATCGAAAGAGGAAGTGCCACTGCATGTTTTGTCTTTGGCAATGGGCTCACATGAATACTGGGTAACCCCGTTGTTGGATGGCAAACCTATATGCATGGAACTGGACACCGGTGCAGCCGTCTCACTGGTCTCCGAGACTGTGTATAAAGAAAAGCTACAGCATCTTCCGCTTAAGGCAACAAAAACTGTTCTGAAGACGTATACGGGAGAAGCTGTGCCCATGTTGGGCACTATTGACGTTAAGGTGGAGCTCAATGGACAGGCTGCTAAATTGCCACTGTTTGTGGTGAGAGGTAACTACCCAGCCTTAATGGGTAGGTCTTGGCTTGGGAAGATTCAACTGAACTGGGCAGAAGTGCACCGGATGACTAAAGAAGAAACCAGTCTAACCCCTATACTAAGGAAACATGCTGCTGTTTTTGGAGATGATTTGGGAAGTATGAAGGGAATCACTGTGACATTGAACATTAAACCTGACAGTCCACCAAAATATCTGAAAGCCTGAACTGTGCCATATACCATCAGGCTGAAAGTCGAAGCGGACCTGGAGCGCCTGGTCACCAATGGAGTCCTAATACCAGTTACCCATAGCTCATGGGCCACTCTTGTCGTTCCAATAGTGAAGAAAGATGGCTCTCTCCGGATTTGCGGTGATTTTAAAGTCACTGTCAACCTAGTGTTGTGTGCAGAGCAATACCCGCTTCCCCGCATCGATGACCTCTTCGCAGGCCTGGCTGGGGGACAAAAGTTCAGTAAGATTGATCTGAGTCAAGCATATTTACAGATGCACGTCGATGAAAAGTCCCAAGAGCTGTTGACTATTGTGACTCATAAGGGGCTTTATCGATACTGTCGCCTACCCTTCGGAATAACGTCTGCTCCCGCCCTGTTCCAGAGGGCTATGGAGCAGATCTTGTGTGGCTTGTCAGGAGTTCAGTGCTATCTGGATGATATCCTGGTCACTGGAAGAAATGAAGAGGATCACTTAAAGAATTTAGAGGCTACCCTACAAAGACTGGAAGAGTATGGCCTATGAGTTCGCAAAGACAAGTGTCAATTCTTCAAGCCCTCTGTTGAATATTTGGGACACATCATTGATTCTGCAGGTCTTCATAAGGCCCCTGCAAAAGATAAAGCTATTGTGGAGGCTCCCCCACCTTGAAATGTAAGCCAGCTGCGCTCATTTCTAGGACTACTGAACTATTAAAGTTCATCTCACAGTTAGCCACACTGCTGAAACCACTTCATGAGCTCCTTGGGCAGAACAAGGCCTGGAAGTAGACTGAAGCCTGTGATGTTGCATTTAACAAAGCTAAGGATGCATTGCTAAATTCTCAAGTTCTAACACACTTTGATACATCCTTACCCCTACAATTGGCCTGCGATACCTCCCCTTATGGAGTGGGAGCAGTCGTGTCACACATTATGCCTTCGGGAGAAGAGAGACCTATTGCTTTTGCTTCACGCACTCTAAGCAAAGCTGAAACTAACTACGCCCAAATCGAACATGAGGCATTAGGAATTGTTTTTGGAATTCGGAAGTTTCATCAGTACCTGTTTAGGCGAAAGTTTACTCTTCTCACAGACCATCGACCTCTGACATCAATTTTTGGACCCTACACAGGCATTCCCTCATTAGCTGCTAGTCGCATGCAACATTGGGCATTGTTACTTTCAGCACACACATATGAAATCAAATATCGGAAATCCACTCTGCACGGCAATGCAGATGGCCTCTCAAGGTTGCCTTTGCCGGTCAAACATCAAGATAGTGCCCAAAAGGAAATCTTCTACTTTGAACAGGTAGAGAATACACCCATCACTGCTACTCAAATAAAGAAGGCAACTCGCATTGACCCAGTATTGTCCCAAGTTATGGACCTGGTGATGCATGGAAAAACTCGACAAACCTCTCCGGTCTCACCCGCCCTTGTTACCTACATGTCCAGGAGGACGGAGTTATCGGTCCAATCTGGTTGTTTGTTGTGAGGGAGATGTGTCATTATTCCACCACCACTGAGATCACAGATGTTAGAACAGCTCCATTCCGGTCACTGTGGAATAGTGTGCATGAAGGAAATCGCATGAAGCTATTTTTGGTGGCCTGGATTGGACAGTGCTATTGAAGAGAAGGCAAAAGCTTGTATGTCATGTCAGGGTGTGAGGAATGCACCCCAGTGGGCACCCCTACACCCATGGGACTGGCCTGAAAACCCGTGGCAACGTATTCACATTGACTTCGCTGGCCCCCTTGAAGGAAGCATGTTCTTGGTGGCAGTAGATGCCCATTCTAAATGGCCAGAAGTCTCTATAATGCAGTCCACTACTGCAAAGAGTACTATCCAAAAACTACGAGGACTCTTTAGTCGTTTTGGTCTGCCAGAACAACTTGTGAGCGACAACGGACCGCAGTTCGTCTCTCAGGAGTTTCAAAATTTTATGAAGGCAAATGGGATACACCACATCACGTCACCTGTTCCTGACTGTTCTCCTCCATTACTGCCGGCGGCTGAGATACCCCTTTGCCCAGCACGAGCTGATACCACCTCCTCACCTGTTTGTGCTGCAGACCCAGAGCCCATGGTACTTTCGGGTGCAACAACACCAGAAGTTCGCCGTAATCCACCTAGAGACAGAAGGCCTCATCGGCTGGATTTTTAGCTAGGGCGAACCCACGGTTATGGGGCAAAATAATCCCCAGGGTTTAGCCGGGAATGGAGGCTAGTGTGTGTTTTATTTAGGGGATGTTCTTATTGGGGGGGAGGAATATGTTGTGTATTTGGTTGTCATGGTTTTTGTTCCTATGGCAACTGAGTTAGATTATTAGGGGATAGCCCAGCCGGTTTCGGCCGGTTGGGTGAACTCTGTGTCTGTAAATAAAATGGTAGTTTTGTTAGCTGTCTGCTGTCTGGCCTCAAGTGATTTCTTCCTAAACCGGCTGCCCCCAAGGATATAACAAGACCAAAGCAGATTGTGAAGAACTTCAAAAAGATCTCACAAAATGACGTGATTGGGCAACAAAATGGCAAATGAAATTTAATGTGGATAAATGTAAAGTAATGCACATTGGAAACAATAACCCCAACTATACATACAATATGATGGGAGCTAATTTAGCTACAACTAATCAGGAAAGAGATCTTGGAGTCTTTGTGGCTAGTTCTCTGAAGATGTCCATGCAGTGTGCAGCATCAGTCAAAAAATCAAACAGGATGTTAGGAATAATTTAAAAAGGGATAGAGAATAAGACAGAGAATATCTTATTGCCCTTATATAAATCCATGGTACTCCCACATCTTGAATACTGCGTACAGATGTGGTCTCCTCATCTCAAAAAAAGAGATACTGGCATTAGAAAAGGTTCAGAGAAGGGCAACTAAAATGATTAGGGGTTTGGAGTAGGTCCCATATGAGGAGAGATTAAAGATAGAGGTATATAAAATCATGAGTGTTGTGGAGAAAGTGAATAAGGAAAAGTTATTTCCTCGTTCTCATAATATAAAAACTAGGGGCCCCCAAATGAAATTAATAGACAGCAGGTTTAAAACAAATAAAAGGAAGTTCTTCTTCACAAAGTGCACAGTCAACCTGTGGAACTCCTTGCCTGAGGAGGTTGTAAAGGCTAGGACTATAACAGGGTTTAAAAGAGAACTAGATACATTCATGCAGGTTAAGTTCATTAATGGCTATTAGCCAGAATGGGTAAGGAATGGTGTCCCTAGCCTCTGTTTGTCAGAGGGTGGAGATGGATGGCAGGAGAAAGATCACTTGATCATTGCCTGTTAGGTTCACTCCCTCTGGGGCACCTGGCATTGGCCACTGTTGGTAGGCAGGATGCTGGGCTGGATGGAGCTTTAGTCTGACCCAGTATGGCCATTCTTATGTTCTCAACTGGCTATTTATACTACTGCACCTGTGTTGAGGGACCCAATATTTATTTTTTAGCCCCACCCATTTCTTATACTGAACTTTTTCTCTGTTGGAGTAGGGGAGGGGTGTCTGTTTGGGTTTGTGACGGGAGAGAAGATGCCAATTTGAGGTAATTTTAAGTAGGAAAAAATATTTGATTTTTTTCATTACAGTTTTTCCCCCAAATCAGCATCTGTTATAATTTCACACACCAATGTCAGGATTATAAGAGGTGATGCTGATCTATGGTAGGCCAAAAAGATTTTCTTAAAACGGAGAGCACATGGAGTGCATTGTCACAGAATAACTATTAATTTTTCTTTTAATACAGCAGAATGGAAAAAATATCCAGTACACCAAGCATGGGGGTGTGTGTGGAAGCATGAGCTTCTCCTGGCCCCAGGGGCTGCGCAGGGGCACAGAACTTGCAATGCCCCTCCAAAAGGGATCAAATTTAAATTCCTATGCCTGCCTCTGATTGTAATTATTTAATAAGGCACAAGAGTATATATGTGTTATATTAAGAATTGCCACACACTAGATGTCCTGTGGAGGCAGTTCTCTATAATCATTATTATTATAAAATGGAGATATTTATATAAAAAGGATATTTAAAAATATTAAAACTAGTGTGTATTACTAACCCAATTTAAATAATGCATTAGTATACATTTAATTAAAAAAAATTAAAACATCTCTTACCCTTATATTTAAGTAGGAATATTGACCTCTACAGTCTCAAATTTACAGACTCTTTTCTGAGGATTACCTGAAGGATCAAATTTGTTTGAACTACACCAGGTTGGTACCTTGTGTTTTTTTTTTTCCCTGAGGCTACCATATTGTTCTCCAGAATCTCCGATTGTAGCAGTGGTGTGGTTTTTTAAAATGAAGGCAACGATCTCTGCCTCAATCTGCAGAGAGCTTGGAACAAAAGCTTAGAAGTTGGTTATACTCCCTTTTGTATCAAGTGGTGTTAACACAAGAGTCCAATGATGATCATTTAAATTTCAATATTTTTAACTATTTCAGTGCTAAACAATGCACAAAAGAAAGAGCTACACCTTTCTTGAGGTGACTGACACCTCAAACTGGTGCCACAAGTGGATGATGCTTAGCAGAATGCTACTATTCTGATCCATAAGGCAAAAGGGCCAGAGGAAAGGAACACTCACGGGGAGCATCTGAGCCCCACCAAGAGAAAGCCAATTCTGCAGAGCTCAGTGGAGTAACTAAGCCCCTTTACCCGCAGATCAGATCAGGGTTTCACAGAGCAGATTCAGAATCTGGCAGCCATGACTGCATCAGTTACATTTAAATCATGTTTTGATTTTTTTTTCATTACAACTGTGATAAATGAAGGTGAGGGGGAGGTAGCTCCCTTTTTGAAATTGGAGAAAACTTTCCTTGGTCTGCTCTGTTGTTTTTTGGAGAGAGGGGACGAAGCAGAGACAGGGCTGGGACTATGCTGTAAAAAGCTTGTTGTCAGTATGGAAATCATCAGATCATACCTAAAACCTACTCATAAATCAGAAAATGTCTAGAATGATGCGATTAGGTTTATTTCTGTTTATATATTATTGGCTGGTGGGTGGTGGCAGCATCTACCCATCCAAGGTCAGAGAGAAGCTGTAACTTTGGGAGTTTAATAAAAGCCAGGAGTGGCCAGTATTAATTTTTAGAATCCTTGTGGGCCTCCAACTTCTGCACTCTAAATGCCAGAGTGGGGAATCAGCCTTGACATGAAGGCTAGAAATAGAATTAAAGAATTAAACAAACAAAACCAAAATAAAAAAAACCAGAAACTTAGATTCTGACATCATCGCAGGACTCTTGAATCCAGAGTCTTAGGCAAGCGTCTATTGTATCTATACCTTAATCCATACCTGCCCATAAGTGTATCTTAACCACTTCTGACAGGGAGGAGAGCCTCAGGAGTCCAGTAGAGCACATGCACTCATATTTTGAGCATTTTCGCAATCTACTCTGAATGGTATCTCAAGACACCAGAAATTCTTTTATGTGACAGAGTTTAGGGAGAGTACCATTGATTTGCCGTTGTCTTCTTTTTTCTAAATCACACCACATCTCCTCCTACTCCTCGAGAGCACATGGCCTCCAAAATTGCTTTGGTCATTTTCCCTTTCATCAGAGTGTTGTGAGACAGTATTAATACACCATGTTATACAAGAGACACCTCTGTGCTCTGTCATGAAGACTTTATTTTTGTTCTCTTGTGTTTTTTTTTTTTTAATGCAAGGGGATAAGGTAAATTGGACTACTCATATGCTTAAAGTTATGCACATACTCAAAGTCAGGATCTACATTAGGATTGTACTTTATCTTCTTCTGTGATCTGTAGTAAACATATATGTGATGAAACCTGGCGCAATCTGGTAAATTCCCACTTACGTGAGAATGTGTACTTTTTCATTCTATTTGGTATGCAAATGCAACACTAAATATGCCCCCAATGTTCTGTAGACTGCAGAAGATCAACCCAATGATGAAATGCTTCAATACAAAACTCAGAATTCCTATATTAATACCACTATGAATGTCATATGTTTCTTCATTTGAAAAAAGGATATATTCAGGATTTTGAACCTTGACTTTTATAATTTCTTTTAATTACATAAACTGTTTTTTTTCATAAATTCATATGAATATTCTTTCAGGAACTTCTCAGGATTTTGTTGTAAAACTGCCATTAACCTACTTCCAAACCAATCATCCATTTCTCTCTAAAGATGTCATTTTTAATTCACTTAACACCTTAATCAAATAAAACTACCTATCTTGCCAAAAGACTAATAATAAGAATCTTGTAAGAGATTTCTTATGATAATGGGTTCTGGAAGTGATTTATGTATAGACATATGTAAACATTTTCACTCTATCATTAGCTGCTATCGTGTTAATTTATACAGATTAAGAAAAAATAAGATTTTGCATTACAAGTGTAATCATGCATAACCCTACTATGACAAGTACAATTTTTTGTGCATGTGAGAAAGAAAGTCGGGAAATTTTTCCTACTGTTTCCATTGATATTTTTTGCTTACAATACATTAACCCAATAAGTAAGACATTTGGGAAGGAATTATTCCACTTCCCCATCAGGGGATTGCTTTCCATGTTAAGAAGAATTTTTGCAAACTTAAAAAATGTTTTTGTAACTATGAGCAGGTCCATGCTTATCACTGTGCACTTTCGGTGTTTCAGTGCCATTGTTATTTGAGCAGAATACAAAAGAAACACCTTAATTTGGAAGTGAACTTGTTCTCTAGTTTCCGCCTGGACCATTTCTTTACCGTTTCATAATTAACTATGTCAGAATACGTCTTAAGGCACAAGAGAAAGAATATGTTAATATAATGTAACTATTCAACATGATACACCCACACACCGAGACAACATGATTAATTTTTAATTGTGTTACATGCAAAGTACGTGTGCTTTGCAACCTCACCCTGACGGGGGTTTGCTAAGAATCTACAGTAGGGAATTATTTAAATGCAGCCCCTTACAGCCCACTGATTGCTTGATACCAGTATATAAACCAGGAAGCCATGATGAGGAGTTGTTTGAGCAACAATGTAGACTGCCTACTTGCTTCAGTGACTGCTCCATACCCTGCTATATGATAGAACCTAGATTCTGGCTTTTAACTCTGGTATGTCCTCAACCTCCCTCTCTGATTGCTGTATATAATCCTGCGCCTGACCTTGATCTCATGTTAACCTGACCCTCTCTGCCTCTTGCTCTGAGCACTCAGTCAGACTGCTCACATCTCGGTTGTGACACATGCTGTATCATCAACCCAACATTACTGAGCCCCGGTCACTTTTACAAATCTCAAGTAGTATCTTTATCTGTGAATAGCCTCACTTGGATTAATGTCAGGGGGAGGGATAGTTTAGTGGTTGGAGCATTGGCCTGCTAAACCCAGCATTGTCAGCTCAATCCTTGAGGGGGCCATTTAGGGAATCCGGGGCAAAAATCTGTTTGGGAATTGGTCCTGCTTTGAGAAGGAGATTAGACTAGATGACCTCCTGAGGTTCCTTCCAACCCTGACATTCTATGATTTGTGGGATAAGGTACTATTCATCATGAATAAAGATGGTAAAATGTGTCATAAGTGCTTAACTTACAAGTAAAAAGATTTCATTTTTTTCCGTAAGTGCCAGCCCTGCAAACTTAGCAGGAGCTCTGAGAGTTCTTTCCATCTCACACAGCATCACTGGTAATAGAGATTTAGTTATATCTGTGCATGTTGTATAGGGCATACTACGTGAAAGTGCGGCCCTCAGCTATGAGATAGTGGACATAAGCATGTCATCTTCAGTAACTTGGGAAGATCAATAACTCCAGGCTGGGAGGTGGCTACACCTATACCAGGAGTAGCAATGGGTACAGTATGGCATAAATCAGTTCTGCATACAGTATACACAAATAGCACCATCCTATAATTTTAGAATTGGGACGGGAGGTTCCAAAGACGATGGAGCTAGGCTGTTCTCAGTGGTGGCAGATGACAGAACAAGGACCAATGGTCTCAAGTTGCAGTGGGGGCGGTTTAGGTTGGATATTAGGAAACACTATTTCACTGGGAGGGTGGTAAAGCACTGGAATGGGTTACCTAGGGGGATTCTTTGCTGCTTCCATCCTTAGAGGTTTTTAAGGCCCAGCTTGACAAAGCCCTGGCTGGGATGATTTAGTTGGGAATTGGTCCTGCCTTGAGCAGGGGATTGGATTAGATGACCTCCTGAGCTACCTTCCAACCCTAATATTCTATTCTATCCTGTGACACATTAGCTTCAGCAATTAGCATAAGGTTTGAGGCCTATGGACTTTGGCACAGATAAATGACCTAATGATCACCCATAAATTCTGTGGAATTGAAAATAGAATATGAAAGGGAGAACTGTGTTGGAATTGACCATAATGACACCTACCAACCACAGGAACATGAGTTAACATCCAGTCAGATGATTGACCACAAGAAATTTGTAGCAACAAATTTACATATATAATAAGTTGAGATAATTGATATACTAACTACCCTATAGGAGAAAGGCACCTCAACATTAGTAGCATGAGGAAATATGAATAAGGAAGAGAGGAGAAACCCCTACTGAATATGCATCAGACAAAGTGGTGTCAGAGTAACATATTATAAAAGTTGGATCCCTGCCTATGGGCAATAGGAGTGAGAGAGAGGTAACCCTTGGAAGTGATGGTCACTGGTGGTGAAGGGGGAAATGATGGTGATAAGGAAGCTGATGGCTAACAGTTTAGGTTATTCTGCAATGGATGGATGTGCAGATGTACATTTTGTAGTGTCTCTATCTACCTTACTGAGTTGGAGAGTTTGTAACTATGCTAAATGTATTAATAAATTATTTGTAAATATAGAAGAGTTCCTGCTGCAGCTGTGCACATTGGGGTTCCCAACTATATAATTATTTTAATACTGGGCCTGATGTTGGGACAAGAACCTACCAACCCTCAAAAATAAATAACTGGGAATTCTTCACTAATCAATATAATTAACACATAATCTATAGATAAGGCTACACAGGTCCTGCAGGAGATATTTCCTGCTAAGCTTAGCTTTGCAGGGTCCTTCCAGGGATGCCCAGCCTAAGCCTCTAATGGTGATGTGAAGGCATCAGTGGCCCAGAACCTCCAGGGGCTCGCATTCTAGTCCTGCAGGTTCTTAGAGTATGGTTCTGGGGGTTGTCACCTTGTTCCCCATAATCTCAGCTTCATTTTTTAAAGTCTCTATCTTTTATAGTTGTGAAGAAAAGCTTCAAAATGTGAACCAAGTGTAACTGATACAGTCATCGTTGCCTGTGTTTGCAGAAAGCATGGCATAAAAGCTCTGAGGTTTCTGATTTACCCAATCATATCAATTAATGTCTCCATTACTGGAGTATTGTGTTCTGTTCTGGTGTCCAAACATTTTGAAAAGGATGTTGACAATTAGAAAGGTTCAGATAAAAGCTACAAAGATTATTCAAGATCAGAAAAAAAAACAGCCTTACAGTGAGTGGCTAAAGAAACTCAGTTGATTTCGTTTATTCAAGAAAATGTTCAGAGTTGATTTGATCATGGATCTTATGGTATCCTAAGTACCTACATGATTAAAAGAATTCTGATAATAGAGGGTTTTGTAGCTTAGCAGACAAAGGCATAACAAGATTCAGTTACTGGAAGCTTAAACTGGGTAAACTCAGACTAGAATTGAGACACTTTTTTTACAGTAAGGGTAATTAATTATTGGAGCAATTTATTCAGAGATGTAGTAATTCACCTAAAGTCTTTCTAAGGTATACTGTAGCTCAACCAGAAATTGCAGACTTAATGCAAAAATCATTGTGTGATATTCCTTGGCCTGTGTTATACAGGGGATCAGGTCAGACTAGATAACAATGGTCTCTTTGGCTGTAAAATCTATTAATGTGTGATTTCTCATAAATCTACAGCTCATTCTTGGGCTGTGAGAGGATAACACTTGGAAGAACTCCACAACTTCTTCCCCTCCCCACAAAATGTAAACCATGTAGTGAAAAGACCAAAGAAAAGAGGAAAGGAACAGAGCCTGGGGGGCATCTAAGCTCCATCAACGGTCAAGCATCCAGTGCCTACCCCAAATCAGCCAGGGGCCTGGTCTGCTCTGATGGATGGTGGGTGTGAAGCTCAGTGACTTCTACCCTGGCTCTGAAGGCTGCCATTCTCTTTCTGCTATAGGCCACTTGCAGTCTCAGGCAAATATCATTGCCTCAGTATACTCTGTTCAGGTTTCCAGGCTTTTCTTCAAAAGGGTTAGAAGCAGAATTTTTTCAAAATGAAACTTAGAAGCTCACATCAGCACATCACTCTAGGAGCCAGTGCCCTACGTATGTACCTTGGCCTACATCCAGCCAACCTCAAGAGTGTATCCAAATGTCTCTCTGGATGACATCAGGTATAAGGGTTGCAGTGCAGCACAGCAAAATGTGCATGATCATACTTTGAACATCTGCACAATCTACTGTGAGTTGCATCTCCTTTCTACTTCAAGTGGGTGGAGCATGGTTTATGGGTAGTGTTTGGTGGAGTACTGCTACTTCTTTTCTTCTGATGAAAGTCCTGTGTGTAGCAGAATCTAGCCCTGGGAGACAGTAAGCATGAAAGCCTATGGTTCTATTTTTACAGAGTCACTTTTATGCATAGAACTGCCATCTAATCATTCTAACAAGATGCTAAGCAATGTACTCCATTTTTTTGATCAAAATTGTGTTTAGCATCTGCACACCTGAAAGATCCTTCAGGAGACAGCCACAATTATAGTCTCTATATCCCTTTTCTGTTTTGAACCAAAGTATAGCTTTTTAGGCCATCATATTCATGCATTTCCATTTTGCTATAGAGAATTAGAATAATCAAGTCTGAAGGTTACGCATATGTGGATCAGTCTGGCTAAGTCTGACTTTGTCACAGTGGCACAGTCTTCTTTAGATTTAGATGTGTTTTCTGAAACATTTGCTTTTATATATGGGAGATACCAAACAATGTTCATTATGTACATTTAGCATCAGCTTTGAGCAACTATTGTATAACCAGACAAAGGAAACCAGGACTAGACATTATATGCAGAGTCAAATAAAACAGTAGTACGTAGAAAGGATAAAAGTGGCTTTTTGGTCACTGATACTTGTCTTCAGTTTCATGGTTCATTCCATAGTAAGTGGACTTCTAGAACATGATTAAGGGTTGTCAAAAATTACTGTTTATTTGAATTAATAAAGCTCTGTTACAGTAGGAAAACTTAGGTCATATTGAGCCAAATCTTGAGGCATGCTATGTTACCACAATTCCCAATGAAGTTAATGGGAGCTGTGGGCCTCTGAAAATCAGGTTTAAACATGGATTGCCGTGTCTAACTTTAGGCACCCACATTTTAAAATGTTGCCCTGTGTGTGAGATACAAACCTTGCACCAGCTATGTTATTTACACCCACCAAGGATCTGGCCTTGTCTAGTCTAGGATAAGAGGTGGTTTTTTTAACGTGTATTAGCGAACACATCATTAAGTGCTGTTTAAGGGTCTAAAACCTATTAGGTGCTAACATGTTTTTAAAGATGTGTTATATGGTGGAGGTAGCCTATTGGTGATCCCAAGAACTTAATGTATTTTTAAACAGGACATGGTTAAAAGTATTAGCCTACATTTTTTAAAGCAACTTCCCCCCCCACAAACCCCTAAACAAGCTTTTCTTTCTACTCTTTAGAGCAACATTTACCTAGAGATACTATTTTGGGCACCCCTGCTTGAAATGCTAATTGCATTTTTGATGAAGAATCATAAAACAACTCTAAAGAGGAACATGTTCATTTTAAAATACTAGAGAGCTTTAATTAACAACACATTATACATTGGGAGTGAGAACAACAAGATAACAACAGATATAGCCAGAGGGGGACGGTTAGGTGTACGGAAGAGGGGGGGGACGGATACTAGATCTACAAGTCATACTGGAAGTACTGTGTCCCTACCGAGTTGGGTGAAGAGGGAGAGGAGCCCCACAGGAAAAATTAAGATGTTTGTTCACCAATGCAAGAAGCTTAGGTAACAAAATGGAGGAACTGGAGCTCCTGGTCCGAGAATTGAAACCGGATATCGTAGGAATAACCGAAACATGGTGGAACGGTAGCCATGACTGGAGTACAGGTATGGAAGGGTATGTGCTGTTTAGGAAGGACCGATGCAAAGGTAAAGGTGGGGGAGTAGCATTGTATATCAATAATGAGGTGAAATGTAATGAAATAACTAGCAATGCAATGGATAATACAGAGTCTGTCTGGGCAATGGTCACATTGGGGAAGAAAACTACCAGAGCCTCACCCGGGATAGTGCTTGGGGTGTGCTATAGACCGCCGGGATCTAGCTTGGAGACGGACAGAGAGCTCTTTAATGTTTTTAAGGAAGTAAATACTAATAGGAACTGCTTGATCATGGGGGACTTTAACTTCCCGGATATAGATTGGGAAACAAATGCTAGTAATAATAATAGGGCTCAGCTTTTCCTAGACGTAATAGCTAATGAATTCCTTCATCAAGTGGTTGCTGAACCGACGAGGGGGGACGCCATTTTAGATTTGATTTTGGTGAGTAACGAGGACCTTGTTGAGGAAATTGTTGTAGGGGACAACCTTGGCTCGAGTGATCATGAGCTAATTCGTTTCAAAATAAATGGGAGGATAATCAATAGTGCATCTGAGACTAAGGTTTACGATTTCAAAAGGGCTAACTTTACTAAATTAAGGCGACTAGTTAGGGAAGTGGACTGGACTACCATATTTAGGGATCTAAAGGCAGATGACGCCTGGGGTTACTTCAGGTTGAAGTTGCAGGAGTTGTCAGAGGCATGTATCCCGAGAAGGGGAAAACGGCTCGTAGGTAGCAGTTTTAGACCGAGCTGGATGAGCAAGCGTCTTAGAGGGGTCATTAAGAAAAAACAGAAAGCGTACCAGGAGTGGAAAATGGGAGGGATCAGCAAAGAAACCTACCTTATTGAGGTCAGAGGGTGTAGGGAAGCAGTGAGAAAGGCAAAGCGACGGGTGGAGATGGACCTAGCGAAGGGGATTAAAACCAATAGCAAACGGTTTTTTAGCCATATAAATAGGAAGAAAACCAAGAAAGAAGAAGTGGGACCGCTTAAAACTTTAAACGGAGTGGAGATTAGGGATAATCTTGGAATGGCACAATATCTGAAAGAATATTTTGCCTCGGTCTTTAATGAGGCTAGTGAAGGGCTAAGGAATAGTGATAGAGGGACTGATGGGAATGAAAATATGGGGGTTGACATTACGGTATCTGAGGTAGAAGCCAAACTTGAACAGCTTAATGGAAGTAAATCGGGGGGCCCGGATAATCTTCATCCTAGAATATTAAGGGAATTGGCGAGTGATATTGCTAGCCCGTTAGCGATAATTTTTAATAAATCTCTAAATTCGGGGATTGTACCGTTTGACTGGAGATTAGCGAATGTAGTTCCTATATTCAAGAAGGGGAAAAAAAGTGACCCGGGTAACTACAGGCCTGTTAGTTTAACATCTGTAGTATGCAAAGTCATGGAAAAAATCTTAAAAGAGAGAGTGGTTCCGGAGCATGAGGCCGATGGCAACTGGGATAGATTACAGCATGGATTTACGAAAGGTAGATCGTGCCAAACCAACCTGATCTCCTTCTTTGAGAAAGTAACAGATTTTTTAGACAAGGGAAATGCGGTGGATCTAATATATCTGGATTTCAGTAAGGCGTTTGATACGGTACCGCATGAAGAATTACTGGTTAAATTGGAAAAGATGGGGATCGAAATGAAAATCCAGAGGTGGATAAGGAGCTGCTTAAAGGGGAGACTGCAGAGGGTCGTATTGAAGGGGGAACTGTCGGGTTGGAGGGGGGTTACCAGTGGAGTTCCTCAAGGTTCGGTTTTGGGTCCGATTTTATTCAATCTATTTATTGCTGACCTGGGAACCAAGAGTAGGAGTGGGCTGATAAAGTTTGCGGATGACACCAAGTTGGGAGGTATTGCCAATTCGGAAAAGGATAGGGATATCCTCCAGGGAGATTTGGATGACCTTGTAAACTGGAGTATTATTAACAGGATGAAATTCAATAGTGAGAAGTGTAAGGTTATGCATTTAGGGATGACTAACAAGAATTTTAGTTATAAGCTGGGGACGCACCAGTTGGAAGTAACGGAGGAGGAGAAGGACCTAGGAGTCCTGGTTGATCGTAGGATGACTATGAGTAGGCAATGTGATGTGGCCGTTAAAAAAGCTAATGCGGTCTTGGGATGCATTAGGCGAGGTATTTCTAGTAGGGATAAGGAGGTGCTAGTCCCGTTATATAAGGCATTGGTAAGACCTCATTTGGAGTATTGTGTGCAGTTTTGGTCTCCCATGTTTAAGAAGGATGAAATCAAACTGGAACGGGTACAAAGAAGGGCCACTAGAATGATCCGAGGAATGGAAGGCCTGTCGTATGAAAGGAGACTTGAGGAGCTCGGTTTGTTTTCCTTAACCAAAAGAAGGATAAGAGGAGATATGATTGCACTCTTTAAATATATCAGAGGGATAAATACCAGGGAAGGAGAGGAATTATTTCAGCTCAGTGCTAATGTGGACACGAGGACAAACGGATATAAATTGTCAGTCAGGAAATTCAGGCTTGAAATTAGACGAAGGTTTCTAACCATCAGGGGAGTGCAATACTGGAACAGCCTACCGAGGGAAACAGTGGGGGCGAAGGACCTCCATGACTTTAAGATTAAGCTAGATAAGTTTATGGAGGAGATGGTATGATAGGATAATGGGCTTAGTCAATAGGTCAATTAAGTGCCACACTGAAGTAAATAGTACAGTGGGTCAATGATGTGATATAACCTTTTTCAAGAGGGTATGGCTGGAGAGTCTTGCCCGCATGCTCGGGGTTCAGCTGACCGCCATATTTGGGGTCGGGAAGGAATTTTCCTCCAGGGAATATTGGCAGTGGCCCTGGAGGTTTTTCGCCTTCCTCCGAAGCATGGGGCAGGGGTCGCTTGCTAAAGGAGGGGGTGGAGTGGCTTATGTGGCCTGCATTTTGCAGGAGGTCAGACTAGATGATCATAATGGTCCCTTCTGATCTTGAATTCTATGATTCTATGATTCTATAAGCTTTATAACCTAGAGACGTTTTTCTGTTTTTTTTTTAAATAAAATTATCAGGATTCTTGATTGCACCTTGCACCCTGAATAATCATTTACCACCAGGGCAAAGTGAATACAAAGAGTTTGTAAGGCACTATCAAATCGCAATAGTAGAGTTCACACCCACTTTGCCAGATGGAGCGGACTGCACATAGTGCGAGGCAAACAGTGGAGATTCAAGCTTTGCAGAGTATGTGGGAGTTTCTTGTCCCACTAGCAACTCTAGTTTGTTTTTTCGGGTTTTACACTTGTAAAAAAGTCCTCATCTTATTACATGCTATTAATGTAAAACAACAATGATAAAAAGACAACACCTTCCTTTATTTAAGCTGCCCTGCAGTCAGTGAGACACATGAAGTGAGTATACAATAAGTAAGTCAGCTAGAATATAATTGGCTTGGATCACAGGTCTATGGGGCTAACACACCAAAGCCACGGGTAAATTACAAAGCCATTTTTACTTAGTTTCCTTTTCGTCAGCTCTACAGTGATAAGTCTCTTGAAGATGATAAAGACTGTTGAGGAGATTTTATTTAATACAGATGGACATCTTAATGCAGAGTGATCTACCCATCCCTCCAATTAGCCGACTAGGTGCAGCTTGATATAAAGCAGAGACTGGAGCCCTGAGGACACAAAGCAAGACAGGGAGAGCAACATAGCTCAGCATGTTTTCAGGAAATCCAATTATTTGTCTGAAGCTTTGAATTCAAAAGTGGATTCAGAAAGTCCTAAAGCAATTATGATTTGCAGTGAAAGAGACTGAATAAAGCCAGCAGCTAAACGTTTGTATTGTTTTTGGCTTGTGTGCTCCATTTATACAGTGAGACCCTTTGGCACAATCCCTTCAGCATGTAACTGAAATACGTTTAATTTTCAATAGCATTTCTCTCTCAAATAAGTTGATAAAAAAACCTACATGTATTTTCTTATTTTTACTACGGACAGAACTCAGATACATTCTGAGTTTCAGAATGTATTTTAAAACTTTAAAAATAGTGTTTGCTTTTTAGAAAAATTTACCCAGAACAATACTACATCAGTCATCTATATCCCCCAAAACACACCAGAAATTGCCTTGGTGAAAAACCAACACAGCCACACCATAACTAAAGGCAGCAAGGGAAAGAGAGAAGATACCCTAACTAAGTATATGAATAGTCCTTCTCTTGATTGGTATACTTCAATAGTTTTACTGCAGCTTACCAGTTCACTTCAGGGCAAAACCAAATATACACAGCATATTCCTCAGCATATTTGCATACTAATATTATTTAAATCAGAGGTTGCTGCTGGGTGCTCAGCATTTTTGAAAATCCCGCCACTTGGATGCCTAAATATGGATGTAAGAGCTTAACCTTAGGCACATTTATTAGAGTAATTTTGAGATCTATGAAATCATTCTAAAGGAATTAAGGTATTCATATATGTGTTTTGACAGAGGTCTCCTGATTAGATGTCTGAACATGGACAAATTCAAGTTTAACTCCTTTATCTATGCTTGTGTGTGTACGTATGTATGCTTTTTAATATTTTGGTAATGAAGGCCATCCCTAAAATTTGTCTTAAAAGTCATTTGCATATTATGGGGAATAAAGAGCTGTAAGGCATGAATACCATGAACTTTATGGATTTGGTTAATATTCATTGTGCATAGTCCTAAAAAGTCACTGAATGCTCCTTTGAAACATTTCTCTGAACATTTTCAAGACCAACTAGAGATCACTCTGTATTTTCCATTGTTCTTTTTTAACTTGAATTATTTTCTATGCTCATTTTGACAATAAAAATCTGTTCTAGAAAACACCCTCTTGATCTGCAATTGTTAATATTTACTAAGATTTTGTTTTAAATGGTAGTAAAAGCAACTAGGGTTGGCCAGAAAACATTTCCAGTTCATGAAAACATTTTGCAGTTTCAGAATTTGTTTTTGTTCTGATGCAGAATGAAACTAAGGCCTTTTGAATTTTTCATGAAAGAACATATAAACAAGAGACACTCTATAGCCTGATGATTAGTGTCAAAGTCTCTACTCCAAAGCAGGCACAGCAAAGACTTGAAACTCTCGTATCACTGGTGAGAACCCCAACTACTCTGGTACAATCAGTTTCTCTCATGTGCTTCTGATAGTACATAAATAATTAAATATTGATTGTTCAAAGAACTGAATTCGGTGCAATTCTGCCACAGACATTCAGGGCTGGATTCTCAAAGGAACCTATTCATGGTGATGCCCAGCATCTTCACCCCCAACATTTATGTGCTTAGACAATCACTGGCATTCACAAACCCTGAGTTTGGCACCTAGGCTACCTGTACAATGAATGAAAGGCCCCTTAGAATGGGATTCACAAAAGGTAAGTGGCTCCTCACCTAAGCTAGCCAATGAGATGCCAAGCCAAGGGATATGTGCTAAGCTCCGCTTCTCTCTCAGAGACAGGCACTTAAGAACAGGCTGCAGAAAGGCACCTTTCTCTGCTTGGGATTCTCAGCTGTGAATTCTCTGTAGGTGTTAGACGCCTACACTGTTTTTGCAAGGAAGTGGAGGTGGGGCAAAAGAAGAGAGATGACCTCCCTTATAACTTTTAGCCTTGTGGTTAGGGTACTCACCTGGGATACAGGAGCCCCTCCCTTACCTCAGGGTAAGGACAGATTTGAAGAATGAGTTTCTGCCTGGAAGGAGAAAATACTCTAACCACTGAACTATAAGGGAGTGCTTAATCAGTGGCTCCTGTTGAAGCTGTTCCACTGTGGATAATTTTTTAAAAGAGTCAATGAAGAACTGGGTCCCATGTCTCCCAAATGACTCCTCTAACTACCAGGCTACAAGGGCATTTTTTCTCTTTTCTCTCTCTCTTTCCCTCCCCTAATGATTTTTTTAAATTATTTAGCCACAATGGAACAGCTTCAACTGGAGATAGAGGGAATCCCATCTCAAAATATCCCAGTGGTTAGGGCACTCACCCAAGAGGTGATAGAATCCTATTCTAATCTCTTTTACCTGTTAGGCCTGGTCTACACTAGGCGTTTAAACCGGTTTTAGGAGCGTAAAACTGATTTAACGCCACACCCGTCCACACTGAGAGGCCCTTTATATCGGTATAAAGGGCTCTTTAAACCGGTTTCTGTACTCCTCCCTAACGAGAGGAGTAGCGCTAATATCGGTATTACCATATCGGATTAGGGTTAGTGTGGCCGTAAATCGACGGTATTGGCCTCCGGGCGGTATCCCACAGTGCACCATTGACCGCTCTGGACAGCAATCTGAACTCGGATGCAGTGGCCAGGTAGACAGGAAAAGCCCCGCAAACTTTTGAATATTTCCTGTTTGCCCAGCGTGGAGCTCCGATCAGCACGTGTGGCGATGCAGTTAAAAATCAAAATAAAGAAAGAGCTCCCGCATGGACCATGCAGATGTGATCGCTGTAAGGGCAGGCAAATCTGTTCTATCAGCGCTCCGTTACAGAAGACGAAATTCAAAATCATTTTTAAAAAATCTCCAGACAGACGCCATAGCAGGGGCTCAGCGCACTGCTGCGTGACAAGCGTAACGGAAAGCCAAAGAATCAAATGGACGCTCATGGACTGGAGGACTCAAGCTATCCCACAGTTCCTGCAGTCTCCGAAAAGTATTTGCATTCTTGGCTGAGCTCCAAATGCTTCTAGGGTCAAACACAGTGTCCGTGGTGGGTCAGGGCATAGCTCGGCAATTTACTCACCCCCCCACCCCCAGAAGTGAAAGGGAAAAAAATCCTCTCTTGACTCTTTAACATGTCACCCTATCTTTACTGAATGCTGCAGATAGAGGCGATGCTTCAGCAGTCAACACCAACATCCTTGCTCCCCCCCGCCATGGGTGGCTGATGGTGCAATATGGCTGATATCCATCATCATCAGCCACCTATTGGCACATGGGGCAGTGCAAAAGGACTGGTAACTATGCCGACTAGCATCAATTAGGTCAATCAAGTGCGCCTGGCCCTAATTTTTCCTGGTAGATGGTGCAGTATGGCTGATAACCATCGTCATCATAGCAACAGGGGGCTGAGCTCCATCAGCCCCCACCCTTCATGTGTAAAGAAAAGATTCAATTGCCCCTGGACTAGCAGAGGGATGCTGGGCTCCTCTTCTCCACACTCCTTACTGTCCTGTCTGGACTATCATAGCAGCTGGAGGCTGCCTTCCACTCATTTCTCACTAACAAGTCACTGTGTCTTATTCCTGCATTCTTTATTACTTCATCACACAAGTGGGGGGACAATGCTATGGTAGCCCAGGAAGGCTGGGGGAAGAACAGAATCAACAGGTGGGGTTGTTGCAGGAGCACCCCCTGTGAATAGCATACAGCTCATAATTTCAGCAGGATCTGACATAGAGCAGCTGTGCTCTCTGGTTCTATGATACAGTGGTTCTCTAGTACACTTGCCCATATTCTAGGCAGGACTGATTCTATTTTTAGATACCAAAAAGGAGGGATTGACTGTGGGAGTCATTCCCAATTTTGGCTTTTGCGCCCCTGGCTGATCTCAGCCAGGGGCACTTATGACAGCAGCAAATGGTGCAGTGCAAAAGGACTGGTAACCATGATCATCTTATTACTAATTTATGGTATGGTAGATGGTACAGTATGGCTGGTAACCATCTCTGCTGTCATGCAAAAGCAAAAGCATGCTGCTGTGTAGCGCTGCTGAATCGCCTCTGTCAGCGGCATCTAGTACACATACGGTGACAGACACAAAAGGCAAAACAGGCTCCATGGTTGCCATGCTATGGCATCTGCCAGGGCAATCCAGGGAAAAAAGGTGTGAAATGCTTGTCTGCCGTTGCTTTCCCAGAGGAAGGAGTGACTGACGACATTTACCCAGAACCACCCGCGACAATGATTTTTGCCCCATCAGGCACTGGGATCTCAACCCGGAAATTCCAAGGGGCGGGGGAGGCTGCGGGAACTATGGGATAGCTACGGAATAGCTACCCACAGTGCAACGCTCCAGAAATCGACGCTAGCCTCGGACCGTGGACACACACCACCGATTTAATGTGTTTAGTGTGGCCGCGCACACTCGATTTTATACAATCTGTTTTGCTAAACCGGTTTATGTAAAATCGGAATAATCCCGTAGTGTAGACGTACCCTTAGTTAGGGCTTGAAATCAGGGTCTCCCACAGTCCCTCACCACAGGGATAAAAGTTATGAGGGACAGCTTCCTTCTACTCCCCCCTCCCCAGGCTGTTTTATGTGAGCTCACGTATGGGGGTGTGCTCCCGTAGGCAAGCTCTGAGCACACCTACCTTATCAGGCCCCTCAGGTGAGGAGAGGTGCCAATCTTCCTCTGGTTTATCCATCACACAGGGGCTTAGGCATCCAGAGGCCTCATGTAAAGCTGCAGAGTGCATGCACACAGGTAGAAATTATAGGCATATAGGGAACTTTTACTGCAAAAGCTGAGGTGCCAAGTGAGTTTAGGTGCCTATAGGGTTTGTGGGCAGCTGGGGATTTTGTGAAACCCAGTGGGGCCTGATTCTGGGATTTAGGTTCCTAAAGTGATTGTTAGGTACCTAGGTCCTTTTATGGCTCTAGCCCTCAGTGTATAGCCATTGTCTGGTTACTTAATCTCTCTGGCCTTCACTTTCTCATCTATAAAATGGGGTAATATTTATCTAACTCAGAGAGGTGCTGTGAATAGAACTGAGGGAATAATTAATAAATAATTTATTAAGCCAAATTTGCCTATTTTTAAGACTACTAATTCTTATTTGAGTTTGTAGCTCATTTGCAAGAAATGTTTTTTTTTTAATATCTGGAGTTTAATCTGAATATACACACACACCATATGTTTGTTACCTGGTTGGATGTATGTAAAGCTTAGAATCAGATATCCAGTGTGAAGAATTCCATGAAGATTTTGGAATAGTCACAAAAAGTTTGCTGTTTTGTTCAACATACCTTCAAGTGAATTTGTTCACTCGAATATTTGCACGGTGAAAACATATATAAAAAGTTACATGTATATATATATATATAAAGAAAGGGAATATAAAATATTTCTAATGGATATAAGGTACTCTAATAGCACTGTATGCTTATATCCAAGATATAATAATATTAACTGTCTATTACTTTTACCATGAGAATCTCAAAGCAGTTTACAAACATTAATGAGATAAGCCTCAGAGCTAGAGCTTAGCAAATATTGCAAAAATATTTCTGCAAATATTCAGTATTTTTTTAAAAAATACATTACTTTACCTGTGTTTGTGCACTTTATGTGATGTGATCAGCTAGCAGAGGTGGGCTCTTTGTCCCCCTCTAGTGGTCATTGATAGACGTTCATGAATCTGTTATTGCACAGTGTTAACAAACATTTAACTCAAGCACTAGAAGCACAAGTATTTAGATCTAGGAATCCCATGTTCAATCCCAGTAGGGGACTGTAGCGATACAACAACTCACCATCGTGGCGCTCCTGCTGGTCATCTGGGGAATTAGCTCTCCAGCTCCTCTGGAGCATCCTCTGCAGGCCAATTTCCCACTTACCTCAGGCCCCCTGTGTCCCTCCAGGAGTCTGCTGCCCCTTCCCTCAGGGTTCTGCCCTCTGCAGTAACCCTGCAATCACTGGGTATCCCCTCCCAGGGGAACCACCAATGCTCTATCCCCACCTTGCCTCAGTGGCTACTGCCAGTCATCATCTAGCCCCGCACTCCCTGGGGCAGACAGCAGTCTGTAATCCACTCATCACTGGCAAGGGGGGTTTGGACCTGTGGCCTTTGCCTAACCCTGGGCTGCACCTCTGTAACCCCAGTACCTGTTTTGGGCCTTCACCGAGGCCTCAGCCTGGGGAGTTGCCAGGCTGGAGCTACCCTGCTCTTTTGCCCTTCCCCAGCCCTGTTCAGCCTTAGGTACCCTGCTCAGCTCCCAGGCAGCCAAGTCCTTCTCTCTCTAGCAAGACAGAGACTCCTTCAGCACCTGCCTTACAGCCCTTTTATAGGGCCAGCTGTGGCCTGATTGGGGCATGGCCACAGCTGTGGCTACTTCCCCCAATCAGCCTAGCTTTTCCCAGCTGCAGGCCTCTCCAGGGCTGCTTTTAACCCCCTGCCTACTGGAGTGGGGCAGCCACCCCACTACAGTGACCAATCAAAAGACACAGTTACAAATACATTTGTGAAGTCAGAGGTCTTAGTTACCATGAGTCTCACTATATGGGCTCACAAATAAAAATGAAAATCTCCCCCCCCCAAAAAAAAAGACCTACAACAGCTTTCATGTATCTCAAAATGTAACTGCTTTAAAGTCCATTATTCTAGCTCCTTTTAGGGCTAGAAACAAGCCTTGTGTCCTCCATTGGAAAACTGTGAACCTAAAGTGTTGTTTTTGGTGTTGTAGCTGTATTGGTCCCAGGATATGAGAAAGTCAAGGTGGAGTGAGATAATCATCTTTTATTGGACCAACTTTTGTTAGTGGAAGGGACAAGCTCTTGAGCTTCACAGAGCTCTTCTTTAGGTCTGGAGATAGAAACTAGAGTGTCCAAGCTAAATGCATGGTGATATAGATTGTTAAGCATAAGGAGTTCACACATCTTGTAGGAGACCACTTACAATGAAGTGGGCAATTACTATCTCTGCAGTTATAGGAAAATGGAGAGACAGTAGGCAGCTGGATGTGTTAGAAATTGTTGTAATGGGCTATAAAACCAGTCTTTCTCTTAAGTCCATGATGTTTGGTGTCTAGTAGAGTTATGAATTTGAGTTCCCAGGCTTGTCTCTTGGAGGTATTGTATAGGTTTACTTTGAGGATGAGGACTGAGAGGTCAGATATGGAGTGATCCGTTTGTGAAAAATGTAATGGTCTCATTTCTAGCACAGCAGAGTTGCAAAATCATGATTTTCCAGCTGTGACATTTGAAGGTATATAAAAGGTATCAGTGGTGTAGGAATGAATATCCATCCTCTTGGGGCCTTGGACAGAGGTAATCTTGGGGAACTTATGTCTATTATCCATGCTCTACTCACCTTTTTATTTAGCTTTATGGGGCTGCACCTTAAGACTATTCTGCTTGAACAGACTGCAGCTGCCTGCTGTGGAAGAAATGCTTCACACACATATTATATTACACAGATCAGTACTGGCTGTTGGCTAGTTTCCCAGCAGATTTTAAGATACTGTTAGTTCTGACCTGTAAAGTCCTCAGTGGTTTGGACCCGGGCTATTTAAGAGTGTTTCTCTCTTTATGTTATGTCATGGCAGTAGTCATCTTTGGAGGTATTTAAATTAGTATCCCCTTGATATAAAAACAGATTGGTGCTAGCAGTGTATTCTCCAGGAAAAGACCTCAACTCTAGGATTCACTTCCCTTTCTACTATGACAGAAACTGGAGATGTTGACCATCTGGGCAAACTACAAGACTAAACTTTTCCCCGATGCCTTTATAGGAAATAAGTCATTGGGGGCATTAGTTATTTTTGTTAATGTCCTTAACAGAGAGAGGGCAAAAAAATGTCCGGCTGCATGGCACTTTTACAATAATGTTAATTTGTTGTGGAAAGTCATTTTGGCTGCAAAGTTTATGTTGTTAACCATCTTGGGTCAATATAAGCACTTTTAAAAACTAACTAAATAAAAATATATGCAAATCTTCAGTGTTCTAAGGTTTAAAATAAATGTTATCTTGAAGAGTTCTTACTGTATTTTTTATTATTCTGAACATTTAAGTGAAGTATTCTAAGAATTTAATTAAACTTTGTGTATATTTATTATGAATAAACCTTTGATGGAAGATTTGTTTGCTTGAAGGTGGTAGGATTGATTTGCTTGTGTCCAACTGGACACACCAGGATTTGTAATTATTCACCACTATATATTACAAACTCTCTATTTGTATTTAATGAGAATTCAAACCTTCACAAGCCAGGGTGTAATATTTGGCTTACATAAGGTTTTCAAAACTACTAAACTCTACGTTTCATGTACTGCCATTATGTGCACAAATAGAAATGGTGCCAAGAAGCTGGATTTCTATACCTCCTAAATGTTTAAAGGACACGCTATACAAAAGCACTGATGGCTTTCTGCCTTTCTGAGGACAGTTGCTGAGTAGGGGGCCATTCCAACATCTGCTCCATGGAGTCTTATGGAAACGCTCATGTAGCATTCTGTGTCCTGTGACTCATTTTTGTTTTGCTTGCTCAATCACTGCCACTTCTCACTGTTTCCCATCCCTCTGACCCCAACCCCCCAGTGCCACAAAATTCACCTTGAGTTTTAATTCGAGAGTCATTTATTTACCAAAAAATAGCTGTTTTTCCCCCCAAAGGCCCTACTATTGCTCTTCTTTATCAGTACAGGGATTATTGTTAACTAAGAAGAATTAACAGCAGGAAAACACTCCCAGGAAGCAGTCGCGTGCATTAAAAGGACAAACACTCGAGTTATACCTATCCTACCTTTCTGCTCTAGGGGTCATGACAGGCATGGCTCCTAGCAGGCAGCTATTCAAAGGAACAGTGGGAGGCATGCTGCCCCCTGGAGTTAATTGGCATATAGTGGATGGAAGGCACCTACTAGAGTTAAGCGAATAATTAATTTGGTGGCCAAACTGAAAAGCTGTGGGGTGGGGGAGGTTCATTTCAAACCAGAGATGAATTTTTATTATTGTTTTTTCTTGCTGAAATGAAAAATTGAGAAAAAATAATCATTTGGATCAGACAAAATGTTTCGAACATTGATTTCAAATTACATTTCCTTTAGAAAATGTTTTGAAACAAAACATCAAAACAGCTGGGGGGGGGAGCTTTCTTGACCCATCTCCCGACCCTATGATCCACCATACCCCCAGTTTAAAGCACATGAGGGGTTATCTGACTCAAACACTTAGGTAAAAGAAAGGCTTCGCCCCTCTCCTTCCCTTGTAAGGGTGGAGAATCTGGGTGCAAACGAATAAAGGCAAGGGTGGCCTGTCTCCCAGGCAGTCTTTTGGGATTCAGCTCTATCAGCGTGCTCTATCAGAGTCTATTGCCACTTAGTGGGGCCTACTTTCTGCCCCTCCTCTTGGGACATACTGCTTTGCCACCAGCCAGTGCAGCCTGTGACTGTCTCCTCAGCTGACCTGTCTCTGTTGACAACCATCTCTGACATGGAGCAGCATTCTTCCTATTCACCACCCCTTCCTGTGGCAGGTTTGCTTTTTAAAGTTCCTCCCCCTCCAGACTGAACAAGCCTTGCAGGTGTGCCTCATTAGTACTGATTAGGCCCAGAAAAGCTCCTTAGTCTCCTCCATGCCAGAGTGAGGGTGTGTCCCTTCACAATGGCTCCCTTTGAAAAAGTTGAAAACAGACATGTCAATATTTTCTAATATTTTTTTGTTTTGGCCAGAACTATTCACCAAATTCAAACTGAAATCATGGACAGCTTCAGTGCCCTGAACAATGCATTGAAAAAAAACCCTGCCCAATTCTAATTTCTGCTGCATTGTTCTTTAGTTAAAGCATCTCTGCTGGCTAGTGTGCAGGAGGGAACAGGGCCACGAATCTACTTCCTCCCTCTAGGCTTGCCCTCCCAAAACGGTCAGCAGGGTTGATTTTAATCATAATTTAAATCAGCAAGCAGCAAACTTTGATCTAAATCATCAATTTTAATCTTGCTTTGAATTTGTACTTTTTAGTTATTTTCCTGAAGATACAAAATGGTCGTTTTAACCATTAAAACTTGTGGATTTGCAACGAAATATAGCCTTTATACTAAATTTGATACTTATTTTTGTTAACCAGGAGGATACACAATATCAGCTTAGCATATATTTATTCAGATTCTTAATTTGTTTACATTTAATATGTTAGAAAATGATGAATGATACATTTCTCATTTACTAGACAATATTTTTTTTATTTGGGATTTGTGTCAAGATGCGTTCGGATGAAAATTGGAATTTAATATATGTGTACAAAAACAGCATTTTAAAATTTGTTTTTTATCCATTAGATAATATGACCTTAAATGTGTTGCCTATATGTAAAAAAAAGTCTATCAAAAATATTCTTCTGAACCTGCTACTTAACTGAAACTTAAACTAAGAAAAAACATTTTCTGCATAACAGAAACAAAGGCTCTGTGCCTGTGAACGCTCCAGGTAAACAAAACATCCAGGCCTGCTAGCGGCTTACACTAACAGGCCTGGAGGCAAAGTTTGCCAGCCCCTGAAATATAGGGTCAGCTTATAAAAGGGTCATACAGTTTTTGCTATTTTTACCTAACCATCTTGGGGCTTATAAACGAACAGGATAATGAATGAGTATATATGGTACTCGCATTTGGTAAAGATAAAAATAATATCAATACTTAGTTAATGCAGTACATCACATTGTGATATACTTATAAAGATTGAGTTGACCTCAAAATGTAAAGATGCTTCCCCTGATTCTTTTTCCTCCAGGGAAGATTGGTTTTCCTCCAGGGAAGATTGGCAATGGCCCTGGAGGTTTTTCGCCTTCCTCCGAAGCATGGGGCAGGGGTCGCTTGCTAAGGAGTGGGTGGATCGGCTTATGTGGCCTGCATCTTGCAGGAGGTCAGACTAGATGATCATAATGGTCCCTTCTGATCTTGAATTCTATGATTCTATGATATAAATTAAAAAGAAGCCCCCTTTGAGTAATTAACATTTGAGGTGGGCTCACTGATGTGGGATAAATAGTAGATAATTTATTAAATTATTATAATAATTATAGTAAGTCTATAAGCCTTAACATAGATTGTGATCATTTCAAATTTAATTTTAAAAAGGTTTATTTTTTAAAATAAAAGCATATTTAATTTAAATATAAACAATTAAATGAAAAAGTCTAATTTACATTAATTTTTAAAAAGCAGATTTTATTTATTTATTTTATGTCATAGATTTTTATCCACTCTTCTAGGACAGGAGTCCCTCTTTTGCATACCCACACAAGAGCCATCCACAAGCTGGTTCTGAAATCAACTTTTTTACAGAACCTACATTGGAGACTTTGGCCAATATTTGACTTCCCCTTTAACCGGTTCATCAACCCAGCTCTGAGATTTCCATTGCTTACCTTATGATCATTTTTCTCTCCTCTATACTTCTCCTTCCACATTTTGCCACCTATGTTAACCTTTCCCTCTAATTCAAAAAACCATATGCATTTCTATTACCATGCACTAATATAGCAAGAAAAAAAAAGTACAAGATATAAAATTAGAGAAGCTGCCCATTTATATATGATCTTGACAAGTATATTCTTTGGATTTCTCGTGTAACTACCCTCTGCTGAGCTTTCCTACATGGGTGCACAAAGGCGGGTTAGGGGCTGGCCACAATGCAAGTCCTTGCTCACAGGGAATGCAAAGATTCCACATAGTCTAGCTTGGTGAAGACAGCCAGCTCCTGAACAGAGTAGATATTATTCCCTTTCCAGTGATACAGCAACTACACTCCCAGGAGCGCTGGCAGGTGTGCTTCCCTAAGCAAAACGCTCCGGTCAGGGTCCTACAGCTACACATTTCCCCAACACAGAACTGTGCCTTAATGCCACAATTTAGCTCTTAATGTTACTGCCTGGTTCCAATATTTACTTGCAACATTGTGAGATTTCTCCAGGCTGTAGGAGCAAAATGTTCAGACCGATCCAATGGAGCCATTTTAAAATATCTCATGTTTTATTGGCATTCGGCTATATTCAAACATTCTATAAGCACATGCCAGGTCAATGAAATCATATGCAAAAATGACACCCTTTTACACCAGGACTGAATTCATACCCCTATTCAACCGTGAATCCTCAATTACAATAATAGAAACAACAAGAAGCAAAACTTTCATAGTGAAGCATTTTGACTGTGCTACATTTTATTTCAAAATACTAGTAGGTACCTGTCCTCTCTAAGCACAAATGATAAAGTAAGAATTATCTTAACTACATCTAAGACTAATCAAATAATATTGGAAACTATGAAATGTATCTTTGTTTGGTGCCTAACATGAAGTTTCTACATTAAACCATCAGGTTTATATTTGTTGAAAAAGCTGCATTTTAGTTAGAACTATCTAAAATAATTTAAATTTGAGGTAAACTAAAAATTCCACCTGGTTTAACATAAGCACTACTGGATTTTCATATCTCTCTCCCTATACCATATTTATCACTAGTATATCTGAGTCAAGTGTTATGATGCCCAGATTTTGCATCATGACTTGCATGTCTAATTTATGTGATAAATTTATAGTAGACAATTATGTTTTACAGCATCTGAGCCAAGTTGATGTCCAACACGGTTTATAAAAAAACAATTTTATCCGATAAATATACAGCATGTCCTGTACTTGAGCTCGATAATTTATGCCACATTAGAAAAGCCATGCTTGGACTCTGCAGTGTAATAGATCTTTTCTCTATCTAGCTCTTGAGATTCTAAGGTGTCCTTAATCTCTGACAAAAGTTAGTCTCCTAAATCCTTATTTGAGATCTCTTATAAATTACAGTACTTCTAAAGGAGCTGAGCATCATACACCTCCCTTTGAAATCAATGGGACTATTTGATCAGTGAAATTGTACTCAGTATACATAAGGGTAGGGTAATCTGGACCTAAATGAACAGAGTATATTTTGTGATGCAGTATCCTTGCTTTCTGTTGACTTTTAGAGGGTCAGTTCATAGCTTACTATTCCACAACATTTTGTCATCTTACCAGTTATATGAGTGAAATACCAAGCTTCAACTGCAATCACCTGTAGAAGTGCTGGCCATGATGCAAAACAAGCATCCTAAAATTTGACTTACAGATACTCTCCCCACTGTACAACAAATAATAAGATAGGCTCTTATATACCATAGATTATATGATCTAGTCAATGATAAGCACTGTATAAGAACTAGGTGTTATTATATCATAAAGGACTGGATTTAATATCATATTATTGAAACTCAAGCTCATATTACACCAAGTGAACTTTTTTCATCCATTGCCAATTTAAATAAATGATTTAATTTAGCTTTAAATAAAATGCAAGCTCTGTTAACCATCATGTTATACTCATTCACAGCTGTACTGACAAAACTGCTTTTTAGAGCTATGACAAGACATAAGTGCAGTGGTTCTCAAACTTTTGTACTGGTAACCCCTTTCACACTGCAAGCTTCTGAGTACGACAAATTAAAAACACTTTTTTATATTTAACACTATTATAAATGCTGGAGGTGAAGCAGGGTTTGGGGTGGAGACTGACAGCTTGCAACCCCCCATGTAATAACCTTGTGACCCCCCTGAGGGGTCCCGATCCCCAGTTTGAGAATCCCTGCATTAATGGCAGGTTACTGATTAATAAGTGTTCATTAAACAGTATATGTATTCTGTTCAATTTAAGATATTATTTGTTTTCTGATTTTATTGGCTTTGATCATACTATATGGCCCACTTCCAGAGCCATATATCTGCATCAATCAGACTAAATCTCTACACAAGAAATATAATTCCGTCTATATTTGTACAAGTAAGCTCCACTCCACGAGGCATAAATCTGAACTCCCTCTCCTCAGTCTGTCATTTTGCTGTGAATGTCCGTAATACATGCATTTCAGTCATGAATTTAAGCCAGAAATATAGTTTTGGTATCTGATAACTCTCAACCCAGGACCAGTGAAGATTTTTGGTTATAGATTGCTCATATCGAAGTCAATTGACAGCAAATAAGTAATGGTGGTGGTGAGGATGAGGTATCAGTTCCATTCTTATACATAAAACCTTTATCTTTTTACCTTGTATCACAGTTTCAGTGCCTCCAATTTTAGAAGCCTAGTGCTCCAGACTACCACATAATTGATTTCACATCAATTGGGTTAAAGAATATATTATCCTTTAGAATATCACAAGTATCTGAATTAGTTTTGGTAAATGCCACCAAAGATATTTGCCAAAACCAATAACATTTCACCAAAATTACACAGTGTTATGAGTTTTCCTTGCAGTTAAAAAATTATAAAGCAAGCGTAAACAAACAACCCCCTCCACACACCAAATTCACAGCAAAATTGAGCTTCAGCCATACTGTGGTATTGGGAACTGGTGTCGTTTATTCTGGGATTGCCTCAAAGTGAAAATCTTTTGATCTGATGTTAAAAAAATGGATGTTATTTCTGGGATATATCCTCCAAATTCTTACTATGATGGTCTTTACGGAAATGTGCTGATTTATTGAAATTATACAAAGTTAGATATGTTTTTAGAATTCTTTTTTCTGCAGTTAATAAATTAATTTAAGCCAAAACAAATACCCACAACAGAAGTGTGGATTGAACAAAATAAATATTTCAGAGCAATGAGATAATTACTGCCTATATTGAATTAACAGTTTAGGTCCTGATCCTGCAAAAAAGAACAGTGTGGGTGTCCGATACCACACATCTGAGACCTCTCAGCGAGGAAGCAAGCAAGCCACTCTTGCCTGAGACTTCAAGTGTGTCAGCAACACTTTGTAGTCTGGGAGCATGTGTAGTTGAATGGGCATCTTAATGGTAGCAAGGTAAAGGAGGTGTCCTTTGATTCATGAAAAGCTACAGAATCATTATTTCAGTGGTGTCAGCCTCTGCAAGATAGCAGAGAGGGACTTGCTACCCACCCTCCCTGGATCCCAGATCCTGGTCCTCCAATTGCTGAAAATTTTGATAATACAATGTCATCAGAAATAAGACAAGTTGGTATCATTCTAAAGCAGTTTCTCCCACAAACACAATGGTATGAAACATGCCAAACTGAGAATAATTATGTAGATGCCTATTAGAGAAAATGTATTGAAAGTTCAACTTTTTTAAATTATACTTTAACTTTGTGACGACTGCATGTTTGACATGTCTGTGTTAAATTGTGGCCCTCAACTGACAGCACTGTGTTATCAGTTAATGCTCAGAACATGATACTAATTTTTTTTCGTGTTACAGATTACTGTAAATGGAAAGAGTGTTTTATGTTGATTTGCCATCACTGGCAAAAGAGAAGCTGTTCAGAGGCATTGATTATCAGCTTTGTTTATTATGCCAAGTGTTGAATGAGGCACTGGTAAACACATCAGCATCCAGCCAAAAACTACTGGAATCCATCCACAAATGGTATGCACATAGTTGCATAACATACATTACATAACATAATTAATAATTAATCCCAAAGTGATTTATACAAAAATCCTTGGTTTTACTTTGGTCTTGATTATTTTTAGGCATCAATGGAGAGACAAAGAGTGCCAAGTAGTAGTTGAATCTTTGGAGAATACTACCATCTGGTTAAACACAAAGTTTAGTGGCATCTTAAATGCTATAAGAAGTGTATTATAAATTAAATTTGATAAGGTTGGAGAGGAAGTACATCAAGCATCAGGAAAAAGTTGAAGAAGCTGGGACAAGAGCTAACTGTGGGGGAGATTTGCCTTATACTGGGTCCCAGGGCATGTGTTTTGAGATAAACAACTGCTTCTTCTACAGTAAGCCCAAAGACATCCGTTAAGCTCAGTGTCAACACATTAGACAGATGAAATACTGTATGTAGCAGTCACTCTTAGTAAGAACATTGCCTGGAAAGTAAAGTGGGTTCATTGACCCAAAACATGTCCATGAGACAACATTGCATATCACACTGAGTGCTATACCAAGAATGCACATAATGTGTTGTGTCAAACAGTATAATCAACAAAAACAAATACTTATTCTACTACTGCAAATTGTGTGATTCAGCTGGAGTTCATAAATTGCCTTGCAGAGGTTCTAATGGATGGGAAAGTGGTGATGCATAGGCTAAGTAGAGAAATATGTGCCATATATAGGGCTGAAGAGGAACAAATGCTTAGGGGAAAGGCTCTTAAGGAAGATGAGCTGGGATAAATGGATATAATTTTTAGCAATTGGTTCAGATAAAGCACCAGAACAGGAAAATGGAGCAATTTAAGTTGTTGAGGGATTGGTAAGCATAACATAGCATCCAAATGCTCTCTCCTGGTTTTTCCTGGCAACTCCAGAACCCCATCAATTTTTGAACAAGACATTAAGTAGTCTTCAATGATGAGATAGTTAAAGATGTCAGACAAATAGATGTTGGGTCATGACTTGTGTGAAGCCTTTGAAACACAAAGAATTATCCAAGGCTCTGTCAACCTATGGGCTCCAATCAAGATGATCAGACTAAAGCTGAACAGTGGCAGGGACTATTATAGAGCTAACTACAAAACAGGTCATTGTTCATCTCCTGGTTGTGTTCAGATCTCAGCGTGATGTTGATCTATGTGAAACTTTGGGAAAGTATGAGTTCTTTGCATACCACAGTTGATGTCTAAATGTGATGGAACAATGTGTATGTGCCAGGCAAAAAGAAGACTAATGCTCATATTGTGTGGTCTTCCTAAACTGGCACCTACTGACAATGTGACCAGGACCTTAAGCCAGCAAAGACTGTTCAGCATAGCAGTTATAGATGGTATGGCGGAGCTCTCGACAAACTATTGACTGTTAATACCTGCTGAGATTTGGCTGAACAATTCATTTTGAGGCTACAGAGAAAATACTGGACCTATGACAAAGTCCTCTTTGTTTCTGACACACAAGAAGAGGAATCAATTAAAAATATTACCAGTCCAATACAAAATCATTGACCTCCCAGACCTCTCCAATGTCACGATTAAGAAGAAGCTACTATCTCATATTCACATAAAGGATAGGTCAACCAAACACCTTGCAGGAAAAATGGTCCAGCATATGAAGAATTGCTAGAAGAATTGAATCTGCTCACACTGTTCAGTGAAGTTTCTTTGTGGTCTCCCTGAGGAGCCTGAAACTAAAATTATCTTGCATGTCATCAGTGTCATAGAAAGAAATGCTACTAAAGTCCAGATTTTTATACAAGACACAGATGTTCTAGTGCTCTCTGTGAGCACCCAAGATTCCCAAGATCTACCCAAGATCCCCACAAGATTCTGGTTTTGTGCCTATTGTTGGGGAACAGAAATGCTGTTTATCCATCAGAGATGTGTTTCTATCACTCAGACCATTAAAAGACTCTGCACTGCCAAGTTGCTATGTCCTTTCAGGAGATGACACTACTGGAATCCATTTGATTCAGCCTCTGGAGACTTTCTTCTTATTCTGAAGGTGTTCGTAACAGCTGAGAGCAGTAACTGATGAGGTAATAAATGCACTGGAGGCAGTCATATGGCAAGTTTACCATTTGAAGGCCAACATTACAACACTCGCTGGGGTACACTGGTAGATGTTTTCCGAGAAGCAGGCAAATGGAGAAAAATTGCCACCAACAAGTGGTGCATTTATACCTGCTATCAGGAAGGGAAATGATCAAGCAATGTAATGGCTCCCGGATGATAGAGCACATCCAAAACTATACTCCCTATCAGCATGGATGGGTCTTGGCGGATGGACTGATCACACCAGCTATGTGTGAAATACTATGCACTCCCAAATAAATTCTTCAGCTAATCAAATGCTTGTGCACCAGGACCGGATGCTCACCACCCTGCAAATGTTTGGCCAACAGCCTGTTTTGTACAGAGATGTGTGAACATGGCATGGACAAGGATCAGTGTAACAATGTGTCTAGCAGTGGTACCCTAGGCAGAGACGATGTTGAGGATGACTTTGCTGAATAAATATTTTCAGTCCCTACATGTCAAGACTAACTTCCCTAGGATTGCCAAAGATTAATGTCTTACGTAAACAATGCATTCCTGTATTAAAGTATAATAAAACAAAAGATTATTTTTAAACATTTGCTCAAATATATATTTACATAATTGTTCTAGGTTTGTCATGTTTGTAGGAGAAAGGGCTTTTGAATGATACAAAACTTGGCCCATTTCCAATGATACTATATTATCAACATTTCCACCAAACAGAGGACCTGCAGCTAGGAGCTTGGAGTTGGGGAGAGCATCCACCCTGCCCTCCGCCATGCCTCAGATGGTAAGGCCATTGAAATAATGATTCTGTAGATTTTTATTAATTAAATGACATCTCCCTTACCTTTCTACGCAATGAGATTTTACTACATTATGTTTTCAAACTATTACAGCATAACCACAGCTACATGGACACTAGTAATTGTCCATCTCTAGGAGGAGATAACTGGCTAAAGAACAAAGGCATCAGCTGTACAAAACTGAAGTCTATACTCAGATTGACAAGGGTCAAGGAGATCTGAGGCTGCTAGATACTGTTATGTTCTCTTCTCCTTCTTCTGGGACAGAACAATATGTTCCGTCAACTATTCTATTTAATCCCTATGACAGGTACCATCTTCTTGTTATGTGTTTGTGCAGCACCTACCACGGTGGGGACTTGGTTCTTGATTGG
Organism: Mauremys reevesii; assembly: GCF_016161935.1. Classification (NCBI taxonomy): domain Eukaryota; kingdom Metazoa; phylum Chordata; order Testudines; family Geoemydidae; genus Mauremys; species Mauremys reevesii. The sequence continues at coordinate 121,409,582 of NC_052624.1, read as the reverse complement.
GGCTCCTACATGCTATGGTAATATAAATAATAAATAATAATATTGTTCAATAAAAATTAAAACAAATGAATGAAGCTAACCAAATGGAAATATTTCTATCATCTTTAAATTCAAATTATTCTGTTCTTGCTGCTTCTGCTGCTTGTAAGCCATTCTTATTTGTATATTCTCAATCACGTGAGAATTTAGTTAAGTGAGACTACTTATAGAATAAGGTGTTATCTTCAGAGTGAGTAATGGTGCCAGAATTTGGCTGAAGATATATTGTACTCTTTCGGTTTTGCACCTCTGTATAACCTTACACTTCGCCCTTTATACACTCTACTTTTTGTTTCAGTAGAATGAATTCAGATTGCTTCAGTGCATTATTTTAATTGCAAAAATCCATGGGTTGATTAATAAATATTTAACAAAATTAATTATATTTCCTTTCCCCCTCCCGCCCCCACCATCCGTTCTTCATATACACATCGAGCTAGTTCATTGTATTGGGAATTGTTCCTTCCTTCTCCCACTTAGTTCTAGCCTTTTTCTCCTCTCCACATGCAAAGGGCACACATTCAAGATGTGGCAGCTTAACAATACTATTCTGCTTGCTGGTCTGGGAGAAAGTTTTCTGCTTCTTCTTCTTCCTTCAGTTTTTCCCAGTACCAAGCTCAGTTACCTGGGGTAGAGGGTGAGGAATGGATCTCTGACTGTATAAATATTGTTACTACAATGAGTATCTTATTGTCCAGTATAATAGTTCTGCACATGTTGGTGTCATTCTTTCAAATGATCTGATATCAATAGAGGCAGATTGTGACATAACACAAGCCATACTGAGAAAGGTAACTCAAAAGGACATGTATAATGGACCTGATAGGCTTTTTCCTCCCAGTCAGGTACTTGAAATAGAAAAGATACAGTTCAAGATTTTGTGAGTAAAGAGAGGCAAACCAACATATAAAAGAGGCAGATTTTTCTTAAAGACTGGTAAAAACAGTGAATAGTGATGAATTTTCAGCACATTGTTTTATATTATAATGTGATGTTCAGAGGCAAATCTGCAAAAGTTAATGTGTAAAATTGTGTGATAAAATTTGTGGTTGCATATAGGCTATGTGGTCTGTGAAATACAAATGTAATCTAAAGAAGGTCAGAAGCTGTCCAGGGTTCGCTGCATAAAATTCTATAAGGAGACTATTAGTAGAAGGATGTTTGTAATTAATATGAACTACCACCAAGCCATTATTGTGAACTATTACTGTGTCATGTTGCTGAATCTTGGGCAAGTAGGAGTCACATTCCATGTAGATAAAATCTCAGAAACATCTGGGCAAAACTATGCAAAGTCTTTGTTCATTCTAATTTATTTTCTATCTGCCAAAGTAACTGATAGTTCATCAGGCAAATCTGTGAGATAAATGTTTTTAAAACAAATATTTGAACACACTTCTTAGCAATGCAACTAGGAAATCTTTACAAATGTTGTTTGAAGTATTGTTTCTTCTAATTTTTTATGCATATATTTCAAAGAAAAACTTAGAATATTCTAGATTCTGCTTTCAACAATTTAAAGCACTCTTTTCATTCTGAATGCTAATATTTGTTCTTAAAATGTTCTGGTTTAATATTTTTTCAATGCAAAACTTCACACCTTAGTTGGACATTTCTAAACTATCATACAGATGCCTCCTCTGTACATGCCAGCCAAAGGGTATGTATATTTGGCTATTAAAGATTTTTCCTGGTTCTTAGAAGCACTTTACTCACATATCTAAATATATGAATTCAGTAATAACCCAGGAATGATACAGAATATTCTTGCTAGAGAGCACAAGTAGCATTTGCAGAATTCATTTAACCATTAGTTAAACCCAGCTAGACTTTAGCACATTTAGTCTAATTCATGCTGAATAATTAAATACCTAAGAAAGTGTTTTTATCTTTATATCTTTTTTAGATGGAAAGTGGAGAGCAGACAAGCTGTGTGATTTGAAAAAAAACCCAAAAAAACCAGTAATGTTGAAGAAAATATAATTGTCAGTAGGAGGAGATTTGCTGAATTTGGACTTTCACTATGAAATTATGTAACACCCAGGGGAAGCCATCTTTGAAAATCAGTTCAATCTCCCGGTGAAGATTATTCGAGTTTGATTGGGCCTTGTACCAAATAAAAAGATTAATCATACATCTAGTCAGAACACACTATTACCCATGTTTATCATGGAAATGAATACAGTTTATGCTTTAATTGATAATACTGTTGAACTTTCAAGGAAACTTGGTGCTTTTCTGGGCTTAGTGCAACTTGAAAATCTTTTTTTTAGTTTTCCAAAACTTTTGAGTTTCATATTATGCATATCTATTTCATTTAAGCCATTGCTTTTAGGAAAATGTTACTTTAAAAAACTTGTATTTCTGTGCATGCATCCAATGAAGTGCGTATTCACCCATGAAAGCTCATGCTCCAATATGTCTGTTAGTCTATAAGGTGCCACAGGACTCTTTGCTGCTTTTACAGATCCAGACTAACAAGGCTACCCCTCTGATACTTGTATTTCTATATAATTTTAATGCATATTAGGATTGTTATATCCTTGGGGGCAGCCGGTTTAGGAAGAAATCACTTGAGGCCAGACAGCAGACAGCTAACAAAACTACCATTTTATTTACAGACACAGAGCTAACCCAACCGGCTGAAACCGGCTGGGCTATCCCCTAATAATCTAACTCAGTTGCCATAGGAACAAAAACCATGACAACCAAATACACAACATATTCCTCCCCCCCAATAAGAACATCCCCTAAATAAAACACACACTAGCCTCCATTCCCGGCTAAACCCTGGGGATTATTTTGCCCCATAACCGTGGGTTCGCCCTAGCTAAAGATCCAGCCGATGAGGAGGCCTTCTGTCTCTAGGTGGATTACGGCGAACTTCTGGTGTTGTTGCACCCGAAAGTACCATGGGCTCTGGGTCTGCAGCACGAACAGGTGAGGAGGTGGCATCAGCTCCTGCTGGGCAAAGGGGTATCTCAGCCGCCGGCAGTAATGGAGGAGAACAGTCAGGAACAGGTGATTTGTGATTCGGTGTCTCACCAGAAGTGGTGAAGTCAGAGCACTCAACTGCAGATGTGTCCTGAGGACTGGCATGACCTGCCAACAGCTGATCTACATGTCGCCGCCAGGTAAGATTCTCTGCAGTCCGGACTGTGTAGGAAACAGGTCCTGTTTGAGTGATGATTGTGGCAGGGACCCATTTAGCTCTGGAAGTATAATTCCGAGCCAAAACTGGCTGTCCCGGGCTAAAGGTTCGGTCTTTTGCTCTGGGTGCTCGTCTGATAATTTGATTTTGCTGCTGATGTTGCACAATTTGTTGGGGTTCAGAAGGTTTCAGCAGATCAAAGCAAGTGCGCAGCTGTCGTCACATCATTAGAAAGGCCGGAGAAGCGTGGGTCGTAGCATGAGGTGTGTTTCTGTTAGGAAAGTAAGAAGGTATCCAGACGCTTTTGAATGGAGTGTTGTCCCTTTGCTGATTTCAAAGCGTGTTTCATTGTCTGCACAAATCTTTCAGCTAATCCATTGGTGGCTGGATGATATGGTGCTGAGGTGATGTGGTGTATCCCATTTGCCTTCATAAAATTTTGAACCTCCTGAGAGATGAACTGCGGTCCGTTGTCGCTCACAAGTTGTTCTGGCAGACCAAAATGACTAAAGAGTCCTCGTAGTTTTTGGATAGTACTTTCTGCAGTAGTGGACTGCATTATAGAGTCTTCTGGTCATTTAGAATGGGCATCTACTGCCACCAAGAACATGCTTCCTTCAAGGGGGCCAGCGAAGTCAATGTGAATACGTTGCCACGGGTTTTCAGGCCAGTCCCATGGGTGTAGGGGTGCCCACTGGGGTGCATTCCTCACACCCTGACATGACATACAAGCTTTTGCCTTCTCTTCAATAGCACTGTCCAATCCAGGCCACCAAAAATAACTTCGTGCGATTTCCTTCATGCGCACTATTCCAAAGTGACCGGAATGGAGCTGTTCTAACATCTGTGATCTCAGTGGTGGTGGAATAATGACACGTCTCCCTCACAACAAACAACCAGATTGGACCGATAACTCCGTCCTCCTGGACATGTAGGTAACAAGGGCGGGTGAGACCGGAGAGGTTTGTCGAGATTTTCCATGCATCACCAGGTCCATAACTTGGGACAATACTGGGTCAATGCGAGTTGCCTTCTTTATTTGAGTAGCAGTGATGGGTGTATTCTCTACCTGTTCAAAGTAGAAGATTTCCTTTTGGGCACTATCTTGATGTTTGACCGGCAAAGGCAACCTTGAGAGGCCATCTGCATTGCCGTGCAGAGTGGATTTCCGATATTTGATTTCATATGTGTGTGCTGAAAGTAACAATGCCCAACGTTGCATACAACTAGCAGCTAATGGGGGAATGCCTGTGTAGGGTCCAAAAATTGATGTCAGAGGTCGATGGTCTGTGAGAAGAGTAAACTTTCGCCCAAACAGGTACTGATGAAACTTCCGAATTCCAAAAACAATTCCTAATGCCTCACGTTCGATTTGGGCGTAGTTAGTTTCTGCTTTGCTTAGAGTGCGTGAAGCAAAAGCAATAGGTCTCTCTTCTCCCGAAGGCATAATGTGTGACACGACTGCTCCCACTCCATAAGGGGAGGTATCGCAGGCCAATTGTAGGGGTAAGGATGGATCAAAGTGTGTTAGAACTTGAGAATTTAGCAATGCATCCTTAGCTTTGTTAAATGCAACATCACAGGCTTCAGTCCACTTCCAGGCCTTGTTCTGCCCAAGGAGCTCATGAAGTGGTTTTAGCAGTGTGGCTAACTGTGAGATGAACTTTCCATAATAGTTCAGTAGTCCTAGAAACGAGCGCAGCTGGCTTACATTTCGAGGTGGGGGAGCCTCCACAATAGCTTTAACTTTTGCAGGGGCCTTATGAAGACCTGCAGAATCAATGATGTGTCCCAAATATTCAACAGAGGGCTTGAAGAATTGACACTTGTCTTTGCGAACTCGTAGGCCATACTCTTCCAGTCTTTGTAGGGTAGCCTCTAAATTCTTTAAGTGATCCTCTTCATTTCTTCCGGTGACCAGGATATCATCCAGATAGCACTGAACTCCTGACAAGCCACACAAGATCTGGTCCATAGCCCTCTGGAACAGGGTGGGAGCAGACGTTATTCCGAAGGGTAGGCGACAGTATCGATAGAGCCCCTTATGAGTCACAATAGTCAACAGCTTTTGGGACTTTTCATCGACGTGCAACTGTAAATATGCTTGACTCAGATCAATCTTACTGAACTTTTGTCCCCCAGCCAGGCCTGCGAAGAGGTCATTGATGCGGGGAAGCGGGTATTGCTCTGCACACAACAGTGGGTTGACAGTGACTTTAAAATCACCGCAAATCCGGAGAGAGCCATCTTTCTTCACTATTGGAATGATATGAGTGGCCCATGAGCTATGGGTAACTGGTATTAGGACTCCATTGGTGATCAGGCGCTCCAGGTCCGCTTCGACTTTCGGCCTGATGGCATATGGCACAGTTCGGGCTTTCAGATATTTTGGTGGACTGTCAGGTTTAATGTTCAATGTCACAGTGATTCCCTTCATACTTCCCAAATCATCTCCAAAAACAGCAGCATGTTTCCTTAGTATAGGGGTTAGACTGGTTTCTTCTTTAGTCATCCGGTGCACTTCTGCCCAGTTCAGTTGAATCTTCCCAAGCCAAGACCTACCCATTAAGGCTGGGTAGTTACCTCTCACCACAAACAGTGGCAATTTAGCAGACTGTCCATTGAGCTCCACCTTAACATCAATAGTGCCCAACATGGGCACAGCTTCTCCCGTATACGTCTTCAGAACAGCTTTTGTTGCCTTAAGCGGAAGATGCTGTAGCTTTTCTTTATACATAGTCTCGGAGACCAGTGAGACGGCTGCACCAGTGTCCAGTTCCATGCGTATAGGTTTGCCATCCATTTTAGCTTCCAAAATGTTTATTAATATTGAAAAGCCTAATTATAAATCTTTGTGGTGGAGAAGGGAGACTACCTAAATGTTGATGTCTGCTGAGAAGAATATTATTTTCTTTCTTAATCTAGGATGTTAGATTTGCCCCTTTTACTTCCCTTTAGCTGCTGCTTCTCTTCAACGCTAAGAGTTGCTCCCCGTGGCTTAACTTTACATTTCGTCTTTCTTTCCTTCTTATACTTAACTTTTGGTTTGGAGTCTTCCTCCTCCTTGACTTGAGGTTTGGCCTTTTTGTTCTTTTTGACTTCTTACCTTTAAGTTTTATGCTTGTCCTTTTCCTTCTTCTTTTTGACTTTAGCCTAGCCATTTTATATCGCTTCTACAGCTTATTGTGCTTGTCTGTCTGACTTAATTTCCACTTTTTTTTTACCTGAGGACTCAACTGAGGAGCTGAATATTCAGAATTCAGAAGTGATCACTCAGACCCTCTATTTTTCACATCATCCAGCTCATCACAAAGATTGCCAATGGCAGATGTAAAGATCTCTTTTAGACAGCTGATCTTATACCCTATGAGGGTTGGATCCGCAGAAAGGAAGCTATTTTCCCCTGAATTCTGTAACAGTAATCTACAGTCTCTTCAGGGATTTAAAAAACCCAGTGTAGAACAAAAATATTTTCTGGAAATTTCTAATTTGTGTCCAGCTAATGAACTAATTTTACTTTCATCTGCTAAATCTCCATGCTTTTTTATGTCCTCAGATTTTTTATATTTGGTCCTGCATCCATTCCTAATCTATGATTACAGCATTCAGTGAGCTGTCTCTCATAAGCACATAGCAGAATACCTTGTATTTGATTAAGGCATATCTTCTAGAAAGGTATCTAATCTTCATTTGAACTCAAGAGATGGAGAATCCACCACCTACTTGGATAGCTTGTCTCAATGGTTGATCACCCACACTGTTAAAAGTTTGTGCCATAATTCTAATTTCAAATTGTCTGGCTTCAGTTTCCAGTTATTCATTTTTATTATGCCTTTCTTCATGGGATTAACAAGCTCTTTGGTACCTTGTATTTTCTCTCCATAAAGGTACTTAGAGATAGATTAGAGGATTGGGCCAAAATAAATCTGATGAGGTTTGTAGAGGGAGAAGGGTCTGGCTGCAAGGTGCTAAGTAAGGAACCTAGATTGGAGCAGGGGCTGGGAAAGGACCAGAGGAGCTGGGAGCTCCAGCCTAGGAAAGCCCCAGGCTGCAGGCCTAGTAAGGCCTATTAGGTACTGGGTTGCAGGGGACAGCGCATGGGTAGCCAGAGGCAGCAGGTCCAAAACCCTCTTTGCCTATGATGAGTGGCTTATACTGCAGTCTGCCCCAGTGAGTGGGGGCTAGATGGGGACTTGCAGTAGCCTAACACTGAGGCGAAGCTGTGATAGTGGGTGGAGGTTCCCCTGGGAGGGGGAGACCCAGAACTGTGGGGTTACTGCCTGGGGGCAGCACCCAGTTAAAGGGGCACCGGCATCCCAGGAGGGACAAAGGGGCCAAGCGGTAGTGGGACACCGGCCTGCAGAGGGCGCTCCAACGGTTGGAGAGCTAATTCCCAGAGACAACCATCAGGAGGCGCCGCAGGGGTGAGTCCTGCACCTTTACAAGGTTGAACAAGGAGAAGTGCAGAGTCCTGCACTTAGGATGGAAGAATCCCATGCACTGCTACAGACTAGGGACCAAATGGCTAGGCAGCAGTTCTGCAGAAAAGTACCTAGGGGTTACAGTGGATGAGAAGCTGGATATGAGTCAACAGTGTGTCCTTCTTGCCAAGAAGGCTAATGGCATTTTGGGTTGTATAAGTAGGGGCATTGCCAGCAGATTGAGGAAAGTGACCATTCCCCTCTGTTCAACATTGGTGAGGCCTCATCTGGAGTACTGTGTCCAGTTTTGGGCCCCATGCTACAAGAAGGATGTGGAAAAATTGGAAAAGAGTCCAGCGGAGGGCAACAAAAATGATTAGGGGGCTGGAGCACATGACTTATGAGGAGAGGCTGAGGGAACTGGGATTGTTTAGTCTGCAGAAGAGAAGAATAAGGGGGGATTTGATAGCAGCCTTCAATTACCTGAAAGGGGATTCCAAGGAGGATAGATCTAGACTGTTCTCAGTGGTACCAGATGACAGAACAAGGAGTAATGGTCTGAAGTTGCGGTGGGGAAGGTTTAGATTGGCTATTAGGAAAAACTTTTTCACTAGGAATGTGGTGAAGCACTAGACTGGGTTACCTAGGGAGGTGGTAGAATCTCCTTCCTTAGAGGTTTTTATGGTCAGGCTTGATAAAGCCCTGGGTGGGATGATTTAGTTGGGGATTGGTCCTGCTTTGAGCAGGGGGTTGGACCAGATGACCTCCTGAGGTCCCTTCCAACTCTCATATTCTATGATTCTACTTAGATACTGTAATTAAGTCACCTCTTCATAAACTAAACAGATTGAACTCTTTAAATCTCTCACTGTAAAACATTTTCTTCAACTTTAGAATAATTTTTGTGGCTCTTTTCTCAACTCCTAGTTTTTAAATATCTGGGTCTCAAATACGGACATATGATGGGGTTTACAGCCCCTACACTATACCAGACCAACATATAGCTGTAGGGCATGCTCCAAGTAGAGGGACACTTTACAGCGGGCACCGGTAGCCAAGTGAGAGGGGAAAGGAGTTATGGGTTGCACCGGGAAGTATGGCTGATACCTGGAGTTGTGAGAAGAGCAACTGCAGTCTTAGTAAGGCCACTCTGGAATCAGTGATCCATATTCCCCAACCCTCTTTGGAGTAGAGAACTCATGAGAGGCACTGAAGAATGGGATGTTGTTCACTGGGAGACACTACTAAGACTCTGCCCATGTCCCAAATGGGGATGCTATAGCCTGGTAGGAAGTGACCGGGGGCGGGATGTAACTTGGGATGGACCACTGAGTGGTCTGGACATTGCAATACCCCTTTTAGGCCCTGGGTGAGGACCTGGTGGAGTGGGAGGCCCTGGGTTCCCATATCCTGCTTATCCTCCCTCTGTTGTGACAAAGGACACATAGGGGAGAATGAAGCCTTCTGTATATGACCTGGCAGGGCCCACTCCAGGATGGACAAACTAAAAAGAACTGTGAAGCCACTGCCTGACCACCAGGCCAGCTGGCTATATGACATTAGAACTGTAGGTGGTATTCTAATATCAGCCTCACCAATGCCATATACAGAGGGAAAAATCACCTCCCTACTCTTACTCACTGGTCCCCTTTTTATATATCAAAGGATCACGTTAACCCTTTTTGCCATATCAGCAAACTAGGAACTCTGTGGAGTTGCTTGTCCACTGTGTCTCTAAATCCTTTTCAGAGTCACTGCTTTCCGGGATACAGTCCGCCATTCTCTAGGTATGGCCTGCATTTTTAGTTCCTAGATGTATTATTTTGCATTTGGCTGCATTAAAACACATTTTATTTGAATAGGTCCAATTTGCCAAGTAAATCAGAATACTCTGTATGTCTGCTCTTATGATACCTAGTTTCTTGGCCGAGGCCAAGGTATACTTTCTGTGGATGCTTTCGTGTTTCACGATGCCTAACACACATAGGTTTCCTTTCCTTGTCACCAAATTGTTTCATAGATTCATAGACTCTAGGACTGGAAGCGACCTCAAGAGGTCATCGAGTCCAGTCCCCTGCCCTCATCGCAGGACCAAATACTCTAGACCATCCCTGATAGACATTTATCTAACCTACTCTTAAATATCTCCAGAGATGGAGATTCCACAACCTCCCTAGGCAATTTATTGCAATGTTTAACCACCCTGACAGTTAGGAACTTTTTCCTAATGTCCAGCCTAAACCTCCCTTGCTACAGTTTATGCCCTTTGCTTCTTGTTCTATCCTTAGAGGCTAAGATGAACAAGTTTTCTCCCACCTCCTCATGACACCTTTTTAGATATCTGAAAACTGCTATAATGTCCCCTCTCAGTCTTCTCTTTTCCAAACTAAACAAACCCAATTCTTTCAGCCTTCCTTCATGTTCTCTAGACCTTTAATCATTCTTGTTGCTCTTCTCTGGACCCTCTCCAATTTCTCCACATCTTTCTTGAAATGCGGTGCCCAGAACTGGACACAATACTCCAGCTGAGCCCTGACCAGCGCAGAGTAGAATGGAAGAATGACTTCTCATGTCTTGCTCTCAACGCACCTGTCAATGCATCCCAGAATCATGTTTGCTTTTTTTGCAACAGCATCACACTGTTGATGAGAGTTGCTTAGTTTTCTGCACTGTTTCATTTTGAGCAGTTTTTGTGCACTACAGCACATTACATTTAAACTTACAAGTTCATTTGTCTATTTATTATTTTGTTAAGAGAGCTAAAGTCCTACTTCTCCTTCATTACACAGACCAGGCTGAGTTTGTTGGAGGCTGAACCTAAGAATGAAATGGGCCTGAATGTAACTTGTAAACTTGGTAGCTACTCACTATGCTAACTCACTTCATTTTTGTTCTTACTTCATTGTTCTGATTATTATTCGGTTCCATCTACAGTAACTGTAGTTAAATTAAAAGGCGTTATTGGGTGACTGGATTTTTTTCCTAGCCAAATTACCATATAAGTTACCACTGCAGCAGAGGTTTTGTAACTACTTTTTGAGTAAAATTTAATATGTGCATTGTTCATGTTACATCTATCCCTCTCATCCTTCTTATTAAACACACTTATTTTCCACCAGATGGCTGTACACATATACATGCTGTTCTGATATGAAATGATATTCACTACTATACCTGATACATTTGTTGAATTAATTGCAGAAGAGTATACTTTGTAAGAAACAACAGAGATGTTCATTTACATTTTACTGAGAGGATTATTCTGAAAACACATAGAAATGTCATTTCCTGAATCAAATTCATAAACTTTGACAATTTAAGCTATACAGGAAGACAGTGGGAATTGCTGTTTGTGCTGAATGTTTGAAAATCAGAACACTTAATTGCATGCCTAGATAAGGGTTTAAGATTGTATCTTTAGGGCCCCAGTTTTGAAAATGTTAATATAGGTGTCTAAATAAGAGATTTTAGGACAACAATTATGAAAGTTTCCACAAATTATGGGTGCTTCATATTTTTAGTGCCCAGCATGACCTCAGAGCTATTTTTGAGAGGTGCTGAGCACCCACAATTCCAGTTAGAGTCATTGTGAGCTAGGGAAGTCTGAAAATCTGACTATAGGTGCCATAACTATGGCACCCAAAAATCGAGTCACCAACAATTAGTGAATACTCTTGAAAATTTGGACTTAAATGAACAGTTTTAGGCACCCACATTTGAAAATTGGCTTCATTAGCAGTAGAGCAAATCTACTATTCTGGAATTATACTGCTGTAACAGAGAAGAATTAGGTTGCCTCTCTTAAAACCAAGGATAAATACTCTACTTAAAATTATGATTTCAGAACAGTTTGTCAGAATTGTACCACAAATGCATATATTTAAAAGTTTGTGCTCAAAACAAGAAGTACAAAACGTTTAGTAGTTGCATGTAAGTCTAGATTGCATGTGCGTGCAAAAGCATGTGCTCCCTTTTGACCAGTGTTTTAAAAATATGGGGCCCAGTGGCTCACTCAGTAGAAATAATACATTTTGCCAAATCTTTGCATTCTCTTTGGTCTCAATTTTTTTAAAGTTCTAATGAATTTTAAATGGTTAAAATTTATCTCTAAAAGTAGATAACTGTGTCCCCGTTAGTATTAATGTTGGCACTTTGACATCGCTTGCAATAAACATATTTGTAAATGTAAAACCTTGTCAGGATGTAATTTAATTCCATCTTGCATGTAAATTATGTAATCAGTAAAGAAACTATTGTTCTTAAAGCTTTTTTTTTAATTTAAACAAAACAATGTCAGGCCATCTAGTTTTGATTAATGCTAAGATATGAAAAGCCACTTTGTGAAAAGCTTTCTGGCAGTCATAAGCCACTCTCAAAGAGGGTGCTAGGATCTCCCTTCTGAAACTTTTCTTCTTATTTTTTCCCTCTTTCCTGAGTTAAGTCACCATACCTCAGGTCATAGCAAAGGCAGCAGCAGGCCAGAGTGAAGGCTGCTCATGCTGTTGCACATTGAAGAGAGAGTGTTGACCGCTGTGAGAATCATAAACCTCTCAGTTTGATGATCAACTGAGCAGTAAATTAATTAATCATCATTTTATGCCTCATCAAGCACTTTGCTGAGACTCTCAACAGGGGCCATCTCAATTAGCCAATAGGAAGCAGACTGTTTTGTTTAGCTGGGAGAGTCTTCCATAAACAGGGGAGGCTTTGACAAGCTAATAAATATGTCATCTGTCTGTGTCACTGGCTGCAATGTGGCTCCACCTGTAAAGTTGTGGGATTCTGCCCAGCATAGTGAATAGGAACTTGAAAAAGAGGTGAATCCTAACTATTTCATTACAGAACATTTCTCAAAGTTTATCATGATCCTTAGTCAATGTATCAGTACTTTGTTAGTGAAGGAATCTGAAGCTTTTCTATCCAAATATCTGACATTATATTTTTAGTGTTTGTCTGGACCCATTAAAAATTTCCCTTACCAGAGGAAGTTAAAAAAAGTTTAGTGTGCTAATTTGTATTTTGATGTGGCGTTCTCAAAAATGCTCCTTCTCATTTTCTGCTTAATGAGAGAAAAACTACTACCCCTCACCATAAATGCTTATTGTAACAGTTCAGGATAAGAGCTTTTGATTAGGTTCAACAATGCTACTGACTGCTGCTATCTGTTGGAAACAGAGTTCTGAGAAATCCTATTACCAAGCTCTGCTCTTACATATGTCACTGGAACTCCACTGAAATGGTTGGGATTGCACTAGAATAATGGAAGACAGAATTGGCCCCTATTGCATGAGATATTATTCCATTCAGAACATCAGACTGAGATGTTCATTCTAAATTATAAACCTTCAACTAAATTCTCAGTTGTTGTAAATTTACATAGCTCCAGAAAGTACCAGTATGATAATTTAATCTGACTTTCTACATAACACCGGCCACAACTTCTAGTTGAACTAGATAAAGTCCTTTAGGGAAGACACTCAAATCTCAATTTAAAAACTTCAGGTGATGAGGATTTCATCACATCCCTTAGTAAGTTGCTTCCAGTAATTAGTTACCCTCAGTGTTAAAAATTTGTATCTTATTTCCAGTATGAATTTATCTGTCTTCAACTTCCAGTCATTCAATCTTGGTATGTCTTTGTCTGCTAAATGTAAGAGCCCTTTACCATCAGAAATCTTCCTGCGTAGATACTTATAGACCATGATGAAGTCACCTTTAACCTTTTCTTGGACAGACTAAATCGATTGAGCTTTCTTAGTTTCTAACTGTAAGGCAGGTTTTCTAAATCTTAAATCAGTCTTGTAACTCTCTTCTGAATCCTTTTCAATTTTTCAAAATACTTTTAGAAGTGAACTGGATATAATATTCCAGTAATGGTATCACTAATGCTGTATGCAGTGGTAATATCACCTCCCTACTCTTATTTAATATTCTCTTGCTTGTGCTTCAAAAATTGCATTAGTCCTCTTATCCACAGCACACCTCTAGGAGCTTATGTTCAGTTAATTATCCACCAGGAGGCTGCAGTCTTTTTCAGAACTTAAAAAACCTCAAAGAACTTAAAATCCAAGTATAGGACAATAGCCAACAGATGGGCTGATGAGGGAGTATAAGGAAACAATGAGACAATATTGGTCAACATGATAGGCTGTGGTATCAGCACACCAGCAGCTTAAGCATTGTCAATGTTTTTATAGGCCTCATGGCAAAGGAGAATTGTAAGGAGCATTTTGAAGAAGGATAACAAGGTAGCTTTGTGGATGCTTACAGGGCACTTCTCCCAAGTATGAGGGGCAGCATAGGAAAAAGCACAAAGGTTTTTGTCTGACCATTTAACAAGTGGGCAATTGAGGCAGGAGTTGACCTTTTGATACTGCAGGAGAAATGTAGGTAAGGTGCATGAGAAATGATAGGATAAGTCAAAGATCCTTGAAAGTGAAGACAAGCAGCTTATGTTTAATACGATAGAGAAGAGGGAGTCAGTGAAAGGATGCAAAGAGAGGGATGACAAGGTCAAACCGACAGGCTAGGAAAATGATTATCATCTAGATTGTTCTGTTTAAGAGACATGTCCTCATAATTATTTACAGCTCCACCAATCTTTGTCATCTGCAAACTTTACTAACAAAGATTATTTTTTTTCCAAATCGTTGATAAGGATTAGTATTAGGCTGAGAACAGATCCCTGCAGGACCCCCTTGTGATGGGTTTCCCCCCCACCCCTCTTGGTGCTACCTGATGTACTGGGGTACCACTGAGCCCACCTGTTCCTCCAGCCTGGGCTCCCTTACACTGCTATGCTGAGCCAGGCCCTCAAGCCTCCTCCAGCACACATACTCAGGGCTGCCTGGGGATGGGTGGGGGGGAGGAGCAATTTGCCCCAGGCCCCACAGGGGACCCCACAAAAATATAGTATTCTATATTATTGCAACTTATTTTTATGGAAGGGGCCCCCAAAATTGCTTTGCCCCAGACCCCCTGAATCCTCATACTGGTAGGGACACACCCAGCTGCAGAAAGATAGACACTGAAATCAGCTCTGCATGGGAAGACTCAGCTGAGGAATTGCCCACCACTCAAATGCATGCCTCCTCTGGAATATAAACCCAAAATTGTATTATCTTGTGCTGCACAGAAAACAGTACAGTGTAACCTCATAAAATTCGCTCCCTTCCTCAATGTGGAGGAAAATATGCACAGCCTTTTGCCCACCACACCCCCAGTTGTAGATTCCACAAACTGGGTTTGGAGAAAACAAAAACAAGTTTATTAATTACACAAGATATATTTTAAGTGATTATAAGGGATAGCAAACAGATGAAACCAGATTACTGAGCAAATAAAACAAACTCACAAACTAAGCTTAATACACTAAAGAAACTTGTACAATTACAAGTTGTAATTTGTCGGGTCTCATGCGGGCCGGATAAAGCATAACAACCAATGTGATTGCAAGCTGAATCATTTATTTTTCCTGTGCACCTTCTTTATATACCTTTATTGCAATTATTATACTATGATTATATCAATACTACACAACCATTAATTGGCTCCCAGAAATTTGTACGTCCCCTACACAAGCACTGCTTTCTGTTCATTGGCGGTCTGTCATGTTGTATAACTTCCTGATTTATAGACCTGTTTACGGCCTTTCCTGCATGCGAAGACCAGATAGAGATGTGTCAAACCGGTTTCAACCGCCTGGTACACAACCTTGTCTAACCCCTCTTTCCTAGAGGCCTGATATTGTAACTTTCCACATTTCTGTTTATCATGTCAGCATAGGGGTGACATATTCCCACATCTCCCCCCTTCTTCTTAAAAAGAGCCTCAACAAAGCGCTCCAGGCTGCCTTGTAAGAGGCGCACAATGCAAGGAGCAAAAATAAAAAGAAGCAACAAAACACCTACAATAATAATTCCCATATGTAAAATTGAAACAAGCCAAGAGGGCCAACCAAAGCTGTTAAGCCAGTCCCATAAAGGGCTATTATTTCGTGTAAGTTTATGCATGTTATCCTCCAATTGGTGTAACAAAGCATGACTAGACTGAGAGTGGTCGGACAAATTCATGCAACACATGCCATCAAAATCCTCACAGCTGTGGCCTTGAGCTAGCAACAAAAAATCAATGGCAGCGCGATTCTGCAACACAGCATGTCGCATACTATCAACATCTTGTAAAGGGGCACTAATAATTTCGGAAGTTAAATTAAACTGTTTAATACTCCAGCAGGCCAATCTTTCTAAATTTCGCAGCGCATATGCAGCTGTTACCCCGGGGGCCAAAAAGGCAGCAAAAATTGTTGTGGGAGTGTCCCAAAATTCAACTGTGTCCAAACAATCTGGTGTAAATGAGAGAATCTCCCGTTTAGAACGTGTCCGCTGTGTCCGCTGCAACTGCAGCCATGAGGGGGCATATAGGGTAAGTTTGCCTACATAACAAGGTCCACCCACAGGGTAACTGGGAATCCCTTGCCATGCGCGATCACCACAAATTAAAAAATATCCTACCGGCAGGGCCTTGGCCGTGCCGTTATTCCAAATGCCATATTCTTTTAACTGAATACCAAGATTAGCCCCACCAGACTGGCAATAATTTCCATGCACAAATCCGACCGGGGCGTTACATTGTGCATACCAGAAAATAGGGATAAACTTACATTCCAGCCATAGTGGGAGTAAAGTGCAGGCATTTGCCGGCCAAATTCAAGGCACCCCAGTGACATATTCAAAGAACTATTCATAGTGCCCGGTAAGGATCCCAAAAGTTCTAACTCTTGTGGGGGGAATGCAGAGGAAACATTAAGCTGGTTTAACAAATGTGCCTGCAATAGATGCCATACAAGATGGGGACACTGGCTACCTGGGTCGCTACCCCGTTCTCGATATAAAGTCTGACAGGTGAAATTTAACTGGGTAGCTTCCATCCAGGTAGAATTCAAAAAAGTAACATTATGTACATAGTGGGTAAAATCACTCAGGCGCAAATAGGGATATCCCACCAAGCACGTCCGAAATGGGTCGGTGGGCGTGACCAACAAAAGGCAAAACGCTTCTTGGCCCATCTGGTTGGCCCAAGTAACCCAGACATTTTGTCGGGGGTTAACATAAGGCACGCCCATAACAAGGACACAGGGCCCAAATCCCATCCATAAAACCAACAATTCAACCACTAAGCTCATATTAATAAAGGTATCACAAAATTATGGTAGCACAATCAATATGCAATCAAACAGGATCAAACAAAACAGCCAAGAGTCCCGGCGTGGCTAGCGGGCAATTGTCCTCTGGGGGCTCTGGCTCCGCGTTGCTTGGATGCGTCCCGCGTGGCTCTTCAGTGTCTGCTTGTTGTTGTGTTTGCGGATGCAGCCAAGGCCGGACCCACTTCGCCGGTATCCACCTGGGACCTGTATCAGTGGCAACATAAGCATAACCCCTCCCCCAAGTTAGTAAGTCTACTGGTCCTCTCCATTTCTGTTGTTGATAATCAAACCACCTAACCGAAGGTCGTGGCGTCGTACCCTGCTCCTCCCCGGTTATACCGCCCACATGTTTGATCGCAGGGGGTACCTGGCTATGCTTTCCACAGTGTAACCAATTAAGCACATAAAGGGCCTTCAGTAAACGAGCAGCGGGGGTCTTATCCATGGCATCTGCTTTATCACTACGTATTCCCCCTTTTTGTTTCAAAAGAAGTATCTTTAAGGATGCATGGGCACGCTCAATAATAGCCTGCCCAGTGGAATTACCAGGGACACCCGTAGAATGTTGTACACCCCAGTGCAAAAGGAATTGGGCGGTATGGCGGGAAATATACCCAGCACCATTGTCAGTTTTAATAAGGGCAGGGACTCCCATAACAGCAAAGCATGCTTGCCAATGTTTAATTACATCGCGGGAGGCAGTAGAGGCCAGTGCTGTTGCCCAGATAAAACCGGAAAAGGTATCAATTGTCACATGTAGGTGGCGCAAGGCGCCAAATTCAGCAAACAGGGTAATATCGGACTGCCAAATTTGGAGTGAAGAAAGGCCACGGGGGTTAACACCGGCCGTAAGGGGCAACACATGTTGCTGACAATCGGGACAGGAGGCCACAATAGCACGGGCATCACTAAGAGGAAGCACAAATTGACGCGCCAAAGCACGGGCTGATTGATGAAAAAATTCATGGGAGACCCGAGCTTGAGCAAAAGAATTGGGAACATGGGCAGCGCCAACCAGGTGATCGACTAAGGCGTTGCCTTCGGCAAGACCATCATGCAATCCAGAATGACTTCTAATGTGCATAATAAAATAAGGGCACCGACGGGCATCTAAAATATGCCAGAGCTGAAAAAGAGCGCTCCACAAAACAGGATTAGTAACATGGCCCAAAAAGGACCGTTCCAGGCGGCGGAGTATGCCCACGGCATATGAGGAGTCACTAACAATGTTCAAAGGAGTGTCGGGCCATTTTTCGAAGGTTCGAACAATAGCACGAAGTTCTAAAACCTGCAAGGAGCCATCAGCAAGTACGAGTTCATGATGCCAGCGGTCATCAGCAAACCAAAGGAGCCCCGCGCGTTGAGCGCCACCGCTGGCATCCATGAAAACAGTAAGGCCATCAACAGGACTAGATTGTAACATCAAAATCTTTTCCAAAGGGATCACCGTGGCAAAAAGTTGATGCGAGGGAAAATGACTACTAAATTGACCGGCATAATCCAAGGTGGCAAGTACAAAGGGAAGATGAGTAACAAGTAATTGAGTCACAGTAGCATCAGTGAAAGGCAAATAAATCGTGTGAGGATCTGTGCCTGCAATTGTCAGCAGACACTGCCGGGCCAGCTGAATAAGATGAGCAATCGCATCGAGTCGCGTAGTCACAGTCGTGGCATAATGCGAAGGTGGAAAAAGCCACTCAATGCCCACCAGTGGATCTGAAAGGGTCTCATGCCATTGAAAAAGTAGGGCCTCTAGGGAAATATCTTTAGAAAGGATTGCCAGGAAAATAGGTAAATCCGGATAAATACGCCCCGAGTAGCGTTTGGCTAACTTATTTGCAATAGTTTGTAAGGCAACGTGGTGTTCTGCCTGGAGAGAACGAGGTTCATCCGGAACACGACCGCCCCTAAGTAATTGAATCAAAGGTGCAAGGTCCTCATTAGTTATGCCACAGAGACCGCGGACCCACTGTAGGTCACCCACTAAACGCTGAACATCATGCAAGTTATGAATGTCCATCCGAATAGTCAGGTTCTGCTGTCGAATGATTGAGTCGGTGATCTCCAGGCCAAGATACCAATAAGGGGCTTGCTGTTTAATCTTTTCTGGAGCGAGCACCAAACCGGCCTTTTGCAAAACAGACTCTATTTCGACAATGGCTGCCTCCATCGAAAACTGGGCGCTGGTAAATAGGAGATCATCCATGTAATGATAAATAATCCAATCAGGGTGTGCCACACGTAGGGGCGCTATAGCCCAAGCAACATAAAGTTGGCAAATAGTAGGAGAGTTTTTCATACCTTGTGGCCAAACAGTCCATTGGTATTGTTTGGCGGGCTCAGCTTTGTTAATGGAAGGCACAGAAAAGGCAAATTTCTCTCTATCAGCGGAATGCAATTCAATAGTAAAAAAACAGTCTTTAAGATCAATAACAAGTAGAGGCCAACCGTGCGGGAGCATGGTAGGCGTAGGCAGCCCGGGTTGGAGGGCGCCCATATCCTTCATTATAGCATTAATAGCTCACAAATCCTGCAACAAACGCCAACACCCAGATTTCTTAGGTATAGTAAAAATAGGGGTATTCCAGGGGCTCACAGAGGGCTCAAGGTGACCTTTAGCTAGTTGTTCTTGTACAAGTTCATGTATGTGGGCGAGCTTGTCTTTAGGCAGCGGCCACTGAGCAACCCAGACCGGTGTGGATGTTGTCCACTCCAGCCATAGAATTGGACGCCCCTCAATGGCCGCTAAGCAAAAGGTGAGTTCTGTAACACGACGCCCCACTGACTTAAGCAATCACGACCCAACAGCCAAACCGGAGCTGGCATCACGTAAGGGCGGACTTTTGCGCTTGTAGCCGTATCTTCCAGGTCGATAATAGTGATAAAATCAGTACTGATGCGAGTCAACTGAGTCCCTCCAATTCCCCTGACCGGCGTTGCGGCAGCCCGCAAGGGCCAGGATTCCGGCCAGAATCGGGAGGGAATTATAGTCACATCAGCCCCTGTGTCTAATAGGGCCTCATGTATAATCTGTCGCCCATCTGGTCCCTGGAGTCGAACAGTTCGTATGGGTTTATGCGAGGTGACTTCCATTGCAAAGGCGATTTGTGGAGGTCCAGTGGACCCAAACCCTCGGGGCCCCCGGTCAATCAGGGTTGTTTTGGGCACACACCCCTTGAATGGTATTAATTGAGCGAGACGCGTGCCAGCAGTTATGGTTATAGGTGGGCAAAGCGCCCGTACCATTATTCCGATATTTCCCATATAATCAGAATCAATAAGGCCGGGCAAAACAAAAATACCTTGCTTTGATGTTGAAGATCGGCTGATCAGGAGGGCGCTTAGTCCATACCCCAATGGACCATTAGTGTTGGAGGGGAGAACATGTACTTTGTCGTCGTCCAGGGTTACATTTGTTGCTGTGGCCAGATCCACTCCGGCACTGCCACGGGTTGCTCCGGTGAGGCGTTCCAGACAGCCGGCTTGGTGGTGGGAGGCATTTGTGTCTTCGTGCTACACCGAGGGGCACTCGGAGCCCCGTTTCCCGGCAATGGTGTGCCATCTTTCTTAAAGCGCGATCGGCATTCAGACGCGCGGTGTCCAAATTTATCGCATCGATTACACATGCCAGCAAAGGCCTTAGATGCTGTATCAGTGGCTTGCTTGCCATCTCGTGCGGGACAATCCCGCTTCATATGTCCGGGTTTCCCACAGGCAAAACAGAGGCCAGCCGGCCTGGCCGGCCCCCTGGCCCCTCCTCATTGCCCAATTAAAGGTTTCAATGCAACGGCCAGTGCACTGGCATGTGCCTTAGCGTGAATCACAGCTTTATCAGTTTCTTCAAACATGGACGCCTTGTTGCACGCCTCGATCATTTCCGTCAGGGACGCAGTCTTTGGTAAAGTGGCCAATATACGACGACAAATTGAGTTTGCGTTCTGGGTAGCAAGATCAAGTCCAACCGCGGCCTTGGCTTCCAGCGTCAGATTAGGGGATCTATCAATAGCCTCGCGAAGGCGATCCAAAAAGGTGGAATATGGTTCCGACGGACTCTGCGTAATTTTAGCATAGGGAGGGGTCGGTTTTCCCATCTGGGGTACCTCCTTAAAGGCAGCCAAAGCCAGCCCCTGCGACTGCTGCAAAATCCGCGGATCGAGACGAGCCTGTGCCTGCAGGTCGGCGAAGGCACCAGTTCCTAAAAGCATATCTTTAGTTGCCGTAAACAGTGGATTGTGTTGGGGTAATTCCATGTTGTTTATCAAGGCAATGTCAACCCGCTTCGTCCAACTATCCTTCCATAGTAGCCTCTGAGTGGGTGTAAGAAGCATATCAGCAAACTTAGTCGCATCATAGGGGCACATTGCCTGTCCGGCGAATACTTGTTTGATCAGTGATTGCACATATGGGTTGTGGATCCCGTAAGCCATGACTGACTTTTGTGTTTCTCGAATCAGTCTCTAGTCCAAAGGAACCCACTGTCGCCGATTAGGATGTTGGGAATCTGGTGTGGCGACAGGATATGCCTCGGGCAAGAATTCTCCCTCTATTAAGGCGTTCTTAATAACCCCTGTCCATATCCGTACGGGGTCCGGAGTGTCGTTCCCTCTTTTCGACCTAGGGGCCGGCATACCCTCCTCATCAGATGAATAAACTGGAGGGGGGGAATTACGACCACATGATCGACATGCCCATCGACCGCAGGACCGACATGACTCGTCAAGCGTCGTTCGTGCCCCAAGTTTTTTTGTCTCATCCAACAAATGGGAGCGGGAGGTCCCCGGGCCTTTCCCTGCCATTTTATCCAAGGTATCCAGTATCCCCTGTAGTTGCAAGCCTTGTCTATGCATTTCGTCACGGAACCCATCGGTGTGCGTCAAGGTACTCAAGTCGGGATAGAGTTTCGACGGGGGCTCCCCTCGGCGAATCGGGTCGGCGTCCCCGCACTCATGGCACCCCCAATTTCCGTGAATCGTGCAGGGTCGCGCAACTCCGCACCCCGCTGGCGACGCATTTGGTGGAACGATGTCCATTGCCTCAGGTGGGTCAGGGGGCAACGGAACCGTGCTAGGGTCAAGCTCGGGTGCGCCTGGAGCCAAGGGCACCACCGTTTCTTCACCGCCAAAGAATTCTCTGTCCCCAACCGGTAACACACAAGGTATCTCGGTTTTTGGCCGAAATATTTCGCTTATGGCCGCTTGCACCCCTGCCTTGGCTGCAAGAGTCTCTACCATCTTTCTCGTTTTACTCCAGGTCTGGCTCAAAGCAAAGGCTTCCTTGCTACCATGGGCTACTGATTCCCACAGCTCGGAGCCCAGACGCTCCCAAACGGTTTTGTCGAACACAGTACTTGGCTTAACAAAAAAGCCCCTTCTTTGTCCCCACTGCAACAGTCGAGACAGCGCATCGGGGGGAATCTTCTCCCCCTGTCGCTCCGCGATGCGCATTAAAAACTCATGCACAGTCCTTTCCTCAGCTGATGCAGTGGTACCCATTATAATCAACTAGCCGCTCACCTGTGAGCTCAAACACGTCTCTCTCGGATGACCAGGAGCCGATTCTATCGCAGTACCTCCTGCCACGGCTGTAATCCCTGTGTTTTCAATCCCCGACGAACGATCCGACTTGTTCGAATCACATCACGTCGGGGTCACCATTTGTCGGGTCTCATGCGGGCCGGATAAAGCACAACAACCAATGTGATTGCAAGCTGAATCATTTATTTTTCCTGTGCACCTTCTTTATATACCTTTATTGCAATTATTATACTATGATTATATCAATACTACACAACCATTAATTGGCTCCCAGAAATTTGTACATCCCCTACACAAGCACTGCTTTCTGTTCATTGGCGGTCTGTCATGTTGTATAACTTCCTGATTTATAGACCTGTTTACGGCCTTTCCTGCATGCGAAGACCAGATAGAGCTGCGTCAAACCGGTTTCAACCGCCTGGTACACAACCTTGTCTAACCCCTCTTTCCTAGAGGCCTGATGTTGTAACTTTCCACATTTCTGTTTATCATGTCAGCATAGGGGTGATATATTCCCACAGTAATTTCTCACCCTACATCTTGTTTTAGGCATATTGCAGAGGTTCTTGAAAGCAAACTTCTATTTCTTGCAGCTTAAAATTCCAAGTATTTCTCTCACAGGCCAGACACATTTTCCAACCTAGGTTCAGTCCTTCCCGCCCCCCACACACACCACTTTGTCTTTGTTTCTTAGATGTTTTCAGCAGTCATCCTGGGTGAGGATTCAGTGAAGAATGAACCATGATTACATATGGCAGGAACCCTTTGTTTCTCAGTGTGATTCCCACTCCCCTCAGTGGAAAGATACTGGAAATCCAAGATGGAGTACAGTACTAGGTGACATGATCATATGACCTGATCACATGATCCTGGCTCTGTGGATATGGGGAAAGCAGTGGAC
This sequence comes from Mauremys reevesii, assembly GCF_016161935.1. Classification (NCBI taxonomy): domain Eukaryota; kingdom Metazoa; phylum Chordata; order Testudines; family Geoemydidae; genus Mauremys; species Mauremys reevesii. Next base: position 121,386,331 of record NC_052624.1, on the reverse strand, counting down.
GTGCTATATCTTGACTTTAGCAAAGCTTTTGATACGGTCTCCCACAGTATTCTTGCCAGCAAGTTAAAAAGTATGGATTGGATGAATGGACTATAAGGTGCCTAGAAAGCTGGCTAAATTGTTGGGCTCAATGGGTAGTGATGAATGGCTCCATGTCTAGTTGGCAGCTGGTATCAAGCGGAGTGCCCCAAGGGTCGGTCCTGGAGACCGTTTTGTTCAAATTTGCAGGGCTCTAGAAATGGGGTTGACACAGAGCCCCAAGCATAAGCAAAGGGGTTAGTGGGAGTTGTAATGAAACCCACAACTAGGCTAGTTTAAGTGGTTTTCGGTTTTATAATGAAAGCTTTGCATAGTTCTATTTATATTAATGATTTGAAAAATACAAATGTGGCTACTTAGCACTCCTTTAACACACTTTTGATGTGACTATTTATTTATCTTAATGATACAAACACTGTTAAACCTGTGACTTACAAAACAATTAACTGCGCTCTTATATGAACGTTGGGTCTGATCCAACTTTCATTTACTTCAGGGGGAGTTGGACTTAGCCCATTATATAGCAGAAACATTGGTATGAGCATGTCCTTATATAGCAAACAGGACATTAAATAGGAGCTAATAACGTTGCCACCTTGTTATCTCTTTTTACTAATATTTCTTTATGTGAGTACCCCACTGTCACCAATTTGTTACCAATTTCTTTAAAGTTTAGGATTTTCTGGTGTTTCATATACATACTTTCTAGTGAAAGAAATTATGTTCCATTTCAGCTGACTTTCCAACCCTATTTCACCAATCAACAAATTTTCCTTGGTCTCTATATGAGACTCTCTGTACCTAGCTCTATAAAGAATTGTTCATTTTATAGTAACTTTTCCTTAAAGATACAGTAAGCTGAACAACACATAAATTATACTTTAATGCAGACATGTGAACTTCCTCTAAAAAGCTCTGCTAACATGCCTTCACTTGGTTCTGTAGCATCCCTATCACTGCAGTCCTTGTCCTCTCTCATGTGTTTTTGTGAAGCACAAATAATTTAAAGTAATTGGCAAACATCAACTCAGTTTCAGTTTATTAGAATACTACAGAAAATTTACCCCCGTTTGTTTTTAACCATAGTTAATTCTACAACACCTCTAAGTAATTTATATGGTGTACCTTTCTACATCAAAAAACAGGTAATATCTAACAAAGTAGCTTCACTTAGGAGTCTGAGGAAATGTGAATATGCTAATCATAAACAACAATATCTAGTCTTGTTTCCAGACATTCAGTTGAAAATAGTCTTTAGGAAAAGTGCCCCTGCCAAGGTTATTGTAAAATTAGCTGAGGCACAAAAGTGATGAATGGTTCCAGCATTTTCTGGGATATGGATGCATCCCTATGGGGCTTCACCAAGCAGGATTTTTCATGTGGACAGACTCACATGGAGGACAGATGGGAAAAAATAAAATGAGTTGATTTGTTCTAGAATGCAAATCAGTCTTTCTTTTGCTATGTAGATTGTGCAGTCATTTTTACAGACATGGAAATGTGTTTAAAAGAGCATACTGTAACTATAAAACACTTTTCTTTTTCCTTGTTTTATTCTGAAACTCAGGTTTAGTGTTTATCTGCATCCTGGAAGAGGGTAGGCCCATCAATGGCTTTTAGCCAAGATGGTCAGAGATGCAACCCCATGCACTGGGTGTCCCTAAAGCTCTGACTACCAGAAGCTGGAACTGGATGACAGAGGATGGATCACTCTATAATTGCACTCTTCTGCTCATTCCCTCTGAAGTTTCTGGCACTGACCACAGCTGGAAGACAGGATACTGAGCTAGATGAACTATTAGTCTGGCCCAGTATGGCCGTTCTTATGAACCACATTTTTTTTTCCCCTCTGCAACAAAGTTATACCAACCTGATCTTACAAGCAGTTAGGCCAATGTCTAAACCAACTAGAAACATTAATTCTCTATTTGCATATGGTGCTGTGGGACAAAAGGGAAACAACAAAAAATACAATTTTGAGGTATCAAAATTTCCAAATAACAATTTCCAGTTTTGATGAAAAACTGGAAAAAAAATTCAAAAAGCTTTTCATTAAAGTTTCTGATTTTGAAAAGTTTCAACTGAAAAACATAAACCAGCTCTAGTTTTGACAAGTACTATTAATCAGATTGTTATATAGTTAATTAAGGCATTAGCTTTATCTATGAGATGGGCTAGATTTGAAGGTCCTGATCATACAAAGACTTACGGTATATACTGCTTAACTTTAGGCACTGTGAGCAATTCCACTGATGCATAAAGGTTAGCATGTGTGTAGGCCTTTGTAGGATCAGGACCAATTAGTCTGTGACATTAATATGTGACATGTCTGAGTGAAATCAGTTGTGCTCTCAACCTATTATAAATGTTTGAAATTACAAAAACATTTGTTTTAATATTTTTACAGTGGTGTTAAAGTTTAATATTTGTACAGTGATGTTAAAGTGTGGCAGAGAAGCAGGGTAGAGGGTAAGGGATCCAATGATGAAATAATTAAAAGTGCTACAGCTCAAAACTGAGATAAAAAGTCTACTGGGACAGGTTTGTAAAATATTTACCTGTAGAGAAGATTTCTGGATTAGTTATTATTAGACTGTTTAAGAATATTTTTTAAAGGACAGCTTTAAAGGGACATTATCACATTTTCATTTAAATATGTTTTATATTATCTCCTTTCTTGGAGGGTGGGAGGAACGGAACAACTATTAGATGTATATTTTCCATCTGCAGCTATCACTTAATCAGATATCTTAGGCTGAGAGGTTAAACTTGGGAAGCCAGAATAATGTTAGTTAAATTGCAGTTAAACCATCCTAGAACAACCCCTTTTAAAGAACTATAGTTCTTGTTCTAATCATTCCCCCCGCCCGCACCGGCATTACATATCAACTAATAAAATCACAGACCAGGTGCTCGAACTCTTTTAAAGTAATAAATTCCAAACTGTCAGCAAAAATAAAAGGTTAAACAAGTTTGCAGAAGAAACTCTCTCCTGGGTGTTATTCTGAAGCATATGCTTAATTGATAGTTCTTCAGTAACAGTTACAAGTGATAAAGATCATGTAAATACTGTGTATTAGAAATAAGTTTTCCTTTTGTCATGCAGATAGTACTAATGACTGAACAGATTTATTTTACCAGGAGATGACTACTTACTAATGTCAGAACTCCTTAAGTGTAACACTATAATCAGATTTTATTAAAAAGGTAAGAAACTGTCACATTGAAGGATGAAAAGCAAAACAAATAAGAGTTGAACTACAAAAAAATTTTAGTTGCATTCATGCTTTTCTAAGGACTAGTAGCATGAATATCTTTTTCAAATCACCTGCTTAGGAATAGACCTTGAGTAAATTTAGTGGGTGAGTCCATCCAGTGGAGTGGGAAATGGAAATTGTTAACACATACATTACAGACTATGCTGCATTATATTGAGAAATAGGGTTATAACAAAGGAGATTTTTGTTTTCCTGTTGTTTCTTTTTGTGTTTTTAGTCCAACTTGCATCATTATCATTTTTGCTACCTTGTCTTTTATCATTAAAGCTTTGTAGTAAAAAATCCCACAAAAAGCATAAAAAGTTAAGAAAACCTCTGAAAGATTAATCTTGACCAACCATGCATCAGGGAGTAAGTTGCATTTCTCAGCTGGCAGGCGAGCTGCTAGTGCCAAACTGTGGCATTCAGGCAATAGCAGCAGCAACAGAATATCACTGTGGAGTGGAATGAGCTGCTGCCACAAGCATAAAGGCTGTCTAAGACTTTACAATCAGCCACCTGGATGTGGAAAAGTAATAGAGGGCCATGGTGGAGTGAGAGATGCCTTTGACCTGTGGTTGAGATAAAGATGCAGCTCTGAAAGACGGCCCAAATAGGCAGCAACTTCTCATCCTGGGCCATCCTCATAGGCACCAACTCTAAAATATTAGTGGGTGCTTAGTACCCACCGGTAGCCAAGCTCCATCCTCCCCCCAGCGCCTCCTGCCAGCTGCCCCGCCGATCAATTCCTTCCCATCTCGCCCAGCACTTCCCGGCTGCTGCGATGAGCTGTTTTGCGGCATGCAGGAGGCTCTGGGAGGGAGGGGAAGGAGCAGGGATGGGGCACACTCAGGGAGGGAGCGGAAAGAGGCAGAGAGCGGGGGGGGGCGAGGGGGGTATTGGGGGAATGGTGGAGTAGGGGTAGAGCTAGGGGCAGAGCAGGGGCGAGAAGAGCGGGGTCGGGGCTTGGAGGACGAGGTGAGGTGGGGAATGGGGCTGACCGGGACAATTGGAAGCTGGCACCTATGTCCATCCTTTATTTAATATGTGTGATTGGTGAAATAATAATTTCTTCTGTGATGATGTTAAAAAACGGACTTTTCTTTGAGAGTTCTGTAAGATGAAGGGAGCAGGCTGAACTGTGAACCCAGGAGCTGCAGCTGAAATGCAACTATCGAAGACCACCTCCTGCAGGTGCTAGGCCAGGGTCAGAAATCAGGGATAGCACTGTGGCTTGGGAAGGGGTGTCTGCATTGAGTTCTACACATCTATATGTGTTGCATAGACCTAAGGCTAGTCAGAGACTCTAAAAATGAAACAAAGTGGGGGGATGCTGATCCAGATATGAGGGACTGTAATGGGGCTTACAAACCCCATACTCATCCTAGGAAGAGGAGAGAGGCAATCAGGTGACCACACCCCCACACAGCTGCCAGAACTGTCAACCATATGGGCATGCACCCACAGCTGGGACCAATAAAGGAAAACAAGCTCGGCTACAAAACAGGGAGAACAGAGAGGAAAAAGAAAGCAGAAAATGTCTGGGACAGCAGAGGGGCAATAGCTCCCTGCCAGGCTGCCTGTAAGAAACTGACAAGGATACAAAACAAGACTGCAAGCCCTGGAGTTCAAGGACTGATAGACACAATTTAGATTAAGATTTTATAGATTGATCTAATTGTAGGCAAATTGAAGGGGACCAGTTATAAGAAAGCTGGGCACCTAAATAGCACCAAGAACAGTCAACAAGAGGGACCTAACAAGGAACACTTTTTTTTCACCCAGTAGATACTTCCATGGTCCTGCAAATGTTCCCATTTTCTCCCTCCGGTGCTTCCAACTGTTTTCTTCTAGCACTTGTTCCTTTCATTCCTTTCCCTCTCTGGTCCCATACTTGTATAGTGGTTGCAGATAACTGTCTTATGGGTGGCTAATGTATTCATAAACCATGGCCATCCCTGAGTACTATAGCTAATTTTTAGGATTCTCCTCCTTAGATTCCCCAGATGAACTTACAAATTCTACAGCCAAAACTGATCTCACACATGACATGGTTTTGTATAAAACTTGGGAAAAGTGAAAAATCCACCTTGAACTATGAATCCTGGATGTTTCCTTGCACACAGTTACAGACGGTTCTAACACAATTTATTGCTCACAAAATGCTGCCATTATTATGTGTTGGGATTCTAGAAAGTATTTATAACAGCTTCCATCAAAGAACTGAAAAGTAGGTCAGTGACTGTAACTGTAATGAGATTGCTTAATGGAGAAGTCAGTTTCTACTGCTAGAGCCCAATTAAGTTGAAGCTTCTGTTGGTTACTCATAAGGTTGTAATACAAGTTTCACAGTGTATTTTATGGTGCTGCTTTGTAAATGCTCTGACTGGTTTTGTGTTTCTGACCCTCATATGTTATATTATGCAGTAATTATTCTTGAATATGAAGCCTTTTACCAAAGCAAATTAATTATTTTAAATTAGTAGTTTAATTTCTTATGAAAGTAAAAGAATAATTCTAAGTAATTTGTAATAATTTGTATTACATATTGTGACAGATCCAGACTAGTGGGGTACAGGAGTCTGGTCCTATTAGTATCCAGGAAGTGGGCAGGCGAAGCCCGCCCACTGCTAAAGGACCTCCCCTCAGCCTAAGGGGAGGATCCACAGGTCTGGGATACTAACTAAGTACGTGGGACAACCAATGAAAAAAACCAGGATCGGGAGCGAGGTCATAGGGCTAAACGAAGGGAACCTGATGGGGACACCGAGCAGAGAACCCCAGACAACGCCCACTGCTCCTGGAAGGCATCAAGGGAGCCAGTGGACGCCGCCCAGAGGAACTCTGCCCGGATGCGTGAACGGACAGAGGAGTGGAAATAGGCCCCACAGTCGCAGGAAATCCCGTCAGCCAACCTCCTCTCCCTGATTTTATAAATGGCCAGTTTGGCCAGGGCCAAGAGGAGGCTGATAAGAAGATCCCGCAACTTTGTGGGGCCACGGATGGGGAGTGTATAGATAAACAGGTGAGGGGAAAAGTGCAACCAAAAACGCAATAGGAGATCCAAGAGGAGCCAGAACAGGGGCTGCAACCTGGCGCACTCTAAATAAACATGCACCAGGGTCTCCTTCACGCTGCAAAAGGGGCAGGTGTTGGGGACAGGGGTTAACTGTGCCAAGTACACGCCCGTGCTCACGGCCCCGTGAAGAAGCCGCCAACTGACATCCCCGGCGGGCCTCGGGACTAGGGCAGAATACAAGCTGGCCCACCGGGGCTCCTCACCCTCAAGAGGTAGCAGGAGGTCCTGCCATTTCGTATCGGGGGCGGGATGCGAGGGTGAGGTAGTGAAGCGTGTGGAGCACGAGCGTGTACAGATGTTTTCTTGACGCGGTCTGGAACACAACCGGCTGCAGATCGGGCAGCTGGCTCACAGTGAAAGGGCGAGGGGAGTGATTGGGTCCATGGGGCAGGGGCCCGATAAAAAGGTCCATGGGGCCCGGGGTGGAAGGTGGGCGGGGCGTGCCCTCTCGCAGGACCCGGTCGAGGTAAACCCGAGCAGCGGGCAGTAAAGTGGCCTTCACCTCCTGAAGTACGCACCGGGGGGTACGAGGGCTGGAGAGCCCCATGCGCTGAGCAAGCGTCAGGGGATCCAGCCAGTCTCTCCAGTCGTAGTCCAGGAGGTCTCCAACCCTGGTGACTCCTGCCAAGACCAGCCTCTGGCGCACCGCGGGGGGACTCCGCCACCTGCACACGGAGCTGGGGGTTGTGCAGCAGGGGCTCCACAAGGAGATCGACCCCCACGGTGGCCACCACGGACCTGGTTGTTGAAAAGAGCTTCCAGGTCCGGAGGAGGTCTTGGTAGAAGACCGGCAGCCCAGAGAGGTCTCGCGGAAGGCCCCTCGGATCGAGATAAAGGAGCTGCCGGTCGTATCGGTGCCCTCGGAAGCGGCGGAGGAGGCGTGCACCAATACGCTCCACGCCGGACTACCCACACCATACAGGAGCCTCTGCAGGGCCTGGAGGCGGAAGACGCGGAACTGAGTGAGGAGGCACTGCAGGCCCTGCCCCCCCTCCTCCAGGGGCAGGTGAAGGACCCCTGCGGAGACCCAGTGCGTTCCTGGCCAAAAGAACTCCAGAACCGCCATCCGGAGGTTGGCCAGGAAATCTGGGGTCGGGACCAGGGTGTTGAGCCGGTACCAGAGCATGGACAGGACTAATTGATTCAGCACCAGCGCCCTCCCTCGGAGAGAGAGGCACCGGAGTAGTCCTGGCCATTTCCGGAGCCGCGCCCTCACCCCGCCCTCTAAACCATGCCAGTTCTCCGGCGGAGACGGATGCGTGGCAGAAAGGTAAACGCCGAGATAGATCAGCGGACCCGCGCTCCACCGTATGGCCTGAAGCGCAGGTGGGATGGAGCTCGCCTGCCATCCGTCCCCGACCACCAGGCCAGAGCTCTTGACCCAGTTGACCCGGACGGAGGAGGCCGCCGAATAAATGGCCTGGCAAGCCTCCACCCGCACCAAGTCGCCCGGGTCCTGGACCACGAGGAGCACATCATCGGCGTACGCCGACAGGACCAGCCGCAGCTCCGGCTCCCGGAGCACCAACCCCGTCAACCTCCGACAGAGGAGACAGAGGAAGGGCTCGATCGCCAGAGCGTACAGCTGACCCGAGAGGGGACACCCCCGCCGTACTCCTCGCCCGAAGCTGACCGGCTCGGTCAGGGTCCAGTTGAGCCTGACCAGACACTCCGCGGAAGCGTACAGCACCTGCAGAAAACCCACAAACTGGGGTCCGAAGCCGAACGCTTGCAGAGTGCCCAGGAGATACCCGTGGTCCACCCTGTCTAACGCCTTCTCCTGATCCAGGGACAAGAGGGCGAACGACAGACCATCCCTACACCCTACTTCCAGAAGGTCCCGGACCAGATACAAGTTATCAAAGATCGTGCGGCCCGAGACAGTGTAGGTCTGGTCCGGGTGGACCACGTCCACCAGCACGGACCCTAGCCGCATCGAGATGGCCTTCGCAACGATTTTGTTGTCCGTGCTGAGGAGCGAGATGGGACGCCAATTCCATAAATCGCGGAGGTCCCCCCTCTTTGGCAGTAAGGCGAGCACAGCTCGCCTGCATGAGAGAGGGAGGACCCCGCCTCGCAAAGACTCGGCCCAGATGGTAACTAGGTCCAGGCCGATGACGTCCCAGAACACGCGGAGGGCTTCCGAGAACTCGGCCAGAGTGAGAGGCAGCTCTAGCCGGTCCCGGTCGCCCGCGCTGACCATCGGGAGTTCGTCCCAGAGCACTCTGCAAGCGTCAGGATCGGTCAGATCCGGTGAGAAAAGAGCCGCGTAGAAGGCCCTGGCCCTCCCGCATATCTCCGCCGGATCCATGAGGGGGGTGCCGTCCTCCGCCAGGAGGCAGGTGACGTGCTTTATGGCCCCCCTCCTTTTCTCCAGGGCGTAGAAGAAGCGGGAGCCGCGATCTATCTCCCGAAGGAGGTGGATGCGGGATCGAACAAAGGCACCCCGGGCTCTATGATCCTCGAGGGCCCGGAGCTCCTCCCGCTTCTCCTGGCACGCTCCGCAGAGGGATGGATCCTCGGGGCTGGCGGCCAGACGCCTCTCCAGCTTCAAAACCTCCCGTTCCAACTGCTCTATCGCCGCATCCCTCCGTCGGCTGGCGCCCCGGGTGTAGTCGCGGCAGAAGAGCCGGGCGCGCACCTTCCCAGGTCCCACCATCGCCGCGCCGAGGGAAAGGCGCGCCTCTGCCCTCACCAGGCCAGCCAGAACTCCCGGAAGGACGCCACGAAGCCCACGTCCTCCAGCAAACTATTATTAAAGTGCCAGTAGGCCGGCCCCGGCCTCTCCGCACAGAGAGAGGCCGTCACGATGGCAAGGTGGTGATCCGAAAAGGGGGCCGGCCGAACGCTGGAGGAGTGGGCACGTGAAAGGTGGAAACGTGACAGGTAAATGCGGTCCAGCCGGGAGTGGCGTGACCGATGGGCCTCCACCCAGACGAAGGTGAACGTCAAGACGTCGTCCGGGTGGTGGTCGCACCAGGCGTCCACCAGGAAGTGCCGTTCGACGATCTCCTGGAGGACGTCTGCGGCGGCCGGGCACTGCTCGGTCCCCGAGCAGTCCCGTTCCTCGAGGGTGGTGTTAAAGTCCCCGCCCAGGACCAGGCACTCACGAGGATCCAGGGAGCCGAGGAAGGCGGACGCCTGCTGATAAAAACGCAACCTCTCCGGGCCCGATGTCGGGGCGTAGACGTTGACGAGATTAATCACAAGCCCCTCCATGCAGACCCGGAGGTGCAGCAGGCAACCCAGCACAGCCTCGACGACCCCCAGCACCTCGGGCCGTAGGTCGGGGGAGAACAGGGTCGCCACCCCTGCCGAGCGAACCGAGAGGTGGCTAAAGTAGACCCTGTCCCCCCACTCCAGCCGCCAGCTAGCTTCAGCGGCCGGATCCGTATGGGTCTCCTGCAGGAAAACCACAGAGTACCCCCCGTCCCGAAGGAAGGAGAGCACCTGGCTCCTGCGGAGACCCATCCTACAGCCCCGGGCGTTCAAAGTGGCAAAGATGATCGGCGCCATGAGGAGTACTGGGGGGGATCCTCACCGGCAGACACGCCCACGGCCTCCGTCGGGCCGCGCAGCAAACCATGACCAAACCCGTGGGTGAGTAGAGAGTCACGGAAGAGGCAGACCCGCCGGTAGGCCGCAGCGGCCTGCTTCCCGGTCCCCTTACCCTCCCCCATGAGGGCCTTTGCGGCCCGGAGGATCAGATGGAAATCCCCCCACCGCTGGAGCGCAAGTTGGACTTTGTTACGGGAGCCACGGACGTCCTCAAGGAACTCCCGCAGCTCCTCCCTCAGCACATGGGGGGGCAGGGTAACGGATCGATGACCGTCCCCCAGCGGGGCCCCCGTCACAGCCCTGTGGCCCACCGAGGCGGGCAGGCAGGGGGCAGACCCTCAACGTGGCGTCCGATGGGCCGACACCACGCGGTCCGCCCCGCTCCCCAGTTCAACAGGGGGCAGCGGAAGGAGAACAGCAGCCCCTGATGGGTCAGGGCAGGGAAAAATAACTAAAGCCGTGCCCTGGGGAGTATCCCCATGGGCGGCAATGGCATCACGCGAGGTGGAGGGGACAAGGGTGGGGCCAGGGGTCGGTTGGCCCACACCCAAGAGGGACTCCCCCTGGGAACCGGGTCCGGGTAGCGAGGCACCAGCCGTCGCCTCAATGGGCTCAGCGGCCGTCAGTGAGGTGCCACCTGCAGCCGGGCTGATGGAAGACCCCAGGGGACCCTCGGAGGCGGGAGCAGAAGCATCAGTCAGGGGTAGGGAACCCGGGGACAGGGGGACCGAGGTGAGGTTGCTCAGATCGAGGCCTGCTAGCAAAGGGCCGTCCTCCCCCTGCGTAACTGGGGTCAGACACAGAGCCTCGATCTCCTCATAGATGGAGGGAGATCGCCGTCCGCCACCCCGGGGCCCTCCCCGCCAACACCCGAAGCGACGCCCACCTCAGCGCTCGTGGGGGCTTCGGATGGCAAGGGGGCAAGAGGGGCTTCCTTGGGAGCTCCCTCGGGAAGGGACCCCGGAGGAGGGGCAACGTCACCGTCCGGTGCTGCCACGTCATGCCCAGCCGGCACCACAAAACGGGCGTCGTCAGGGGGCAAGGCGGAAGGCTCGTCGTCAGAGACCCCTTTCCTGCTCTTCCGGGGGGTATCCAAATCCGAAAGATGTAATGGGGCCTGAGCCTTCCGCTTGCCCCGCTTCCCCTGCACTAAGGACCAGCCCTCCATGGCATCATCTGGGGGCTGGCTAACAGGGGTCAGGTCTGGGGGCAAGGGCGATGGCTCAGAGACTCGGGGAAGCAATGGAGGTGTCTCCCTGGGGCGGGCCCTCTCCCATGCCCTGCGGTATCTCCGCCACACCCACCTCCACAGTGGTGGACTGAGAAGGAGGAGGGGTAGGTTCAGGTGCCAGGCAGCCAGGGGCACTGGCGGTGACAGGGCCAGTGCTTTGCCGGGGTTCGGGGGGCTCGGACGCTCCTCCGTGCCGGGCCAAGGGGCAGTCCCTCCGGACGTGCCCCATCGCCCAGCAGAGGTAGCACCGGGCCTCCCCCGTTGAATAATGCACCTGGTAGCGGGCTCCCTGGTAGGGGACCACAAAGGACCCCTCGAGCGCCTCTGCGTCACGCGCCGCCGGCGGCAGTTGAAGCTGCACTTGCCGGCGGAACGAGAGGACGTGACGGAGGGCGGGGTCCTTGCAGCCCAACGGGAGAGGGCTGATGACGGAGATAGGGCGCCCCAGGGCAGGAAGGGCGGGCAGCAGGGCGGCATTGGGCAGGAAGGGAGGGACGGAGGTCAGGATCAAGCGGACCCCCAGGTCTTCCAAGGGCTCAAGGGGCACAAACACGCCCCCCACCGCCAGACCCGTCTCTACCGCCTCCTGGGCGGCGGCCTCCGACGCCAGGAAGAAGACCACCTTCCCGTACATCTTGGAGGCCGCCACGATGGCCGCGGGCTCCACCACCCTCGCCAACGCCCGCACGTAGGTCTCCACGTGGGGCGAGGTGGGCACCAAGAGGCAACGGACGCCATGCCTCCTGGTCAAGGTGGGGAAGGGGCCCTGGCCGCTATAGACGGTAGAGGAAGCGGCAGTTGGAGAAGCAGCGGCAGGCGGGGGGGCCACCGCCACTTGGGCATATGCCCTGGGGGCCGGGGGAGGGACACCCTCAGAGCTGGTAGAGGGAACAGCGGGGAGGGATGCCGTGGCCGGTAGCGGGGCCGCGGCAGTGGGGGTAGTCCCCGCCATGGAGGGCTTGGTCTTTTTAGCGGGGCTCTTACCCTTCTTCCCACCCCGACCTTTCCCACCGGCTGGGGGGGCTCCCCCCGTATCGGAAGGGGCGAGGGACGTGGCAGCAGCGGACGTCTCCCTGGCACTTGCCGCTGCAGGTGCCCCAGCAGGGGCGGTGACAGATAGACTGGCAGCGGCGGTCGAGGTAGTGGCTCAGGGAATGGACATGGGGGCTTCTAGAGGAGGGGCGGAGGGAGCATCACAAGGGGTCTCCCCCGCCGCGTCCCCCGCCATAACGAGAGCAGGGAGGGGGACAAACAGCGAGGGGAGGGGAAGAAGAGGCGGCAATCACCCCTCCCCGCTAGGCTGCAGGCAGGCGAGGAGGGTGCCAGAAAGGGAAGGCTAAAGGGGTGAGGGGAGCAATCAAGGACCCAGGGGCGGGAGGAGGGCAGGCCACCAACCCAGGGGGGAATTCCGGCTCCTCTAGTTGCACTAGGGGATGAGGGGGGCTAACAGCATGGGGGTGCAGTGAACAAGGGCAAACTCAAAAGGGGGAAGGGCACAAGCGCATGGGAGGGGGCATGGGCGCACGAGGGGAGGGACCAATCAGGGCTGGGGGATCACAGGGCTGGGGGGGGGGGGAAGGTCGAGCTAGGAACGGGGCAGAGGGACCACGGGGCTAGCTGCAGGGCTGGGGCAGGACAAGCAGGGCCGCAGAGGGAAATGGGTAGGGCAAACAAATATGGCAAAGGAGAGGGGACCAGGCCAAAGGGGTGGGGGTGGGGGGTGCGCCCATGGGCACTTGTGCAAAAAGTCAGTGGTGGCTGCTGCTGTTGCAGGCCCAAATGGTGGAAGTGGGCATGGCAAGCCAGGTGAGCAGCTCAGTCCCAGAGGCAGGAGGCCAAAGCAGAAGGAAAACAGCCAGCGGGGGTGGTGGAGGGGGCATCAATGGTGGTGGGGGCGAAGGGGGACACGGATGGACCAGGGGCGGGCTCCACGCCACACCCCCGGTGTCCCAACAGACACAGTCCAAACCCCCACCACAAGAGCAGAGTCCAAAAAATACTCAGTCCTTTAGTGCCCCCTCCACGGTGGTCTTCAGAGTCTCCACGTGGTCCTCCAGCAGCAGGCGGTCCTCTCCTTCTCCTCCTCCTCCTCGGGGCTCCAGCAGCTTCCCAGTAGCAGACACAGTAGCTCCAGCAGCTCCAGGCGGTGGTCTGGTGGCCAGGCAGGAGGGACCCCGCTCAGAAGATGGCGGTGGTGGATCCCTCAGCAATAAGGGCTGGAGCTGGGGTCCCTCACTCCCCTCCTCCGGGGAGCAGGCCAGCAGCCCCCCCCCCCCAAGGGGCTGTAGGTGGAGTAACAGCAGCAACTGGGCGGTGGGGGGGAATCCACTAGCCATCCAGCAAGCAGGTAGCAGAGAAAGGGGGTGGGTGGTGGTGTCCAGCCCAGCCAGGGGAGCAGCCGGAGCAGTAGCAGCAGCAGCAGCGAGGGCCCAGCAGGAACAGCAACAGCAGCAGCAGCCCTCTTCCTCCTACTCTCTACAGCAGAGAAGGCAAAGGGAGAGCTTCTGGCCACTGGAGAAAGAGGTTTCTGTTCCCTGAGTGACCAGAGAGGGGCTGCACTAGAGTAATCAGGAACCTGCTAGAACTAATTAAGGCAGACAGGCTGATTAGAACACCTGCAGCCAATCAAGGCAGGCTAATTAGGGCACCTGGGTTTAAAAAGGAGCTCACTCCAGTTTGTGATGTGTGTGTGAGGAGCTGGGAGCAAGAGGCACAAGAAGCTGAGAGTGAGAGGGTGTGCTGCTGGAGGACTAAGGAGTACAAGCGTTATCAGACACCAGGAGGAAGGTCCTGTGGTGAGGATAAAGAAGGTGTTGGGAGGAGGCCATGGGGAAGTAGCCCAGGGAGTTGTAGCTGTCATGCAGCTGTTACAGGAGGCAGGCCCGGGTTCCCCCCAAACCTCCCAACTCCTGATCAGACACAGGAGGAGTTGACCCAGACTGTGAGGAAGATCACTGAGGTGAGCAAATCTACCAATAAGCACAGGACCCACCAAGGTAGAGGAGGAACTTCATCACAATATTAAGTATCTGGCTTACTTAGTTTTAACTTTATGGGAAAATTTGAATTAATTAGTAATTTCTTAACATTTTAAAGTAGCTGACTACCTCAATAAAAATAATAGTCAAAATAATACTGCACAATTGTTACTTAATGTACTGATATTATACTAAGTATTACTACAGATTCTTTACAAAATGAACAAATGCTTTGACAACTTCAAAAAAACCTGAGTTACTAATTATATGTAAATTTATTTCTTGTATGTGGGCATTTCATTTTTTCCATTTGATTCATAAATCATCTAATAGAATATTGGGTACAGTAAAAATCATTTTACAATAGTAAATGGATTGTAATAGCTAACAAAAACAATAACTCAAGACCCCCAACTCAGAGCAAGCCTTCACGCTTAGCTATGATACTTAGCTTCAGCATCATCAAAGAACTATAATTCAGAACTCTTCCCCAATCCCCTAACTTGCTCTGGAGGAGGGAGTAAGTTACTCCACCTCTTCCGAGGTACAGCTGACTCACCACTCTTGCTTGGCCAGCTTTGCTGGCCTGTATTTGTAGGGAGACAGAACCATAGCTATATCCATTCTCTGCACCTACTGACCTACTCTATACACATTTGCTTATGGAAAGGAGTATCAGGTACATACCCTTTGCTCTTCTCCTTAGTACTTCTCCCAGCATTCAGTGAGTGCTATATAAGGCAATGGTCTCAAAACACCTTTCACAGGAAGTCAGTATCATTGTCCCCATTTTACTGGTGGCAGAACAGACACACGGGAAATGACCTGCCTTAGGTCTCCCAACCAATCCATAACAGAGCCTACGTCTCCTGAGTCCAATGTCCCAGCCACTAGATCACACTGCAACATTCACCAACAGAAAGTCATACAGGACCTGATGGTACATTCATTCATTAAATTGCAATGACATCAGTTGAGATTTTGGGCATGCAAATAATGCAGGGTTGAATTCATACAATAATTTAATTTTGCATGGTTTGATTTCAGAAAACACTCAAGACAACACAGAAATATGCAATAAGGTTTTGCCAGAGCAAAAAACTATCACGTACGATAGAGCCATAACTAAATACTACAGTGATTGTGTTGTATAAATGCCAGAGACACAGAAGGTGAGTACACATTTTCTGGAGACAAGAAAGGGAAGGAAAGAAAAGAATATACAAACGATTATAACTAGGAATCAATGCTGCTTGTGAAAATAAACTAGTGACATGATTGTTTTAATGAGACAACTAATCAAATAAAAAGTACATTGTTCAGATTAGTCAGATTTACTGAGTCAATTAATCCAATTCCACTGTGATACAGCTATTTTCAAAATGTCTATTTACAAATCTGCACTTTTTGAAGAAGTTTCAGGGCACTGAGCTATTGACATGCACTATTCCCAACCATTATTAATTATCACAGCTAAGTGCTGTTAATTGATATCACAACATTAATTACACCCAAGAAAATAAGAAATAAAATATTTCTCAAAAATTTGAGACAGAAATATTACATGAAAATTATATACAACTTGTAGTTTGTGTTCAGTCAGAAAGTCTACCAGTTCTTGTCATTAGAGATGGGCCTGAATCAAGAAGTTTGGACTAGACCTGAGAGCATTCAAATCTGGTTTTCCTGTTTGGATTCCTTTAATGGAGATTGGCCTCACTTAAGAATTTGTGGGGGGTTAGATCTGGTGTTCTGATTTGAACCTATTTCTATTGCATTGATGAGGAACAAAGTACAAGTCTTTATGGAAAAAATGTATAGAATTTATTAGCCACAAAATCAATAGTTTGATAGAAATTTAATGGAGGTCTCTAAAAATTACTATAGAATTACTAAACATGAATGCTAAACATTGCAGGATTGGGGACTTAATCAAATAGTACACAAATCACAGATACATTATTTTATATTCACTGACAGAACCGATGTAAATGATTTCATAGATGTCCTTTTATTGTCGAAAATACTCCAGTCATTTTGGCATATTGGAGAATTTAAAAGTAATTAAAACTAATATATCGCAGAAACAATATTATTTGATATTAGTTTGATGTGGTGTTTTGGGGATTTGGGTTTTCCTTTGAATTTAGAATGAGTTCCCTGATTGCCATTAGAACTATGAACTTTGGTACAGTTTATTTATTCATGAAAAGATTAGGGGAAGTTACAACACCCACTTCAAACATGAACCTAAAATATGTAAAGATCATTCATATTGCAAATAAACACTCAGGCTTGATTCACAAAAGGATTTAGGTGCCTGACTCCTACTCTAGGCATTTAAATCCTAGAATCAGACCCTGCTAGGATTCACAAAACACCTGCAGACTTGCCCCTAAACCCTGTAGGTGCCTAAACTCACTCAGTGCCTACGTTTTTTGCAGTAAACGTTTCCTAAGCATGTTTCTGCTTCTACACATACGCACTGCAGCCCCACACGAGGCCTCCAGGCACCCCCCAGAGCCATACACAAACTGGGGGAAGATAGGCATTCTTCCACTAACTCACCTGCAGGACTGGATCCAGTAGGCTTTATCAGAGCTTGCCTACCACATCCAGCCCCTATAGCAAAGCTTACACAAAACTTAAGAAGAACAGGAGTACTTGTGGCACCTTAGAGACTAACAAATTTATTTCAGCATGAGCTTTCGTGAGCTACAGCTCACTTCTTCGGATGCATAGAATGGAACACACAGACAGGAGATATTTATACATACAGAGAACATGAAAAGGTGGAAGTATGCATACCAACTGGAAGAGTCCAATCAATTGAGATGAGATATCATCAGCAGGAGAAAAAAAACTTTTGAAGTGATAATTAAGATGACCCATAGAAGGTGTGAGGAGAACTTAACATAGGGAAATAGATTCAATTAGTGTAATGACCCAACCATTCCCAGTCTCTGTTTAGGCCTGAGTTAATTGTGTCTAATTTGCATATTAATTCAAGTTCAGCAGTCTCTCTTTGGAGTCCATTCTATGCATCCGAAGAAGTGAGCTGTAGCTCATGAAAGCTCATGCTGAAATAAATTTGTTAGTCTCTAAGGTGCCACAAGTACTCCTGTTCTTTTTGCGGATACAAACTAACATGGCTGCTACTCTGAAACAAAACTTAAGGGGTGGGAAAGGACCTGCAACATAACTTTTAGCTCAGTGGTTATGGTACTCATATGGGATGTAGGAGACCATTCGTCCAGGTCTGCCCCTCATCTGACAGTAAAAAAGGATTTAAACTTAGCTCTGTTATTTCTCAGATGAATGCTCTAGCACAATAATTTAAAAAGGCATTTGAGTAGGGGAACTGGATCCCAGATCCAGTGCTCTCTTTCTGTCTCATCCAATTATTGATCCACAAAGGAACATCTTTATCAGATTGAACAAGTCACTATGTCAGACTATCCTATAGCCCAGTGGCTAGGGCACTTATCTAACAGGTTGTAGAGCACAATTCAAATCCCTTCTTCCTCCTCAGATGGGAGTGGCAGTCTCCCATGTCCCAGGTGAGTACTTTCCCCATGGGGCTGATAGTAATGGGAGTGCATCCTCCTGCCCTGGCTTCTTGCTAAAATAGCATAGGTGCCTAACACCAAGAAAGGGTTTGCAGCTACAGCTACATCTACACTTGGAGCTAGGGGTGCGATTCCCAGTTCAGGTAGACAAACTCATACTAACTCTCATCAAGCTAGTGAGCTAAGAATAGTCATGTAGCATTGGCACAGAATCATAGAATCATAGAATCTCAGGGTTGGAAGGGACCTCAGGAGGTTATCTAGTCCAACCCCCTGCTCAAAGCAGGACCAAACCCAACTAAATCATCCCAGCCAGGGCTTTGTCAAGCCTGACCTTAAAATCCTCTAAGGAAGGAGATTCCACCACCTCCCTAGGTAACCCATTCCAGTTCTTCACTACCCTACTAGTGAAAATTTTTCCTAATATCCAACCTAAACCTCCCCCACTGCAACTTGAGACCATTACTCCTTGTTCTGTCATCTTCTACCACTGAGAACAGTCTAGATCCATCCTATTTGGAACCCCCTTTCAGGTAGTTGAAAGCAGCTGTCAAATCCCCCCTCATTCTTCTCTTCTGCAGACTAAACAATCCCAGTTCCCTCAGCCTCTCCTCATAAGTCATGTGCTCCAGCCCCCTAATCATTTTT
This sequence comes from Mauremys reevesii, assembly GCF_016161935.1. Lineage (NCBI taxonomy): Eukaryota > Metazoa > Chordata > Testudines > Geoemydidae > Mauremys > Mauremys reevesii. Next base: position 121,367,972 of record NC_052624.1, on the reverse strand, counting down.
GTTGCCCTCCGCTGGACTCTCTCCAATTTATCCACATCCTTCTTGTAGTGTGGGGCCCAAAACTGGACACAGTACTCCAAATGAGGCCTCACCAGTGCTGAGTAGAGGGGAATGATCACATCCCTCGATCTGCTGGAAATGCCCCTACTTATACAACCCAAAATGCCATTAGCCTTCTTGGCAACAAGGGCACACTGTTGACTCATATTCAGCTTTTCGTCCACCGTAACCCCTAGGTCCTTTTCTGCAGAACTGCTGCCCAGCCATTCGGTCCCTAGTCTGTAGCAGTGCATGGGATTCTTCCGTCCTAAGTGCAGGACTCTGCACTTGTCCTTGTTGAACCTCATCATATTTCTTTTGGCCCAATCCTCTAATTTGTCTAGGTCCCTCTGTATCCTATCCCTACCCTCCAGCGTATCAACCACTCCTCCCAGTTTAGTGTCATCTGCAAACTTGCTAAGGGTGCAGTCCACACCATCCACCAGATCGTTAATGAAGATATTGAATAAAACCGGCCCCAGCACCGACCCTTGGGGCACTCCACTTGATACCGGCTGCCAACTAGACATGGAACCACTGATCACTACCCGTTGAGCCCAACCATCTAGACAGTTTTCTATCCACCTTACCGTCCATTCATCCAGCCCAGACTTATTTAACTTGCTAGCAAGAATACTGTGGGAGACGGTATCAAAAGCTTTGCTAAAGTCCAGGAATAGCACATCCACTGCTTTCCCCTCATCCACAGAGTCAGTTATCTCATCATAGAAGGCAACTAGATTAGTCAGGCATGACTTGCCCTTGGTGAATCCATGCTGACTGTTCCTGATCACTTTCCCCTCCTTTAAGTGGTTCAGAATTGATTCCTTGAGGACCTGTTCCATGATTTTTCCAGGGACTGAGGTGAGACTGACTGGCCTGTAGTTCCCTGGATCTTCCTTCTTCCCTTTTTTAAAGATGGGCACTACATTAGCCTTTTTCCAGTCATCCGGGACCTCCCCCGATCACCATGATTTTTCAAAGATAATGGCCAATGGCTCTGCAATCTCATCGGCCAACTCCTTTAGCACCCTCGGATGCAGCGCATCCGTCCCCATGGACTTGTGCTCGTCCAGCTTTTCTAAGAGTCCAGGCAGGTTTGCACTTGAGGTGGCTATCCCATGATGCTGCTTACTCATAGATTTTAAGGTCAGAAGGGACCATCATGATCATCTCAGTTGGACCCTGAGAATTTCATCAAGACCCATCAGCCAGACAGCTGGGAAAGAATTCTGTGTAGTAACTCAGAGCCCTCCTCATCTAGTGTCACATCACTGGCTATGAAGGATATATGCTACTAGCAGTCACAGATCAACTAGATGCCATTGTAGGCCGTCTCATTATACCATCCCCTCCATTAACTTATCAAGCTCAGTCTTGAAACCAGTTAGGTTTTTTGCCCCCACTGCTCTACTTGGAAGGCTGTTCCAGAATTTCACTCCTCTGATAGTTAGAAACCTTTGTCTAATTTCAAGGCTAAACTTGTTGATGGCCGGTTTATACTTATTTGTCCTTGTGTCAACATTGGTGCTTAACTTAAATAACTCCTCTCCCTGACTGGTATTTATCCCTCTGATGTATTTATAGAGAACAATCGTATCTCCCATCAGACTTCATTTGGTTAGACTAAACAAGCCAAGCTCTTTGAGTCTCCTCTCATCCTCTTATCCTCTCCTCTCATCCTCTTATCCTCTCATCCTCTTATCATCCTGGTAGCCTTTCCCTGCACCTGTTCCAATTTCAATTAAACCTTCTTAAAAGAATTGCACACAATATTCCAGATGAGGACTCAACAGTGTCTTTTATAATGGTACAAACACTTCCTTATCTCTTGCACTTTATATTATTAAATTTCATTCTCTTTCTATTACCCAGTTTTTAAGGTCATCCAGGTCTTCTTGTATGATATTCTGGTCCTCCTCCATATTGGCAATACCTCCCAACTTTGTGTCATCCACAAATTTTATTAGCACACTCCCACTTTTTTTTTGCCAATGTCATTAATAAAAATGTTAAATAAGATAGGTCCAAAGACAGGTCCCTGAGAAATTCCCTCTAGCCTGATAGATCACCGTTCAGCATGACCCACTGTAATCCCCGCCTTTAACCAGTTTATTATCTACCTTTCAACTCTCATATTAAACCCCATCTCCAATTTAACAAATTTCCCATGTGAAAAACAGTGTTGGAATAATTTTTATGGTGGGGGTGCTGCAAGCCATTGAACAAAATTGTAAACCCTTATATGATGGAAACCACTTCAAGCCGGAGATGCTGGTGCACCCCACACAAATGCACGAGGAACTGTATGAAACACCTCACTGAAGTCCAGATAGATTAGATCAACTGATTTTTTAGACAAAGGAAATGCAGTAATTGTCTCACAGAAAGAGATCAGGTTGGTCTTGCACAATCTGCCTTTTGTAAAACTATGTTGTATTTTATCTCAATTACCCTTTACCTTTGTCCTTAACTTAACTTTCTCTTTCAAATTTTGTTCCAAGACTTTGCATACAATTGAGGTTAAACTAGCAGGCCTATAGTTTTCTGGATCACTTCCCCTCTCACCCCATTTCTTAAAAATAGGAACTATAAGAGCAATTTGCCAGTCCTAGGGTACGACCGCCGAGTTTAAAGATTTAGTAAAAATCCTTAATATTGGGCTTGCAATTTCATGTGCCAGTTCCTTTAATATTCTTGCATGGAGATTATCCAGGCCCCCTGATCTGGTGCCATTAAGATGTTTAAGTTTGACTTCCACCTCGGTTGTGTTAATTTCTACTTCCATATCCTCATTCCCATTAGCCACCCTGCCACTATCCCTAAACTCCTCATTACCTTTATTAAAAACTGAGGCAAAGTATTTGTTTAAGTGTTGGGCCATGGCTAGATTATCTTCAATCTCCATCCCATCCACACTGTTTAGCGGTCCCACTTTTTCTTTCCTTGTTTTCTTTCTTTTTAGTGCTAAAGAACCTTTTACTATTGGTTTTAATCTCCTTTGCAAGGTCCAACTCTGTTTAGTTTTTAGCAGTTTTCACTTTTCCCCTACACTTTCTGATCTCCAAGAGGTAGCTGTCCTTGCTTTTTCCATCTTCCATTCCTTGTAGGCTCTCTGCTGTCTCTTAATAATCTGTTTGAAATGTTTGCTCATCCAGTTTGGGATACTTGTTCATTCCCTTTGCTTGGGATGCAGGCTTCAGATAGTTACTGCAACTTTGACTTAAAGTAATTCCAAGGTCCTTCCACATTGAGATCCTTGAATTCTTCAGTCCAGTCCACTTCCCTAACTAATGCTTTAATTATTGAAAGTTTGCCCTTTGAAATCAAGGATCCTAGTTGCACTCCTGTTTTTATTTATCCTTCCATTTAATTTAAACTGAATTAGCTCATGATCCCTTGAACCAAGGTTACCCTACAACCAGTTCTTCTATGAGTTCCTCAATACTCACCAATACCAAATCTAAAATGGCATCACTTCTTTTTGGTTTGGTGAATATTTGGTGAACAAATTTGTCAGCTATCTCATCCAGGAAAATCTAGGCCCTACCATTATTAGTAGCACTTGTCCTCCAATCTATATCTGGGAAATTAAAGTCTCCCATAATCACACAATTCCCAGAAGTATTTTTTTCATTAAAAACATTAAAGAGATCTCTATCCATATCCAAAATTGGATCCTGGGGGTCTGTAGTCTGAGAGAAGACTCTGGTAGCTTTCTTCCCCGAAGTGATTTTAACCCAAACAGATTCTGTTTTATCCATTCCACCACTTCTAATTTCTTTACAGCGTACCTCAGCATCAATATGTAAAGTTACCCCTCCACCTTTTGCTTTTATTTCTATCTTTCCTGAACAGCACATACCTTTCAATACCTGTATTCCAATTATTACTACTATTCCACCATGTTTCTGTTATTCCTAAAATACCTGGTTTCACTTCCTGCACCCATAGTTCTAGTTCCTCCATTTTGTTACCCAGACTCCTTGCATTGGTATACACACATCCTATTTGTTTCTGCTTGTCTTTGTCAGATTCCCCATCCAACTAGGTGCAGTCATTCCACTGCCAGTATTGCCGACCTGACTGTTAGCTTAATTGGTTTTGGCACTATCTTTCCTCTTAGTGTCCGTTTTCCTACCCACTGCTATTCTTTTCTCCATTGCTGTATTCTGTTACTTGATTTTCCTTCCAGTTAGTATTAGAATCAGATGTGGAGATTACATGAGCATCTCCCAACCATCTCCCCCGAACTCCTAATTTAAAGCTCTTTTAATCATTGGTGCCAACCTCCATCCCAGAAGTCTATTTCCCTCCCTACTAAGGTGGAGTCCATCCCATGAGAACAGTCCTCTGTCCATGAATGCCTTCCAATGATCGAACATCCCCAAAGACATCCTTATAGCACCACTGCCCATATCATCTGTTGATCATCATAATCTTGTCTTGTCTTTGTTCTCCTCCTCTGAGGACAGGTAGAATCCCACTGAAGCTCACCTGAGCTCCCATTTCTTTAAGCATATTCTCCAGCCTGACATAGTCTCCCTTGATGTGTTCCAGTGAGAATCTAGCAGTATCATTTATTCCCATGTGAAGGTCAATCAGTGGATTCTTTCCTGCTCCCATTAGGATCCTCTTCAGCCTCAGTTCCACATCCCGTGTCTTAGCTCCCAGCAGACAGCACATTCTTCTGTTTTCTGTATCAGCTGTGGTGACAGTCCTATCCGTTATTCTTAGTTGCGACTCACCAATCACATAGACCTGTTTCTTCCTGGTATTGATGTGATTCTCTGGCCTTCCTGTTGTTGTTGTTTCTAGCTTCTTGTCTTTCTTCTCTCTGGTAATCTTTGGGTCATCCTGTATCCTCCTGGGGTCTGCAAACTCTGGCTATCTCCATTGACTATTAATTCTTCTTCTTCCCTTCTTCTTGCAGCACTAGCTACTCTTCTCTTCTTCCTTGCACTCCACCTTCTGTTACTGCCTTCTGTGCCCCTTCATTTTCCAACTCAACAAACCTGCATCAAATGCATCCGAAGAAGTGGGTATTCACCCACGAAAGCTCATGCTCCAATACATCTGTTAGTCTATAAGATGCCACCGGACTCTTACTCTGGATCTGTAAAAGCAGCAAACATGGCTACCCCTCTGATACTTGCTGAGCTCTGTTTCTCCTTCACTAGCTGGTCTTTTCCTCTGCCTGGTTCTGGTAGTCACTCTACTACTGGCCACTCTCCTCACCCAGGAGTCTACCTTCAAAGTTCTGAAATCCAGCCTGAGTCTGCAAGTCTTGAGTTTCCCCTTCAGCCTCCTCTCACCTTCCCTCCCTTTGAGCACACTAGTTTAATGTGATGCTATCACAAGTTGGGAATCACACCCCTAACTCCAATTGTAGACATAGTGTGAGAATCCTAAGCAGAGGGAGGTGCCTGCGTACAGTCTGGACTTAAACCCCTATCTCCAAGAGAGGGGGGTGGGGCTTAACACATACCCCTCATCTTGGCATCTCCCATCAGCTAACTTGGGTGAGGAGTCATCTAGCATGCTGGATTTTGTTCATCACATTGTAAGGAACCTATCTCTCCTATTGATTTTGTAGGGAGTCTAGGTGTCCAACTGAGGCTTCTTGAATCACAGTAATTATCTAGTCATCTAAAAGTTAGGTGTGGTGACTCTCAGCCATTTTCTTTGTAAATCTAGCCCTCCATATTTTTTTTAAAAAAATTGAAAAACAAGGTTGTTAGCCATTTTTAAACTAGACAAGTTACATTTAAAAATGCTACTGATGTTGGCAACTTCTAGTCTGAGTTTTGAACACATATATGAGTTACTGTGTTCCTTTTACATACAATCAGAAGAAACTAGAGGATAGTTTGACCCCAATATATATCTGGAAATATCCTTTTCTTGTCCAGAGATCACATGGCATAAATTATATGGATCCTTATTGCTGGGGTACACTCATGTTTGCTTACTCTGCACTCCTATCACAATGTACTGGGGATCTTCTTAACCTAGTAAAGCTTCATCTTAAAGAGCCAGAGCTCACTGCCAACAAAAATATTTGTGTTGCTGTGCATTTAAGAAAGCTGAATCAAAATGATAGCAGAAAATTAACTCATGATTATTAAAAAAAAACACTTAATCAACCTTTCATAACACTTATCTTAAAGGAAAGTAAGTAGTATTAACGACCAAACAAAATGCTTGATTTTTTAAGTGTTCTGCACCAGAAAAAAAAATACATCTGATGTGACACAGTTACCATGGAAACTACTCAGTTTTCAGTGCATACTAGAGTGAATAGTTGTGTAAAAGTTGTTGATGCATGAGACCTTACTCTGACAGCCTTACATTGCACATTCATATATAATTGTTTTATTTCTTTCTTAAATGGAAAATTCCAAGACAGCGCTGACTCAGAACACTCAGTTTTCATGTAACTCCATCTTCTTTTCTGAGCGGTGGTAGAATTTTCAATAGCACTGTAAAAAGAACAGCCACACAGAAAACCAACAAGAAAGTCAAGCTTTCATTTCACTATATTTTTAGAGTTCATACCAAGAGTTGCTCTAGATGTTTGTCTGTCCAGGAAAACCTGAGCTGTGAAATGGATCATTCACTCCTGGCTCACTGCTGCTTGCTGACTTGCATGTTACTCAGGCACACTTTTGCTCTGTGTTTTCCACTTTGAGTGTACATAATAATCTATCTGTTCTTGAAAACTACAGGTGCAAAGATAACTGCAAATAACTGGGAAAATACCAGTAGTCTGCCCAAATTTGCATTTAGCATACAGACCCTAGGATATCGCAGCTAGTCAGTGTAAAGGGTTTCCTCTAGAGTGTTTTGTGCTAGCTAACGAGTAATTTGAATGAGTAAGAAATATTTGACCCTAGACATTACAGGCACCATGATCTTTAAAACTGTTAGAAGCCAGTACCTTCAACACCAAATTAAAGCCCCTACCATGTGATCTAAAATAGCTACTCCACTAGCTGTGAATAAATAAGAGGCTCATCCTCTAAATGAAAGAAGCAACATCAGGACTAGTGCCAGGTGATTGTGAAAACCAGAAGGAAGCAAGGGAGTCTCAAAAGATGCCAACGAAGTTGCAGAAATTCAGCCTGTAGGAAGGTAAGACACGAATTAGTTCTGTACAAGTTAACCTTTTGTTTTGGAAGGGACACCAGCCTCCAAAGATACAGTAAGTGGGCCTAAGGGAGAAGTTTCAAAATAGGTGGTGAAATCCTGTTTTTATTGATGTCGATGACAAAACTCTCATTGACTTCAATGAGGTCAGGATTTGACTCAGGAACCATATCTCCCACCATCCTGATAATTAAAGCTGAGAAGGCCAAACCAAAAAAAGGTCATTTTCGGTTGATCAAAACTTTTCATTTTAAACAAATCATTTTCATAGAATCATAGAATCATAGAATTCAAGATCAGAAGGGACCATTATGATCATCTAGTCTGACCTCCTGCAAGATGCAGGCCACATAAGCCGATCCACCCACTCCTGAGCTAATTCTCTCCCTTGACTCTGCTGTTGAATGCTCCAAATCATGATTTAAAGACTTCAAGTAGCAGATAATCCACCAGCAAGTGACCCCTGCCCCATGCTTCGGAGGAAGGCGAAAAACCTCCAGGTCACTTTCAAATGTTTTTCACCCTTTTCAATTTGTTTTGCTTTTTTCTTTACTATTTAAAAGTTCAATTTCTAAATTAAATGCCATTTTGAAACAAAAAGTTGAAATGTTTCATTTCAAAACCTTTCAAGTTTCTCTTTAAAAAAAATTAATTTTTCTTCCAGCCAACACTATTTGCTGAATTCAACTTGAATTGGCTAATAGTCTTGGTGAGCCAAAAAAAACATATTTTCCAGCAAATTTACAGTCAGATGAATTTTTTTTGCCCATCTCTACTGATAATACGTGGTCTCATGCCTTCAATTGTTGGTAGTTTTAAAGAATTGACAAGCTCCTCAGAATGTTCTCGTATAAATATTTGCTCTTCTTCCTTGCATCATTGTGGGTGGATGTGTGAGAAGGATCGTAGGCCTGGTCTACACTACGTGTTTAAACCGAATTTAGCAGCATTAAACCGATTTAACCCTGCACTCGTCCACACAGCGAGGCCCTTAATATCGATATAAAGGGCTCTTTAAACCGGTTTCTGTACTCCTCCCCAACGAGAGGAGTAGCGCTGAAATCGGTATTGCCAGGTCGGATTAGGGTTAGTGTGGACGCAAATCGATGGTATTGGCCTCCGGGCGGTATCCCATAGTGCACCATTGTGACCGCTCTGGAAAGCAATCTGAACTCGGATGCACTGGCCAGGTTGACAGGAAAAGCCCCACAAACTTTTGAATTGCATTTCCTGTTTGCCCAGCATGGAGCTCTGATCAGCACAGGTGGCAATGCAGTCCCAAATCCAAAAAGAGCTCCAGCATGGACCATACGGGAGATACTGGATCTGATTGCTGTATGAGGAGACAAATCTGTTCTATCAGAGCTCCGTTACAGAAGACGAAATGCCAAAGCATTTGAAAAAAATCTCCAGGCTATGATAGAATCCACAGCACAGTGCTGTGTGACAAGTGTAATGGAAAGCCAAAGAATCAAATGGACGCTCATGGAGGGAGGGAAGGGGGACTGAGGACTCCAGCTATCCCACAGTCCCCGCAGTCTCCGAAAAGCATTTGCATTCTTGGCTGAGCTCCCAATGCCTGAAGGGTCAAAAACATTGTCGCCAGTGGTTCAGGGAATATGTCGTCAATTTACCCCGCTCCCCAAAGAAAAGGGAAAAAAATCGTTTCTCACCTCTTTTCAATGTCACCGTATGTCTTCTGGATGCTGCTGGTAGACGGGGTGCTACAGTGCTGAACACCAGCATCCCCTTCCTGATGGCAGATGGTACAATATGACTGCTATCCATTGTCATCATCAGCCCGTGAGTGCTCCTGGCTGGCCTCAGGTGAGGTCGGCCGGGGACGCTTGGGTAAAAATAGGAATGACTCCTGGTCATTCCCGGCAGATGGTACAGAACGGCTGGTAACCGTCCCCATCATAGCAACTGGGGGATGAGCTCCATCAGCCCTCCCCTTTCATGTCTAAAGAAAAGATTCTGTACTGCCTGGACTATCATAGCAGTGGGGGCTGGGCTCCTCTCCCAACCCTACCCTTTAATGTCCTGCCTGGACTATCATAGCAGCTGGAGGCTTCCTCCCCCTCATTTTATCTCACTAAAAGCTCAGTGTTTCTTATTCCTGCATTCTTTATTACTTCATCACAGAAATGGGGGGACACTGCAATGGTAGCCCAGGAGGGTTGGGGGAGGAGGGAAGCAATGGGTGGGGTTGTTGCAGGGGCACCCCCTAGAATGGCATGCAGCTCATCATTTCTGCAGGACCTGACACGGAGCGGCTGTGCTCTCTGGTTCTCTGATACACTGGTTCTCTAGTACACTTGCCCCATATTCTAGGCAGGACTGACTCTATTTTTAAATAAAACAAAGGAGGGAATGACCCGGGGAGTCATTCCCATTTTTGTCTTTGCGCCCCCGGCCAGCCTCAGCGAAGGCCAGCCAGGAGCACCCATGACAGCAGCAGACGGTACAGAACAACTGATGACCATCATCTCATCGCCAATTTACAATGGCACGGCAGACGGTACAGAACGACTGGTAACCATCTCTGCTACCTTGCAAAAGCAAATGAATGCTGCTGTGTAACACTGCAGTACCGCCTCTGTCAGCGGCATCCAGTACACATACGGTGACAGTGACAAAAGGCAAAATGGGATCCATGGTTGCCATGCTATGGAGTCTGCCAGGGCAATCCAGGGAAAAAGGGCGTGAAATGATTGTCTGCCGTTGTTTTCACGGAGGAAGGAATGAGTGACGACATTTACCCAGAATCACCCGCAACACTGTTTTTGCACCATCATGCATTGGGATCTCAACCCAGAATTCCAATGGGCAGGGGAGACTGCAGGAACTATGGAATAGCTATGGGATAGCTACCCACAGTGCAACGCTCCAGAAATCTATGCTAGCCTCGGTACATGGATGCACACCGCCAAATTATTGTGCTTTGTGTGGCCGCGTGCACTCGACTTTATACAATCTGTTTTACAAAAATGGTTTATGTAAAATTGGAATAATCCTGTAGTGTAGACGTACCCAGAGTGACAGATGACAGCTTGCTTTTGCATTCAGGTATGTACACCTCTACCTCGATATAACGCTGTCCTCAGGAGCCAAAAAATCTTACCACATTATAGGTGAAACCGCGTTATATCAAACTTGCTTTGATCCACAGGAGTGTGCAGTCCCGCCCCCCTGGAGCACTGCTTTACTGCGTTATGTCCGAATTCATGTTATATCGGGTCGTGTCATATCGAGGTAGAGGTGTACCTCCCAACAACCCTTAGTATGGTCCTATGCCTACCCTCCAAGGTGAGCAGCAGCACTTGGTACCTCCCAGATAAACAGGGTTGTCTGACTGGAGAGCAGGTCTTACATACACTCCCAGTTGTTGGGCAGACTCCTAGTCAGCTGACCTGCCGGTTTCCCGCCTTTGGACTAAAAGGGCGCCAAAGATAACAGGGGATGGAAAAGAATGGTACCCAACATAGATTCCTTGTTGTTGTTGTTAAAGAAATCTAAGATGGTATAAGAGGAGATAAAGGTAAAAATAAAATTTCCCCCTACATTGCTGGATAAATTCATATAGGTGACTGGCTACCTACAGTTAAGCATCTAAGTTTCTGCTTAGGGGACTTTTAGGGTGGAAGTGTACGTGCAAAGGAATTTGGGGCACTTCCAGGGTCAGACATCTGTTTAGCAGGGGTTTTGACAATCTCAGTGTGCCTTAATTTTTGGATTTAAGTGGCTAAAGTGGGAGCTAAAAACCTCAGTCCTCCTGTTGGTCTGGGATTTGGATTTTTGTTTTTGGGCCCTGCTCTGCAGCATGGGACTGGTTCACTTACTAAAATAATCTAGCCATATCTCACCTAATCTGTTCTATGCCATGGCTGGGGCCTCAGGCATCAGTGGCTGTGACAATCAAGGTTCAGGCACCCCAATGAGGCAACAGGATTTTTAAACCCTAAAAATGAGCTGTTAAATCAACTAATTGCATAATATATTCTACTATAAAAGAATATTGAGAAACGTTTTATGAAAGCTTGTAATGTTCTGAACTTCATGGTCCACACAATTAATAGTTTCAAGTACCTTTTAATGAATAACATTTCAAATATGTCATTACAGTAAAACAGATACAATGCCCCCAAACTAAACTAACATAACTAGCTAAAGATTTGTCATTTTCCTTTAAAATGAAGAATGTAACACAGGCCCTAAACCCTTATATACAATACTTTACAAAATAAATACAGGGTTTGGGAGATTTTCTGCTTTCATGTAGACTCACCCTTGGTATGATATTGACAATTTAATAAAACATTTAGTTCTACCACATACCCATGTTTTTTGTTTTTGTTTTCAAAATTCACACTATTGAGCATATATACAACTTCCACTAAGAAAAAACCTGACAATTACAATAGCTGTTTGGTTCAATGATATAAGACATGTGGCCTCCAGCCTGTAATTCCTCCTATATAGAGTTTTTTTCCAGTCTCAATCCCACTGACTTCTGTACATTTATAGGAAACTGCATTGAGATCCAACCCACAGATTTAGTTTGGGTTAACCTGACAGCTCTGTCTTCCCCTTGGAGGGCTGGGCTGGATCTGACTGGTACTCGACATGGCTGCCAGTTTTGTACCCTTGATAGGACTCACTACTGATTGTGCAGGAGCTTCCAGAGTGTAAGTAAAGGTGCATGTGCACATGAAGGAAAGTCCACTTTCAATGAAGCCTTCCACACCAGCTTCAAAACAGCTACTGAATATTGTTAACAACTTCTTGCACATCCTGCTAGTGTGCGGAAATAGCAACTATTTCTTAGCAGTAACTCACAGCTCTATACGACCATCTTCTCTGAGAATGTTTCCATATCAACTCAGAGCAAGTAGAAACAACAGTGATAGAGCAATAAATGTTTTGGAGGGTTTTTTTTTTTGTTTTTTTGGAGGAGGGGGTGGGCTAAATACTATGCCAAAAAAAAGGAAAGGGGGTTACATTATCCACAATCATTGCCATAAAAACAACAACTGTCTTTGTTGCAAAATTTGGATCAGGATATAACAGATCCAAGGAGTTTTCCATTTTTCCCCATGTGCATACATTGACTTTACATCTAATTAGATAGTAGAGTTTTTTCTGTAAATGAACTTCCATGGAAATGGGTGAAAAAGAAACAGATATAATGAATGAATTCCAATTGGGTAAAATTCAGGATTGTTTAGAAGGATTTCCTGGAACTAAGGGGTGACTTAGATGAGAACTTTAAAGAGAAATTTTAGCAATCCATTCTCTTTGCGTATTCCATAGACAAACTTTAATATGTCTTAAGGCTGGTAAAGTGTAAGATCTTCCAACCAACCCTAACAAGACAGAAAAGTACTAAGCTACACTTCTTAATTGTACTCTACTGCTCACACAATGTTTCCACTGGCAGCAACAGACACTGCATTGTAACAAAGAACTTCTGTTTGCCTCCTGCTGATTAACAAACACGCAACATATTATTCTCCCTTGCAGTATATAACGCAAACTTCAATTAAATCTAAGCAATATTAGAACTATTCAGGGTTGACACATTTGCACAAATTAATTGTTATTGTCAACCTTGAATAATGTTGCATGAGGCATGAGGTAATAATTAAGGCTTTGATTATTATAGAGCATAACCTCACCCCCAGAGCAAGTACCATCCACACCATTTTGAAAATAAGTTTTAGAACCCAGTTCTCCAATGTGGTAGATTAGACCAGCATTTAGCCTGTGAGACAAAATCTGTCAAATCTACATGATTGGCTCTGCTGGGGCAAGAGCCCATGAGGCCTGATACCGTCCTCTTTCTCTTACAACTACACCACTCTCCTCTAAGAATCATGAAATAGAACCTAGGGTTCCTGACTCCTAATTGACCCACTAGACCACATTCCCTCTCACAGCTGGCAGTAGAACCCAGGAGTCCTGATTTGCAGCATTCTGTTGCTGTTTACCTCTACTAGGGTGACCAGACAGCAAATGTGAAAAATCGGGATGGGGGTAGGGGATAATAGGAGCATATATAAGAAAAAGACCCAAAAATCAGGACTGTCCCTACAAAATTGGGACATCTGGTCACCCTAACCTATACTTGTGTAACCTAACAAAATGTGGGTCTTATAGCTTTCTACTTGCTGGCAGCCAGGAAGGCAAACCAGTAGCTGAAGTGGTAGCTGTGACAGGTTGGATCACAGATAACCCCTTGGGAACTGCCAACTGAAGTGTTGAGACTACTTCTGCCCCTGCTTTCTTGCCAGCTTGGACTCCAGAAGCCTGCCTGGTTGTGCCTGACACGCTTGCTGGCCACATACACAGACCCAGGTCAGAACTATGTCCCACAAACTGCAAGCTTAACTGAAAGCAGCTTAAAAAGTGTTACTGTCTCTAACACTCAGATGCCCAACTCCCAATGGTGTCCAAACCCCCCCAATAAATCCATTTTACCCTGTATAAAGCTTATGCAGGGTAAACTCATAAATTGTTCACCCTCTATAACACTGATAAAGAAGTATGCACAGCTGTTTGCCCCCCTCCCCACCAAGTATTAATACATACTCTGGGTTAATTAATAAGTAAAAAGTGATTTTGTTAAATACAAAAAGTAGGATTTAAGTGATTCCAAGTAGTAACAGACAGAACAAATTGAATTACCAAGCAAAATAAAATAAATCACGCAAGCCTATGCCTAATACAATAAGAAAACTGAATACACATAAAACCTCACCCTCAGAGGTGTTCCAGTAAGCTTCCTTTTACAGACTAATCTCCTTCTAGTCTGGGTCCAAGAATCACTCACACCCCCAGTGGCTACTGTCCTTTTGTTCCAGTTTCTTTCAGGTATCCTTTGGGGTGGAGAGGCTATCTCTTGAGCCAGCTGAAGACAAAATGGAGGGGTCTCCCAGGCATTTAAATAGACTTCCTCATGTGGATGGAGACCCCTCCCTCCCCCTTTGTAGAATCCCAGCTACAAGATGGAGTTTTCGAGTCATATGGGCAAGTCACATGTCCATGCATGACTGAGAACTTACAGGTAGAACCCATGGTTCCCATGCTACCTTGAATATCTTCAAGTAAACTTCTTATGTGGATTGGAGCCTTCCAAGATCCATTGTCCGTTAAGTGTTTCTTGATTGGGCACTTAACTTGCACATTCTTTTCTCAAGGAGCTGACCAAATGCTTTACTAAGGCTACTTAGAAATCATGCAAGTACGCAGCCAATATTCATAACTTCGAACACAAAAATGATACATGCATACAAATAGGAGGAATAGATTCAATAGATCATAACCTTTACAGAGATATGTTTCATGGCATATGTAGCATAAAACATATCCCAGTTATGTCATATATGCATTCATAAGCATATTTCCATAAAGCCTTATGGGGTGCAATGTCACAGTAGCATTCTAGATTATGGCTTAGAAAGTTCACACTCTAGAATTCCAGTTTTCTTTTTAAACAAATCAGTTTGTTATTCACACAATGAGAAAATATCCTTTGAATATAAAGTTTTGTAGTGAAAACCATGATAATCTCTTAATTATTGCCTGCCAGACAAGAAAATATAAGTGTTCCACATTTTGATCTTTTGTGCCATATGTTGGCAGGTTTGAAGGGTCAGAGGTCTGACAGCAAATTTTACAAAAATGGCAGCCATCTTCCCTTAGGGCAGCCTGTAGCTTAATGCTGTTGGGAAAAAATGGGTAACAGTGGTCATTTCACTCTGCCTCTAAATTCCTCATTCCCTCCCCCCCCGCCCCACCTTTTATTTAATTTTTTTTTGCTTCTTCATAAATTTATAGAAAAACAAACATGTAAAGTTGTATACCTGTTCTGGTAAGCTTTCACAATCATTATGTGGATGTAAGATGTATGGCATCCAAGTTATTTTGAATTTTTGATGTCTTTTCAGTAGTAACATACTGTATGCTTTCTCTTTTGCATTTTACACAGGAATGTGTGTGTATTTGAAAATCTTCAATACATGGATTATGATGGCACCATTGATTTGGCTTTTTGTCAGTCTCAGCAGAGAGGCCAAGGGCTGAATTGCCCTGCCTCTAGCCCTTGGTTCTTCCAGGTCAAGAATAAGACACATTATTAATACACTGAAGGGGAAAAAAAAGACTCTCCTGTGTCTCTACTTTCAGTTCCAATTCTGTAACTAAACAGAGCACTTTGGTCTTCAGGATTATCTGTGTAAACCCTTTATTACAACTAAATTCAGTACAAATTAGAACTATATATACACACACATTTCCTACTTGGTTCTTATGGATCATTGTGATACCTTTGCTCATGCTGTGTAGTTCCTTATTAACTCCCTTTATTTCACTGATATTACGTGCAAAAGTACTACTTAGTATAAGTAAGGATGGCAGAATCTGGCCCACAGTTTATAATCCAATATATTTTTATTTTAAGTGAAATGGAAGCATTTTCTTATCATAAAAGTTAACTTTTTGAAAGTGTTGTTATTGTGAAAATAAAGTAAAAAATACAACGTTTCAGTAAGGATCCATTTCAGAATTAAATGAATAGGAATTGTGTTTCTGACAGTTTGGTGAGCCTGAGGCTTATCCCAGGTGCTAGCAATATATATTCACAGCCAAACTAAGGCAAAGGTTCAAGAAAACACTTCTCTGGCTTTAAAAATCTGACATGACATCCATCCAGTTATTGTGTCTAATTAATTATTTACAGCAGTATTTCACAGGAACAGTTATAAGCCAAGATTATTCTAATGAATTTTCACTTCTTAATTAACACATTTTTTTAGCTACCAAGTAGCTGCATAGTGGTGAACTAAATCTTTTCCATACCTTCATCCATACATTGACAATGATAATCAAAAGGATGGAATGCAAGCCATATGAGCAAAAGCTGAAGGGACTGAGTATGTTTAGTTTGGAAAAGAAGAGATTAAGGGGGGACATGATAGCGGTCTGCTTGAAAGGCTGCCATAAAAAAGATGGAGAAAAGTTATTATCTTTTGCCACAGAGGGCAAGACAATATGCAATGGGCTCAAACTATAGCATAACAGATTTAGATTAAATCTCAGGAAACACTCCCTAACTGTAATAACAGTAGGACAATGGTACAGACTCCCTAGGGAGATCATAGAAGCTCCTTCACTTGAGATTTTCAAAAGGAAGTTGGGTCACCACCTGTCTTGAATGGTTTAGACACAACAAATCCTGTATCTTGATGACTTAAACTAGATGACCCTTGTGGTCCCTTCTAACTCTATGGTTCTATGATTCTATGATTTCTGGAGTATTTTTGCATTATCTCAGTCTCATACTAAAATAGCCACTCTACCTAAATTATTCAGCAAAAGTGTCTATTTAGGAGACAGTCATATTTATTCATAGTTCAGAACTCTTCAATTTTAGTCCAGCAAGAATTCAGGCCATGCTAAAACTGTCAGGCTTTCAACACCTATAGTTTTATTATTGTTGGGAATCCCATTCTTTTAATGTGTTTGCTGCAGAATCAACTGTTTGCAAGCAGGCCAGTAGATGGTTCATTTTAATTTTTCTACTGTATAGGAAAGGAGATTGGTTTTACTGATAGATACTTAAGCCTGGTCTACACTAGGCATTTAAATCGGTTTTAGGAGCGTAAAACCGATTTAACGCCACAACCGTCCACACTAGGAGGCACCTTATATCGATTTTAATGGCTCTTTAAATCTGTTTCTGTACTCCTGCCCGACGAGAGGAGTAGCGCTAATATCGGTATTAACATATCGGAATAGGGTTAGTGTGGCTGCAATCGACGGTATTGGCCTCCGGGAGCTATCCCACAGTGCACCACTGACCGCTCTGGACAGCATTCTCAACTCGGATGCACTGGCCAGGTAGACAGGAAAAGCCCCGCGAACTTTTGAAATTCATTTCCTGCTTCGACAGTGTGGAGAGCTCATCATCACAGGTGACCACGCACAGCTCATCAGCACAGTTAACAATGCTGTCTCCTGAGAATCGAAAAAGAGCCCCAGCATGGACCGCTCAGGAGGTAATGGATCTGATCGCTATATGGGGAGATGATTCAGTGCTAACAGAACTGCGTTCCAAAAGACGAAATGAAAAAGTATTTGAAAGAATTTCTAAGGCTATGACGGATAAAGGCCACAGCAGGGACTCCGTGCAGTGCAGAGTGAAAGTTAAGGAGCTCAGACAAGCCTACCAGAAAACCAAAGAAGCAAACGGAAGGTCCGGGGCAGGTCGAAAAACATGCCGCTTCTATGCTGAGCTGCACGCAATTTTAGGGGGCTGCGCCACAAGTACCCCACCCCTGACCGTGGATTCCGAGGTGGGGGTTGTAATCTCTGCCATGTCTGAGGATTATGCAGACGGGGAAGATGAAGAGGAAGAAGAAGAGGAAGACCTCGCAGAGAGCACACAGCACTCCGTGAACCCCAGCAGCCAGGAGCTTTTTATCACCCTGACGGAATTACCCTGCTCCCAGCCCTCACAAGCAACTATTCCAGAGAATGACGCCCTGGAAGGGAGCTCTGGTGAGTGTACCTTTGCAAATAGCAAACAGTGTTTTTTAAGCAAGCCTTTTTTAATGATTGATTTGCCCAGAGGACTTGGGATGCATTCGCAGACAGTATAGTTACTTAGAAAAGTTTGTTAACATGTCCGGGGATTGAGAGGAAATCCTCCAGGGACATCTCGATGAAGCGCTCCTGTAGGTACTCCAGAAGCCTTTGCAGAAGGTTTCTGGGCAAGGCATCCTTGTTCCACCCACCATGGTAGGACACTTTACCATGCCATGCATGTAGCAAGTAATCAGGTATCATTGCGTGGCAAAGCATCGCAGCGTATGGTCCCGGGGACTGCTGGCATTCAAGAAGCATCCGCTCTTTATCTTGTTCTGTTATCCTCAGCAAAGTGATATCGTTCAGGATAACCTGGTTAAAAATCAGGAATTTAATTAATGGGGTGGCCATTTTTCTAATGGTTTCGTGGAATGCAGCATCTTAAAAAAACACTTTCCTGCACGTAGAGAAGCGGGGAGGAGGAGTGAAATGCCGATGATCTTTTCTGTTTGGTCACCGGTGGGTGGGGAGGGGAAGGTTGTTGATTAGCAGGAGCTAGCGTGGTATTAGCCATGCGTTGGGGGGGAGGGTAAATCACTGAGACAGTGGCTTACCATGGCCGCATGCAAGCTGAATTCTGATGCCTGGACCTGATGTGTCTGTGAGATCTGTAAACCCAGAGCTGCAAGCGGTCACTATTAAGATGAAAAATGCGACCTTGTAGGGAAATCACATGTGCTAGGTGAATAGTGATGTTCACTGTGAAACAGTATAACCATTGTTCTGTAAAATGTATCTTTCTAAATATTTATCTCCCTCATGCAGCTGCAAATTTTTCAAGCGTCCCTCCTCCATCCCAAAGGCTAGCACAGATAAGGCGGAGGAAAAAGAAGACGCGAGATGAGATGTTCTCGGATATTATGGAAGTTACACGCAATGAAAGAGCTCATCTGAATGAGTGGAAGGACGTGGTTTCAAATTACAGGAAAGAGGCCAGTGAACGTGAGGACAGGAGGGACAACCGAGATGAGAGGTGGCGGCAGGAAGACCGGCAGGAAAATCAGCGGTGGCGGCAGGAAGATCAGCGGTGGCGGGATGCAACTCTGGGGCTGCTGCATGATCAAACTGACATGCTCCGGCGTCTTGTGGAGCTTCAGGAACGGCAGCAGGATCACAGAGTGCCACTGCAGCCCCTGTATAACCACCCTCCCCCCTCACCATGTTCCTTAGCCTCCTCACCCAGACGTGTAAGAACAGAAGGATGCTGTTACTCTGAATTTTTTTTTAATGGCCTTCTCCATCCCTCCTTTCCTCCTCCCAAAGCACACCCTTACTTCTCTCACTCTTTTTATAATGAATCAATAAAGAATTCATGCTTTTTAAATATAAGTGACTTTATTTGCATAAGTAAGCTGTACTCGAAGGGGGAGGGGGAGTTGCTTACAGGGACTGAGTCAATCAAGGGGGTTGGGTGTTCATCAACAAACACAGCAGTCACACTGTACCCTGGCCATTGATGAAGCTCGTTTTCAAAGCTTCTCTGATGCGCACCGCTTCCTGGTGTGCTCTTCTAATCTCCCTGGTGTCTGGCTGCGCGTAATCAGCGGCCAGGTGATTTGCCTCAGCCTCCCACCCCGCCATAAAGGTCTCCCCCTTACTCTCACAGAGATTATGGAGAATACAGCAAGCAGCAATAACATAGGGGACATTGGTTTGGCTGAGGTCTGAGCGAGTCAGTAATGTGCGCCAGCGCGCCTTTAAACGGCCAAATGCACATTCCACCACCATTCTGCACTTGCTCAGCCTGTAATTGAACAGATCCTGACCACTGTCCAGGCTGCCTGTGTATGGCTTCATGAGCCATGGCATCAAGGGTAGGCTGGGTCCCCAGGATAACGACAGGCATTTCAACATCCCCAACTGTTATTTTCTGGTCTGGGAAGTAAGTCCCTTGCTGCAGCCGTTTAAACAGAGTAGTGCTTCTGAATACGCGGCGTCATGAACCCTCCTGGCCATCCCGCGTGGATGTTTGTGAAACGTCCCTTGTGATCCACCAGTGCTTGCAGCACCATTGAAAAGTACCCCTTCCGGTTTACGTACTGGGTGCCCTGGTGCTGCGGTGCCAAGATAGGGATATGGGTTCCATCTATCGCCCCCCCACAGTTAGGGAATCCCATTGCAGCAAAGCCATCCACTATGGCCTGCACGTTTCCCAGAGTCACAACCTTTCGTAGCAGCAGCTTAGTGATTGCTTTGGCTACTTGCATCACAGCAGCCCCCACAGTAGATTTTCCAACTCCAAATTGATTCCCGACTGACCGGTAGCTGTCTGGCGTTGCAAGCTTCCACAGGGCTATCGCCACTCGCTTCTCTACTGTGAGGGCTGCTCTCATCTTGGTATTATGGCGTTTCAGGGCAGGGGCAAGCAAGTCACAAAGTTCCATGAAAGTGCCCTTACGCATGCGAAAGTTTCGCAGCCACTGGGAATCGTCCCACACCTGCAACACAATGCGGTCCCACCAGTCAGTGCTTGTTTCCTGGGCCCAAAATCGGCGTTCAATGGATAGAATCTGCCCCATTACCATCAGGATCTCCAAAGCGCAGGGGCCCGCGGTTTGAGAGAATTCTGTGTCTACATCCTCATCACTGTCATCGCCACGCTGCCGTATCCGCCTCCTCCTTGCCTCGGTTTGAAGGTCCTGGTTCACCATATACTGCACGAGAGTGCGCGAGGTGTTTAAAACATCCACGATTGCGGTATGGAGCTGAGCAGGGTCCATGCTTGCTGTGCTATGGCGTCTGCACGGTTCACCAAGCAAAGCAAAAAAGGCGCGAAACGGTTGTCTGCCGCTGTCAGGGAGGGAGGGAGGGAGGGGTGAGGCTGTACCCAGAACCACCCGCGACAATGATTTTTGCCCCATCAGGCACTGGGATCTCAACCCGGAAATGCCAAGGGGCGGGGGAGGCTGCGGGAACTATGGGATAGCTACGGGATAGCTACCCACAGTGCAACGCTCCAGAAATCGACGCTAGCCTCGGACCATGGACGCACACCACCGATTTAATGTGTTTAGTGTGGCCGCGCGCACTCGATTTTATAAAATCTGTTTTACAAAACCGGTTTATGCAAATTCGGAATAGTCCTGTAGTGTAGACGTACCCTTAGTGTCTGGTTCTTAATTATACCAAGGCCCATTTACACCAATCTAGCAGCGTATGCCCATTGCAAGGCCTCTTTACAGTTTTGTAAACTGTATGAAAGGATCTTTGCAAAACTAAGACTTTAAGCCTCTATAGTACTGGACGATGAGATTTTTCATATCTAGTGCATTCCTAAAGGCTGATCTACTCTATTCCAACAACCACAGGTCATACCAACATTCTAGAGGAGTTGAAAGATCACTCTTATGCTAAACGAAATAAAAAAGTGACACTTCATAATATTCATTTAGTAAACTGCTGCATGTTCTCTTTAATGTTTAGAGACAATATATCTAGCAACTTTACTCCCCACGGGCTCCCAAGTTGATTCACATATATGGTTCCCCCTCCGTTAAGATACAGCCAGTACAGGAAAGGAAACACTCCAGTGACACTACATTAGCAATACAATGTAATGCTTTAAGAGAGTAGTAAAGAATAACTTGAACCTACTGGAGGTATTTTAGGTAAACAAAATTTAATTTTTAAAATTTATATAATGTAGCTTGGATTTTGGCAGCGGTATTGAGATTATCACCTCTACTCCTGAGACAGGAATATGGGATTTTCAAATGCCAAAATCATTAAGGAGAACTTTGAAGGGAGTCAACTCACCTCTGGCACCTCTTTGTGACCAGGCCTGGCATAGTAGCTCTCTCCATGAGCATCTCTTGCCAATAGCTGTTTCACCTCTGCCGTGGCTCACCTTTTCCTGTGACTTGACCCTCTGGCTAGGTCACTTTAAAGTCTCTCCCTTTCCAGGGTAGTCCATGAACAAAACACAAGGGGAATTAATGCAAATAAACTGAATTAGTAAGAGATAGAGGACAATGATTCTCAGATGCATCAGGATCTGGCCCTCCTTTCCCTCAGGGAGGGGCCTTTAGATAGTGATTGTCTGGGAAGCTCCTGCCTTCAGTCAACCCTTTCTTCAGGGTCTGAAGGTCTTTTCTCTTCCCTGGTCTGCCAACAAGTAATTTGGTCTGCTCTGCCTTTTGAACTCCTCCAGCCTGTGCATACCTTGAAGCTGTGGCGGGGCAGAGTTGTCTGAGCCCAGAGCAGCACCTTAATTAACCCCTTGTTGTCCAGCATGGTGTTTATATACCCCATCACAAAATGCTATTTCACATTTCATCTGAAAGACAACATAGTGGTCATTAGTACAATTAGCTCTTCAGCATCAATATTAATTGGTCAATATTAATTCTGGGAGAGGCATTAACTATTGAATCACCAACATTAATTTCGGAAGCACTTCTGTTGTTTTCCTTCCAGGTCCTGATATGGCCTCATAACATTCTGGTGTTATAGTAAGAGACATTCTTGGTGCCAGTTATGCAGGGTGATAGACTACAATTAGCTGTTTAAAAAAAAGGATACTAACAAAATGCATCTGTGATGGAATTTGGAATTTTAGCCATTGCTCATGAACAAAAAGCTATATTGCACCAGCTTCTAAAAACCAGGCATGCAAGTTCCAAATAATTGCTTTATGATCTTGTTTAACTCTCAGGATTCAGCTGGAAGTTGACATGTAATAGCGGGCTTTCTTTTGGAAGAACTTGAACTGGCTACTAAGCTTCTAGGAAAGGAGATGTGCAATCCTGGGACCCTGAGCATTACCCAGTAGGTGTTTTGGTCCATTACTAAATGGAAATGGTAGAATTATCAATAATAATGCTGAAAAGACAAAAGAATTCAATAAATATTTCTGTTCTGTATTTGGGGAAAAACAAATGAGAGAGTTCACTAGTATCTTTAGGAGATGTTAAAGAGAAGCTACTAAAGTTAGACATTTTAAAATCAGCAGGTCCAGATAACTCCCATTCAAAAGTTTTTAAAATAACTGGCTGAGGAGCTCTCTGGACCATTAATGTTGATTTTCCATATGTTTTGGAGCACTGGGGATGTTTCAGAAGACTGGAAGAAAGCTAACGTTGTACTCATTTTTAAAAGGATAAATGGGATGACTCGGGTTATTACAGGCTGTCAGTCTGACATTGATCCTGGGCAAAATAATGAGAGGCTGATAGGAGACTCAATTAATAAAAAATTAAAGGAGGATAATGTAATTAATGCTTATGGAAAATAGATCCTGTCAAACTAACATATTTTTAATGCAATTACAAGTTTAGTTGACATAATATACTTAGACTTCTGTAGAGCGTTTGACTCAGTACTGCACAACATTTTGATTAAAAAGCTAGAATGATGTAAAATTAACATCGCACTCATTAAATTGATTAAAAACTGGCTAGCTGATAGGTCTCAAAATGTAACTATACATGGGGAGTCATCACAGAGCTGGTGTGGTTTCAGTGGAGTTCTCCAGGAATCAGTTCTTGGCCCTATGTTATTGAACATTTTTATCAATGACCTGGAAGAAAATATAAAATCATCACTGATAAAGTTTGCAGATGACACAAAAATTGTGGGGGAGTGGTAAATAATGAAGAGGACAGGTCACTGATTCAGAGTGAACTGGATTGCTTGTTAAACTGGGTATTGTCATGAATCAAGGCCTGCAGCAGAGCTTCTGTCCAGGCAGCCTCATCAGTACAGCTGGCCTGGAGCAGTCTGCCTGATTAGCCATGTCACATGATTGGCTGCAGGGGCCAGCAGGCTGGCTCTTAAGCCAGCAGCAGCTTGCTGGCTTCTTAATGCTCATGCCTACCACAGTGCCTCCTCTTGTGTTACCTTGTTCCTGCTGCTTCTGTCTTGCACCCAGCATTGCTTCTCTCCTGTCTCTGCCTTGAATCCCTCCTTGCCTTCTATCCTGCTTGCTCCAGTTCCTGCTCTCCAGTTTGATCTGTGGCTTTGGGTCCTAACTACTGACTCCATCTCTGACCCTAGTTGTTGGGTCCTGATGCCCACTCCAACTACTTGGCTACACTGCCCTCATTCTGATCAGCTAACAGACACAAACAAACAATATGCGTTTTAGTAAGGTTAAATGTATACATCTGGGAATAAAGAATGTAGACCATACTTACAGAAAGGGGTTTCTATTATGGGAAGCAGCAAATCTGGAAAAGATTTGGGGGTCATGGTGGATAATCAGCTGAACTTGAGCTCCCAGGCTAACGCTATGGCCAAAAGAGTGAATGTGATCCTAGGAAGCATAAACAGCAGGATCTCAAGTAGTAGGGGAGATTATTTTATTTCTGTATTTGGCACTGTATTTGGCACTGTATTTGCCCACAATTCAAGAAGGATGTTGATAAATTGGAGAGAGTTTGTAGAACACCCAGAAGAATGATTAAAGGATTAGAAAATATGCCGTATAGTGATAGACTCAATCTGTTTATCTTAACAAAGAGAAGACTTACCTACAGTCTATAAGTACCTACATGGGGAAAATACGTAATAATGGCTGTAGCATAGGAAGGTATAATATGATCCAATGGCCGGAAGTTGAAACTAGACAAATTCAGGCTAGAAATAAGGTCTAAATTTTTAATGGTGAGAGTAATTAACTATTCGAACAATTAACCAAGGGTTATGGTGGATTCTCCATCACTGAACATTTTAAAATTAAGATTGGATGTTTTTCTAAGAGCTATGTTCTAGGAATTATTTAGGGAAAGTTCTGTGGCCTGTATTATACAGGAGGTCAGACTAGACTATCAAAATGATCTCTTCTGGCCTTGGAATCTATGAACCTTCTTCCCCATTTTTCCACACTTAGGTGAACCTTCCTAAGCAAACATATCCAAAGCAAACAAAAAAAAACTGTGGTACTAACATGCTGCTTGCTGCCATCATATAGTTTACTTTGCTTGTGTGTTGTATTCCTTCCCCCATCCTGAGTCTTTCTTGTCTATTTAGACCAAGGGTCTCAAACTCCCAGCCCACAGGCCCCAGCCTCCCCAATGTGGCCCATGGGGCTTCAGCAGTTTTGGGACCGGGTCTCTCCCTTGGCCCCTCCTGCCAACCCCAGGCGCTCCCCCCTCAGGGGCCCCAGCAGTGCAGAGGAGCTGAGCAGCATCTGCCTGCTCTCTCCAGTGGCTGCCAGCCCCTCCCTGCGGCCCAGGGTGGGGCTGTGCTTCCCTGTGCTGCCCCCACCCCGAGTGCCCCTGCGGCCAGTGGAACACTGCAGGGGTGGTACCTGGGGGCAGAAGCACGCGGAAGCTCCCCGGTCCAGCTTGCCCCGCCTTGGAACCCCAGGTAAGCACTGCACCCCCACCTCCTCCCCACATATCGCCTCCCACCCCCAAACTCCCTCTCAGAGCCTGCATCCCCTCCCCACACCTCCAGCCCCCAAACTCCCTCCCAGAGCCTGCACCCATCCCCACACACCCCAACCCCCAAACTCTATCCCAGAGCCTGCACCCCAGACCCCGTCCCCCACCTAAAGTCCCTCCCAGAGCCCAGCCTCTCACCCCTTCTACACCCAAACTCCCTCCCAGAGCCTTAGGCAGGTGGGGGGCAGAGTTTTGAGGGGGCGGGTTCTGGGCTGCATGAGTGACATTGGCCCACTGGGGGATTTGAGGACTGGCACGGGCCCTAAGGTAAATTGAGTTTGAGACCACTGATTTAGATTGTAAGCTCTTTGAGGCAAGGACTATCTGCTCTTTTCTATCTGTATAGTACGTCACTCAATGGGACCCTATTCTTGGTTGGCCCTTAGACACTACCACAATAAAAATTTGTAAGCAGGGTCTGAATGAGCTCTCTGCTGGCATCTAGTGATGCACTAGGAGGACAATACTTCAGGAGCAGACTGTGTTTGCACAGACATGCCTACTCAGCCTATATGTGAAGTGTGATGGAGCTGCTTTGTCAAAATGATCAATTTTGGCTGGTTTGGGTTACAAATCATGTGAATATTTGAATGCAGGGACGATTAAATGTTTTATCCTTTTTGTATTAGTAAAGGGCAGCAGAACTGTGCCAAGCGTGCCCTGATTGAGGGAGTCACCTCAAAATGAACCTCATTTGCTAAGCAGGGGATAGGAATGTCAAATCCCAATGAAGAGGAGAGTGGGTGGGAGGCAAGTGTTTCTACCAGGTGTGTGATTAAAGAGTCCTAAATACTATTTGACCTGCCCCTGTCCAGAGTTTAATGACAGAGCGGATTAAACTCAATTAAGAGTCCTTGTTTTCAGTTGATTCCTAGAGCTGTCCTCACTGCTGAGCAAGTCTAGGGGCTTAGCCTGAGACCTTGTGTGGGAACAGTGAAAGGCAACACAGAGATTGCACTAGCAGTGAGGTTCCCTACTACCTGCTGAAATCACGGAGAGCTGGTTTAAGGGGCAGAACCTCAGCATGTGATACTGTGGAAGTGGCCAGCAGCAGAGCAATGGTGGGCGGCAGTAGAAAGACACCAGCAGCTATGAACCACTTGCAGAGGTGGCAGCAGCAGAGGCATTGCCTCAGCACCCCACCCGAGGATGGGAAGTGATCCCCCGCCACTGTGAACGCACCTCTGAATTCTGGGTCTTCACTAAGCAAGGACTGCCAACCATGAGTGGGGTGCTGTGGAGGGGAAGCGGGGTGATGAGTTAAGGGATATTTGTTTGTGGCACCTTCACACTGCAAGGTGAGAAACAAAGGCAAAGAACAGTGCCCGGTGCATTGTGATCACATGCCTTTGAATTATGGTTGTGGTGTATTCCCAAATTATTGTTGGATCCCCTTTCCCTTTTAATTAAAATTTTACTGTGTTGTATGCAGACTCAGTGCTTGTCAGAGGGGCGGGAACCCAGGGGTGGTTTCTAAAATGTAGACCAATATCAGAAAATATAAATGGTTTTGTTTGTAAATGCTCTTTCCTACATTGTTATATTTCTTTGGAAAACAAAAGTTCTACATCTCAGTTAATTGGGAATAAGAGGAGAGGCACAATGATAAAATATTGCTGATGAGACTAAATCAAACTGCTGCTTAATGTTTGTGTGTAATTAGACTAATATGACTTAACACCTTTTGTTGGGTTTTTGGTTTTGGCTTTTCCCCAGTTCTTAACTTTTGCAAAGACTATTTCACTAGAAGAATCTACACACCATGAAATACTTTCCAAAAGGGCTTGACTACACTAAGAGAAAAAAAGTTCTTAAGAAATTTTGCTACAGGGCTAATGCATTCTCCAATGGGTGCTGATTTTGAGACTTCATGAAAACAGTCACTTAAATGAAGAAAGCAACTTCCTTTCAAATTGCACATTTATCCATAGGCAAAATAATTTATCTCAACAAAGAATTGTTCCTGAAATCTTGGAGTCCTTCCCATTTTAGGTAGCAAGTCTTTTGCTCTTCCATGCCAGGGATATTTCTCTAGGTCTGGATAAAGTACTGAAATTACACATGAAGGCACACAAAGGTAAACATTTAACTCAGCGCTGCGGATATTGAACGACCTTTATCCTACAGTGTTTGAGAGAAGATCTTTCCTTAGTAAAAATGAGAATCAGGCCCTGATTGTTGCCAAGGCCCCTTTACACCACTCCAGTAGTGGAAAGAAGCCTTAAAATGGATAAAGCCCCTTTACATTGACAGAGAAGTGTAAAGGGCCTTAGTCCATGAGAATCAGGCCCACAAACTCTAAAATGGGAAATATTTTAATTACTTACAGCACAATACAGATATATACTTCCAGTTATAACTATGAGAAAAGTTACTATAAATATAATTATTAGGGCTGTGAAAGGACTAAAAAAATTAATTGTGATTAATAGCATGATTTAAAAAAATTTATCGCGATTAATCACACTGTTAAATAATAATAGAATACCATTTATTTACATATTTTTGGACATTTTCTACATTTTCAAATATACTGATTTCAATTACAACAAAGAATAGAAAGTGTACATTGCTCACTTTAAATTTATTTTTATTACAAGTATTTGCACAGTAAAAAAACAAAAGAAATAGTATTTTTCAATTCACCTAATACTGTAGTGCAATCTCTTTATCATGAAAGTTGAACTTACAAATGTAGAATTATGTACAAAAAGAACTGCATTCAAAAACAAAATGATGTAAAACTGCAGAGCCTACAAGTCCTATCAGTCCTACTTCTTGTTCAGCCAGTTGCCCAGACAAACAAGTTTGTTTACATTTGCAGGAGATAATTCTGTCCACTTCTTGTTTACACTGTCACCTGAAAGTGAGAACAGGCATTCTCATGGCACTGTTGTAGCCGGTGTCACAAGATATTTACATGCCAGATGTGCTAAAGATTCATATGTCCTTTCATGCTTCAACCACCATTCCAGGGGACATGCGTCCATGCTGAAGACAGGTTTTGCTGTATAACAATCCAAAGCAGTGCAGACCGACACATGTTCATTTTCATTATCTGAGTCAGATGCCACCAGCAGAAGGTTGATTTTCTTTTTTGGTGGTTTGGGTTCTGTAGTTTCTGCTTTGGAGTGTTGCTCTTTTAAGATTTCTGAAAGCATGCGCCATCCCTCATCCCTCTCAGATTTTGGAAGGCACTTCAGATTCTTAAACCTTGTGTCGAGTGCTGTAGCTACCTTTAGAAATCTCACATTGGTATCTTCTTTGTGTTTTGTCAAACCTGCAGTGAAAGTGTTCTTAACATGACCAACATGTGCTGGGTCATCACCTGAGACTGCTATAACATGAAATACATGGCAGAATGCAGGTAAAACAGAGCAGGGGTCATACAATTCTCCTTCAAGGAGTTCAGTCACAAATTTAATTAACGCATTATATTTTTAACGAGCATCATCAGCATGGAAGCATGTCCTTTGGAATGGTGACCAAAGCATGAAGGGGCATATGCATGTTTAGCATATCTGGCACATAAATACCTTGCAATGACGGCTACAAAAGTGCCATGCGAATGCCTGTTCTCGCTTTCTGGTGACATTGTAAATAAGAAGCGGGCATCATTATTTCCTGTAAATGTAAACAAGCTTATTTGTCTTCGCTGAATAAGAAGTAGGACTGAGTGGATTTGTAGGCTCTGAAGTTTTACATTGTTTTGTTTTTTAGTGCAATTATGTAACAAAAAAAATCTACATTTGTAAATTGCACTTTCACCACAAAGGGATTGAACTACAGTACTTGTATGAAGTGAATTGAAAAATATTTCTTTTCTTTATCATTTTTACAGTGCAAATATTTGTAAACAAAAATATACACTTTGATTTCAATTACCACACATAATACAGTATATATAAATATGTAGAAAAACATCCAAAATATTTAATAAATTTCAATTGGTATTCTATTGTTTAACAGTGCACTTAAAACTGCGATTAATCACAATTATTTTTTGAGTTAATCAACAGCCCTAATAATTATGTGAAATTAACTGTACAATGTTTGCTTTGCCTCACAATAACACAAAGTCTGTTTTTTGTTTTTTG
The DNA here is from genome assembly GCF_016161935.1 of Mauremys reevesii. NCBI lineage: Eukaryota > Metazoa > Chordata > Testudines > Geoemydidae > Mauremys > Mauremys reevesii. Next base: position 121,338,655 of record NC_052624.1, on the reverse strand, counting down.
TTTTTCCTGAACAGAATAAATAAAACCTTAGGTTAAACAAAAGTGCTCCTTTATTCTCTAACCAGATACATTTTCCCCAGCAGATCACCTTCTAAACACCTACATGAGTAACGAATTGAACCTAATAAGTTAATCTTGGGTGCAACCTTTCCTCCCTCATGTTCTCTTTAATGAAAATTTGCAGATGACATGCCTGACTGAACACAGAGATGCAGTAATCTAAATTCTTGCCATTAGGTTTCTATTATAGTGCAATGAATCTCAAGAAACAGTGATCTAGTGCTCTAAATTCACCCCAGTAAGCAATCCTTGTGAATATAATCCCTAATGATTCACTGGAGCCATTTTTCCTTGATTTTCCTGTAGCTCCAGTCCACAATCAGTGAACTATCTTCCCATCTTCCCAAACATGTACCAAGCAAAAGATATCCATTCATCTGAGCAGCTGGATCGTACTATTAGAACCATATTAATGTCTGATATTTGGGGTTCAATTTTATCCCCTTGTGAAATGAGTATTATTTTCCTTAGTTCTAAACCCAAGTATCTAGATTTGGGCTAACAACCACTATTTGTTTATTCTATAAATACTTAAAGAGCTGTAACTAGGGCTGTTGATTAATCACAGTTAACTCACACGATTAAAAAAATTGCAGTTTTAATCACACTGTTAAACAATAGAATACCAATTGAAATTCATTAAATATTTTGAATAATTTTCTACATTTTTAAATATATTGATTTCAATTACAACACAGATCAAAGTGTACAGTGATCACTTTATATTATTATTATTAAAAATATTTGCACTATAAAAATGATAAAAGAAATAGTATTTTCCAATTCACCTCACACAAGTATTGTAGTGCATTCTCTTTGTCATGAAAGTGTAACTTACAAATGTAGATGTCTTGTTACGTTACTCCATTCAAAAACAAAACAATGTAAAACTTTAGCGCATACAAGTCCACCCAGTCCTACTTCTTGTTCAGCCAATCACTATGACAAACAAGTTTGTTTACATTTATGGGAGATAATGCTGCCTGCTTCTTATTTACAATGTCACCTGAAAGTGAGAACAGGCATTCACATGGAACTTTTGCAGCTGGCATTACAAGGGTATTTATGTGCCAGATATACTAAACATTTGTATGCCCCTTCATGCTTCATCCACCTTGCTAGAGGACGTGCTGATGACACTTGTTAAAAAAAATGCATTAATTAAATTTGTGACTGAACTCCTTGGAGGAGAATTGTATGTCTCCTGCTCTGTTTTACCCACATTCTGCCATATATTTCATGCTATAGCCATCTCAGATGATGACCCAGCACATGTTGTTCATTTTAAGAAGACTTTCATTTCAGATTTGACAAAACGCAAAGAAGTTACTAATGTGAAATTTCTAAAGATAGCTACATCACTCAACCCAGGGTTTTCATTATCTGACCAAGATAATGAAAATGAACATGCATTGGACTGCACTTCTTTGGATTGTTATTGAGCAGAATCTGTCATCAGTATGGACACGTTCTCTAGAATCATGTTTGAAGCATGAAGAGACATATAAATCTATAAAGTTTATCCTATCCCTCCATCCCTCACATCCCTTGGGAGACAAAGACAATATATTAATAATATTTATTTGTAAAGATATGAAATGTGTGCATGAAAGTAATAAGTATGGGTTTTTTTTCTTACAAGGGATATGCATTTCTATATGAACTTGACAACAAATATAAATATATCCACCATTATGGAATCTGAAAAAAACTGCAAAAGATATTTTGTCTCATGGAGCCAAAGAGAACAAGACTATTATGAGCTTTCTTGATAAAGGTATTTTTGAAATACAGTGAGTCAAAAAAGACTAGAAAAATGTTCAAAAAATTCATCCACTCATGTTTGTGCTCAGATATCTGAGAGATGTCTTTTCTGGTTAACCTAACATTTTATCAAAAATTATATGTCAGAGCAAGTTGGGACATGAGTGATTTCAAGAGCTTCAGTTTTAGCTAAATTGAGTATGTGGGTTTCATTATTAAAAACTTATTTATCTATTAAAATTAATAAATATACTAATTACCTCTTTTCTGATAACATTCAGAGCAGGTTTTTTCTTTTTCTTCCTCAATGAGTTCTCTCTATTTTTCACTTTTGAAATTTTGCATCCTGCAAATCCTTATGCTTGTGAGGAACTTTATGAACCTCAGTTGTCCCAATAGCTAGGAGGTCTGATTCCCAAATTGTATAGACATACTTATGCTAGCTCTGCTAATGCTAGTGTACTAAATATAGCAGCGCAGATGGCAGATCAAATTAGTTGCCTGAATATAAACCTTACAGCCCCCCTGCATATGTTCTCAAAGAACTATCCCATTCTGCCACAACCACAGCGCTCTTTCTAGGCACTAACTTGAGCAGATTTTACATGTGTATGTCTACCCAAGCCAGGGGCGGCTCTAGGCATTTTGCCGCCCCAAGCATGGCAGGCAGACTGCCTCCGCTGGTCCCGCAGCTTCGGCGAACCTCCCACAGGCAGCCTGCCTGCCGCCCTCACGGCGACCGGCAGAGCGCCCCCACGCAGCTTGCGGCCCCAAGCACACGCTTGGCGTGCTGGGGCCTGGAGCCGCCCCTGGCCCAAGCTGAGAATTACACCTCCCAGCTGCTGTGTAGACATACAGTATGTGTACTGTTTTGTTTTTAATCTGTAGCAGGAAACCAGGCAGGTGTGGGGTCTGGGGAAGATTCTAGGCAGATGCTCTGCAGTAAGGCAGAGAGCAAGAGAGACTCTTTAGGGATAATTGTTTTCCTTATAGTATTACCAATGCCAAGCATTCAGAAATCATGAGTCAAGTCTGAAAAATCATGAGATTGGCTTAAAAAAATAAACATACACAACATTTTAAAATGGGTTATTTTTATTTGTCTTCTAGTTCTGAGATTTTAGAGTGAACTTAGGTCACAATTTCAAAATTTTCTCCCATAGGATCACAGCATCTTCCCCCTACACTCCCCTGCTTTTTTTTCTGAATAAACAATCTTTAACAAGAACTAATATTCAGCTACAAACTACAGATCCAGCTGAGTCACTGGCTAGCTCATTTGTCCAGTCTTCTGATTGAGGAATGTTTTATCCACTTGATTCACTTGCATTATAAAATCCAGTGGTATAGACTCCTGCTGAGCAGGTCTTCTCAACAGAACTATCTCCCATCAACGAGTTTGTGGTATGAGAACCATTACTGTGAGGGACACATGGCAATTCATCCTGGTTTGAAACCAGGTGAAAATGCTGCCTACTTCTGCACTGAGTACTTTAGTCAGTTTCAATGATATAGGATCCCACTGTAACAAGTACTGGTGTTCACCTCTTTTTTTTTAACTCTCCTCATCCAGTTTTATCAAGCTTTGGTAAAGCTGCATTTCAGTAGTTCAAGAAGAAAGTTGCAGCATTAGCCTCACATCCTTCACACAGCCCACTTCAGTGAATATTTACCACTTAGGCTTGCAGCATTGTTCTGACTGGTTGCCACTATAAGCAGCTGAGATGAGCTTACTCCAATGACTGCATAGTCAGGAAGAGGCTACATGTCAGTCTGAACAATATCATTTTTACTGACCATAAGTCATTTTTTCCAACCACATACCACCATATAATTAATATTATTCTGGTGATTTCCAGTCTCTGAATTGGAAAGTGGGAATCATTTTCTTTCTATGTTAGGTTCTTTTTTACGATGATGGTTTCATTATTTTTAATACCATATTTGTGAATGATTCCAGAATGGTAGCATTGAAAAACACAGTATTTATCCAAAGAATGGAAACGGCAGAGGAATAACAATGCTTATTTCCCCATAGCACCTTAACTATTTCTGGAAGGATCACTACGGAGACAAGGACTCCAAATTCTGATGGTAGTATCTGTGATATGAATACTTCTCCACTAAGAAATGGATTAAAACTAGCTTATCTCATATAGTCTACTGAACAGTTCAGAAATAGTGACCTAGAAGGGAACGACTCTCTGGGTTAATGGGCTATTGACTCCCCAGTTTTAGCCCACATTAAGACCTCTGGAGCAGGAAGCAGGCCTCTGGGGAGGTAAAAAAAAAAAGTCCTGATTAGTTGAAGAGGGCAGTCAAAGAGAGAGCATGTGTGGCGTCTCACTGGGAGAGAGAAGGCTGGCAAGGGCCAGGAGGAAAGTGGTGACTAGTAGATCTCCTGGAAAAATGGGAGAGAATATATTGCTTTATACTGGTTTTGGACTTTGAATGCAGAGAAGGAATAGAACTATAAGAGACCTAGCTGGAGGGCTTAGTCTTCACAGCCAAGAAGGTGTTGGAGGCTGTGCAAGATAGCAGAAAGCCACCTAGGAGACTGTGCATAAGTGGCTGCTGCACTGTGCAATGCCAGAAGGGAGTGCTCTGGTAAGGATATGCAGTAACATGCCCCTTCTTCCAATTCAGTGTTACCACTCTGCCAAGCAATAGCAGTCCTTCTCTGCACCACTGTGAAACACCTTAAGAAGAATTGAACACTTCTTCCAAATCAGAACACTTGTTTTTCTTTTTTGTGGGGTGGAGTTTTAGAGAGGTAACAAGTAGTATACAGGACAGTGGACAGAAATAAATTGTTGAAGAGATGGCCAAACAGTTTTGCAAGCTGCATGCCATACACCTTAGTAAATCTTATTTCTGATCAAATTAAAAATATGAATTTTATTAATGTATTGTGGAGGCAGCATGGACTAATGGTTAGATAAAATAATGTGTTGAAAAGATCTAAATTCTAATCACGTTGAAGACACTGATTAACTAAATGACATCCCCCAACCCCAGTCAAGATATTCAGGCCTTCATTTTCAAATTTGGCTACCTACATGCAGTCACATTAATAGGTATTTAGGAATGTAAATAAGTGACCTGATTATCAGAGATGCTGAGTACCTGCTTTTCTCATTGACTTCACTATAGATGTACCACTTACTTTTGAAAATGTTGACCTCACTAAAATGGCAATAATAATAGATTTATCCAGCTTTGGCAAGCACTTTGAGATCTGTCTAGATGCTTAGTTATCTCCATCAAAGTAGTAACTAAGAAGAGGTACAGAAAAAGTTGAGAAAGTACAGAGAAGAAACAAGAAGCCAAATTCTGCCTTTATACAATCCTATCTCAGTGTTGAATTAGCACTCTGCAGGCTCTCCCAGGGTCCTCTGTGTATTGAACCATTGAGGTAAATTCTGGAATAGGGTGTAAGGTTTATAGATGGTGTTGGTCCATATATTTTAGTGTGTACTACCTTGAACACTATGTGGCTCCTAGGCATCCTCCTCTATTCACATTACTTGTGCTATTACTATGAGTAGTCTGCATAGCAGCAAACATATCAGGACTAGACATGCACTCTCAGGCTGTCTAGAATATGACTGCAAAATTAATGCTGCTTTCAAAGTATTAATGTGTACCCTTTGCAGTGAGGGGAGCAAATAAGAAGACAGCCAGAATTTGCCCCAATAACCATCCACAAATGTGTTCTGCTCCACTGTAAATCTCAAGAGCTGGAATAGAGACAGTGTATGATTGATAATTACATCTGTTCTTTTTCCTCATGCGCCTGTTCAGCAGAAAGTTACTTGGCTGTGTGTGAAGAGGGAGAGCTTACTTTAACATGCAGCCACACATGTTTTCTAAGGTATCATTTCTCCTAGTGGAAGGGTATAACTTTCTGATGAAGTCATTGAAATACATCTTGAAATATGATACCATATAGAGTCTGTTCTTTATATTTCACACACTTGTCACAAGAATGACTTGTGACTTTTTATTAACTTGTATTTTCAGACATGTCAGTGTTAAAATAAAACACCTTTTTTTCTTTATAGAACAATGGGATCAGCACTCCCAGCTGACTTAAATGCCTTAATCCTGCCTAGTCTGACATACCCATTAGAAATATAAAATGAAATCCGGCAACGCTTGGTCAATTCTTTTTCAGGTCTTTTAGCTGTTAGTAAAGATCATTGACCTGCTACTGCAGACTGATGGGTGTTTATCCCATGTACATAAAAGATTCCCTTTCAAATCATATTAAACAGTGTAACAAGCCATCTAGTTCATCTTGTACACAACCAAAGATTAAGAATTATCAAATTGAATGAAGCAAAATTACTTTTGACATGGGCTATCTTTATATCCTTTATATGTTAAAAGAGGAAGGCTCTCTCCTTTGCAATAATGTATATTTTAGCATTGTAAAAAATAGTATGAAGTAACCATTAACACTTTATACTAGATATATAGTGCGACATTCCCCTGGTGTAATCTGGACCGGTGATCTGCTAGGTCACTCCAATCCTTGACTCTGGGAGCGAGCCTTACCCTGCCCCATTCCCGGCCGGTTCACACACAGCCTCTAGCATGGAAGCTGCTCCCAGCTATGTGAATGAGCCCTTTTGCCCAGCCACTGCTTGGATTGTGCAACTGAATGACTCTAGCCAATATCTCCGGTCCCAGACACAACCCTAGGAACCTCCATCTTGCAGTGTCCAATTACGCCCACTGGAAGCTGCAAGTTTATATGAGTTCATTGATTTAACAAAGAAAGTTATATGTACCAGGCATGTTATCCCAGGGGGAGTCTCTGACATGCTCTAAACCAAACACACTGCTTCAGGTAGAATAAACAAATTTATTTACTACAAAAGATTTTACGTGATTATAAATCAAAGCACAAGTCAGATTCGGTCAAATGAAATGAAAGCAAAATGCAGTCTAAGCTGATCGTAACACTTTCGTGCCCTTACAAACTTAGATGCTTCTCACCGCAAGTTGGCTGGTTGGCCTTCAGCCAGGCTCTCCCCTTTGATCAGCGCTTCAGTCACTTGCTGGTGGTGTCTGTAGATGGAGGTGGAAGAGAGAGACCATGGCAAATATATCTCCCTTATTTTCTTCCCTCTTGGCTTCCCCCACCCCCCTTCAGAGTCAGGGGAGCATTACCTCATTGTAGTCCCAAACTGACCAAGGGAAGGAGGGTGACTGCCTAGGCCAGTGTTCTTTGTTCCTGTGGGGCTGGGCTGGGTTTGTCTCATACATGCCCTGATGAGGTGTGAACTGCCCCTCTGCTCCTGGAGAATTTTGCCTGGACTTGTTTTAAGCCATGAGGACACATTTTCAGCCTCATAACTATATAAATGAAATTACAACCTATAACATTACTATAACAACAATGCTCAGTGCATCATGAGCCTTCTGAAGACACCTGACATGACAAACTTTGCATTGGATACCACACAATCATACTATAGGGATGTTCCCTCGAGGTACAGAGTATCACACCTCCCCCCTTAGTTTACTGCAAGATGGTTAGTCACTGACTAGCTTAAAGGCAGTTTGTGTTATAGTGCTCTTGGCATCCGCCATCCAGGCCATAAGGTGGTATGCCTAAGTTTCCCCATTCACACACAGCAAATCAAGTTTGTTATGCTTTCTCTGCTGTGATCAGCTTTAAATCTGTTTACAGGTATTATCTGAGAACTAGTGTTACCATAAGGTTTACCATCAGTAACAAAATTCTTATCCCAAAACTTAACATTAATAACAAAAATTTATATCACAGATGAGTGTTTACAAGTATTTTCATGATACCACGCATTCTGTTCAGATAGTGTTGTTTGAGACTAGTTTGTTCATTACCCATGATGTTCTTTTACTCTCTCCCATATAATCAGTCACTGACTTTTCTTTCCCTCCAGTGTTACTCTCTGTGTGGGCTCTTAATTTAATCATGTTTCTGGAATTTTGGTGCCTCAGGGTCTGGCAAGAGAGGTGTTCAGGGGGATCCTGCACATTGGCTGGCCCATTGGGGAGCAGTCTCCCCCAGGACTGTACATATACAGAAAACCCAGCTCCCTTTTTGGGGTTACCTGGCATTTCCCCCTCCCAGCACTGAGACCTTCCTTGCCTCTTTTCCTCTTTTCTGTGCTCTGTGAGCTAGGTGTGTTTACCCTTTGATCAGATGCACCTTTTCCCAGCAGCTTTTCCATGACTGCTCCCTGTCTCTCCTCAGCCTGGGAAAAACACACCCCTCTGTCCGTTGGATCATTTGCATTCTCACAAACTATCACCTGGCAATTTTATGGTCTCAACTCCTCCGTTATCACAGGCGTTGAAGCTGCATCTTGATGTAAAGAGACAGAGTTACTTTCCAAAAACTTTTCAGAAATAGCATCCTGAAAAACTGGGACCTGGATTGGGGTACCCTTCATCACACCTTTCTCTCTCCCTGAGAAATCAGCTGTGTGACTGCTCCTCTCCAGGAGGTCAGTTACACAGTTTCTTCTCAAAACCTGGGTTTCAGGCTGAGTGGAGATCTCATCTCATAGAGCTGGAAAGGACCTTGAAAGGTCATTGAGTTGAGTCCAGTCCCCTGCCTTCACAGCAGGACCAAGTATACTCCCTGATAGATTTTTACCCCAGATCCCTAAATGGCCCCCTCAAGGGCTGATCTTACCATTCTGAATTTAGCAGGCCAATGCTCAAACCACTGAGCTACCTCTGCCCCCTAGAAAACACCTAATTCATCAGTCAGACGATGTCCAAAACCCTTGAAACAGGTTTAACTGTCATTCACAGTGGTTGTGCTGGGCAGATGCTTACCCAGCCATCCTCCTAGTGTCCTGGGCAGAGTCACAGGAATCGTCACCCACCTCAGTGGTTTCTGAGATTCCCTGCCCCTTCTCTGGGCTCTCCTCTGGGACACACTTCTCTATGCTCCCTAGAGCTGGGTCTGTTTCTGGTTCAGCTGCAACTTGCTGGCAGCTAACAATGGGGACAGTTTTCTCCCTGGAAGGCTGGCAACCCTAGGCTTAGTATACACCCCTCTCATTGACAGCTTCTATTGGCTAATTTAGGTGGCTCCCTGGCCAGTGTGCTGGCTTTGAGGGTCACATTTGAAAACACCTATGTCTCCCCTTTCATTGTATAGGGAACTTGGGCACCTAACTCAGGTTTTGTGGATCACAGTAGTGTTCCTGTGATTTTCTAGGCACCTAACAGTTAGGCACCACAATGTTCAGCATTCCAATGCCTAGGTCCCTTTTGTGGATCCAGGCCCTACTGTCTACTATCTCACATAACTGATATAATTTCTGAATCTCTGTCTCATGCTTCAGGATATAGGCTGAATGGGTACCGGGGTCAGCAAGAAATATTTTCCCCTTCTCCCATTTATAGCGCTTGAGCCCTTATTCATACAAGTAGACCCATTGGCTTCAGTGGAAAAATGTGTGGGAGTAAGGATAGCACATTGTATTTCTAAGTGACTTGCTCAAGGTAACACAGGAAGACTGAACCAGAGCTAGGAATTGAACACATATTTTCTGAGACTCAGCCCAGTGCTTTACCAGACGTAGAATTTATTAAAAAGACAAGGGTTCATTCATATTCCTGTATCTTTGCAGAATAGAAATATATCAAATTGGCTGGGTGATGTCATTACATACACAAATCTAATTGTGCTCTATATAAATTAGGGTGAAATATAATAATAGAGAAAAACTAAACAGTCATGAAAATACCAACATTTTCAAACACTTTAATAGTGGGTTTTAATTTTTTTAACATGTTTCCATGTGAAATTAATGCTTGTAAAAGATGCCAACAGCTCTGGAGACTGAAGTTCTCTACTTGTCCAAGTACAGCATGCTTTCTCATAGTGTTCCATCAATATGCATTGGCCTCCAGGGACCTCTTCTGGAGAGAAAGTGAATACTAAAGTCTTGATGGCCCATTCTGTCCTTGGCCTCTCTGATGAGCATGGCAGTTGTGGTAGGTTTTGGCATGAGAATGCCTGACTACTGGGAACTGGACTGAAACCACCAAACCATAAGCAATTAGCATGTTCTTTTCCCCTGACTTTCTCCGTCCTTGCACTGTAGATTTACTACTGGTTGGCTGCAAAGTTTGTTTTTTCTGAAGCTTCAGCACTTGAATAATGATGTAAGAGTACGTGACTGGAAAGAATGAAGTAATGATGACATTCTCCAAGCCAAAACAAATACAAACACATGAAAGAGTTTCCATTTGAAATGCTCTGTGTTGCATGAAGCAGCACTGTGAGTAAATTCTGCTTTTCATTTTAGCAAATTCCAAAGTGAATGGATTCCTCAGCTGATTCAACAGAAGAGAATTAAGGAAAGCCAGGAGAAATATGAGATAAATGCCGTGAATCATGTCTAATATTTCATATTTTTTAAGATATGACAGGAGCATGTTTTGGGAAATTCTGAACCAAACTGAATAATTGTAGCCAAAAATATCCCTAAAGAAGTGAGTTTCTTTACTATTTAGTGTTCGTAAGGTGGGATTTCAGTGATAGTTTAGTCAACCCTGTCAGACACTCAGTGAATAGGCAGCAGGTTTAAAACAAATAAGAGGAAGTTCTTCTTCACGCAGCACACAGTCAACTTGTGGAACTCCTTACCTGAGGAGGTTGTGAAGGCTAGGACTATAACAATGTTTAAAAGGGGACTGGATAAATTCATGGTGGCTAAGTCCATAAATGGCTATTAGCTAGGATGGGTAAGAATGGTGTCCCTAGACTCTGTTCGTCAGAGGATGGAGATGGATGGCAAGAGAGAGATCACTTGATCATTGCCTGTTAGGTTCACTCCCTCTGGGGCACCTGGCATTGGCCACCGTCAGTAGACAGATACTGGGCTAGATGGACCTTTGGTCTGACCCGGTATGTTCTTATGTTCTTATGAATCAAAACTATAGTGGCCAGGCTAGGTGCTGGTACCATTTGGGAGAATGAAGCTGGCAACACTTAAAAGTGCCTACATTCAGTAACAGTCAGTTAAAGTTCATTTTAAAAGAGTCTTGGTGCAATGGTACTTTCAGACAGGGAGATTTCCATGTTTCATAGATGTGAACAACTGTGAATTGCCTTCTACTTTTCCATGCTTTACAATACACATAACTATAATAACCAGTCAACTGTGCATTCTTATAGTAGAATTCTGTATACATATTTAAATACCTGTTATGAATTTCAAGATATTTCACCTTAAAACATAAGTATCAGAGGGGCAGCCGTGTTAGTCTGGATATATAAAAGCAGCAAAGAGTCCTGTGGCACCTTATAGACTAACAGACGTATTGGAGCATGAGCTTTCGTGGGTGAAAACCCACTTCGTTGGATGCATCATGCTCCAATATGTGTGTTAGTCTATAAGGTGCCACAGGACTCTTTGCTGCTCTTAAAACATAAGCAGATGTACTCATTTTCAAGGGGCCAGTGTGACCCTGTTTCATGGAGAATTCAAAATCCTGAATGAAAATTTGCACAATAATTTTGTTACTATTGTGGATGGTTTGTAGACCCTAGCTATATCAAATCATGCAGATAATGAAATTTCATGCATAGACAATTCAAAATCTATTGTAAATATAAAAGATGCAATTTAAGATTTTTACATCTTTAAAATTTCAAGACCACAACTGTGCACAAAAGTAAGTTACCTTGCTCAATTATTTATTTTAGCTTCTTAAAAGTCCCTGTTTACATACTACACACTAGCACAGGTTTAAAACTGAGATTTTTTAAAGCTATCTATGGAACTTGAACATCCAGTCCTCATTAACTTTTAGTTAATTAATTAACTAAAACTTGATATTTAGGACTTTTAGTGAGGAGCGGTGCCTTTGACTGGTTTTAGGGGGATTAAGAGGGAATTATTTAGGCTTCAGCCCTGCAAAGGAAGTCCACACAGCTAGACTTGTATTTCTGTGTGAAGCTCTACCAACTTCAGGGGGAGAGGAGTAAGGCAGCATCAGAACTTAAATAGCAATGAGTGTAGAAATGATATAGAGTTTGCCTATATGCAAGACACTGGCTTTAAGCATAAATTTATTCTCATATTTTGAGTACCACAGTATATTAAACACTATGTATTGATTTTATGTGTTATATTAACATATATGCACTAAATCACTGCCTGCTTCCAAACATAGCAGTAGCCCCAAGGTAGAATTTATGAAGCATTGTTGAACTGAACCATATTTTGAAAAGTCTTTATAAACCCAAGAAAAACAATACGTAATTATTTTACTATGTATAAATAGCTAAATATGACTAAGTAATTTCCATGAAAAAGTTCATTGTCAATCATTATGACTAGTAAAATGACTAATAATTATTTTATATTTTACCGATAACAAAAATGTAAAGTATATGTTTTTCTTTTCAACATACGAGTATATGTTTCTTTTTTTAAATGTCTATGTACTTAGAGCATTGGATGGGCATATTTCTTACAAATCCAAATAAATGAATAATTACATCTTTGAGATGGGGAAGCATGAGATATCTCCAGCCCTCCAAATAGCGTGACAATGATGCTTGAGTAGTAGAATCAATGCCTTCAGGCTCACCATGCACCCCAGGATTACTGATGTTTCAATGTGGCATGTATGCTCTTCTTGAGTCATTGCTCACATATACTTGCAAAGAAATACATTTTGTTATTTTTAACATGCAATAAAAAAACCCTTGCTGCTTACTTTTGTTCACTAATAATTAAATGTAATAAGATTTACAAAATGTTGAGAAAATTACTTATTTATATAAAAACGATGAAATCAAGAAAAGACTCATAAATAGGAAAAATGCACTTACTCAATGAAGGCCTGATCAGTGGGAGTTTAACCGTTGACTTTAGTGAGCACAGGATTGAGCCGTAAGAGCCTGATCCCAATCTCATTAAAGTCAATAGAAATGCTCCCATAGACTTTACTGGTTTGGGATCAGGCTCAGCCAGTGCCCATTAAAGTCAATGGTGTGACGGGTTGGATCAGAGAAACCTCCTTGAGAGCTGCCACCCAATGGGCCAAGACTACTTCTGCCCCCTGCTCTCCCTGCCAGCTTAAGACTCCAGCACCCTGTCTTGCTGAGCCAGACACTTCCATCTGCTCCAACACAGACCCAGAGTCTGTATTACTTGTCCCAAAGCTGCAGGTTTACCTGAAAGCAGCTAACAGAAGTGTTCCTGTCTATAACACTCAGATGCCCAACTCCCAATGGGGTCTAATCCCAAATAAATCTGTTTTACCCTGTATAATGCATATACAGGGTAAACTCATAAATTGTTCGCTCACTGTAACACTGATAGAGAGATATGCACAGTTGTTTGCTCCTCCAGGTATTAATACATATTCTGAGTTAATTAATAAGTGAAAAGTGATTTTATTAAATACAGAAAGTAGGATTTAAGTGGTTCCAAGTAGTAACAGACAGAACAGAGTAAGTCACCAAACAAAATAAAATAAAATGCACAAATCTATGTCTAATCAAACTGAATACAGATAAGAACCTCACCAGTTCCAGAATGCTCCCTTTTACAGGCTAATCTCCTTTTAGCCTGGGTCCAGCAATCATTCACACCCCCTGTAGTTACTGTCCTTTGTTCCTGTTTCTTTCAAGTATCCTGAGGGGTAGAGAGGCTCCCTCTTTAGCCAGCTGAAGACAAAATGGAGGGGTCTCCCACGGGTTTAAATAGACTTTCTCTTGTGGGTGGAGACCACTCTCTTTACTCCTATGCAAAGTCCAGCTCCAAGATGGAGTTCTGGAGTCACCTGGGCAAGTCACATGTCCATGCATGACTCACAGGCTTTGGCTACACTTACACTTCAAAGCGCTGCCGCGGCAGCGCTTTGAAGCGCTAAGTGTAGTCAAAGCACCAGCACTGGGAGAAAGCTCTCCCAGCGCTGTCTGTACTCCACCTCCGTGTGGGGAATAACGTACAGCGCTGGGAGCCACGCTCCCAGAGCTGGGGCTTTGACCACACTGGCGCTTTGCAGCGCCGCAATTTGCAGCGCTGGAGAGGGTGTGTTTTCACACCCTGTTGCAGCGCTGCAAATTTGTAAGTGTAGCCAAGCCCACAGTCTTTACAGGCAGAAGCCATTGTCCACATGGTATCTTGTATGTTTCCTGGAAGACTTCTTATGTGGATTGGAGCATTCCAAGATGCATTGTTCCCCAAGTGTTTCCTGATTGGGTACTTAACCTTGTGAATTCCTTCCTAAAGAAGCTGACCAAATGCCTCACAAAACTTGCTTGATTTCTAAGTAAGTATACAGCCAATCTTCTTAACCTCAAGTACAAAATGATATATGTGTTCAAATAGGATGAATAGATATAGTAGACCATAACTTTTACAGAGATATGTTACATGGCACAGGCAGCACAAAACATATTCCAGTTATGTCATATTCCCATAAAGCATTATGGGGTACAGTGTCACAAATGGAACAACTCATGCTGATTTTAATGGGAGTTGGATCAGGCCATAAAAGAACTAATAAGTATTTAACTAGTCAAATAACTAGTAGAAATTAGTCTCCATTATTACAAATTATTTGCGGAATGGTCAAGGTTACGCTATTAATAATTTCAAGTGATAGTTATAAGTAGTTTTTTCTTTGTGTGTGTATTTCTACTTACGATTTTGAGACCCAATTCTGACTCTCCTGCTTTCACTGAATAGTACCATTATCTGCTAATAGTCACATTGAAATTGATGTGACTACTCACAGTACTAGATACCACTCAGCATGAGTAAAGGATGGGGCGGAATCAAATCCCTAGTGATTATTCTTTACTAATCAAAGACTACATGTCCTTGTACTAGTGATGGCTCCAAGGAAAACTCTCCTATTTGAATACTCCCAGTGTGGAGGTTCAAAACCCAAGTCTGAA